>NW_020291141.1:372483-862360 GCF_003184625.1 Aspergillus neoniger CBS 115656 | reverse complement strand
CCCCCCTCCCCCTCCCCTTCCTCACCACTACCACCAACTACCACCATCCAACAAATCTCTGCAGACGGCAGATTAAATAAAATAAAATGCCCGTCTACATGCTCTACGGCTTTCGCTGGCCGCGCGCCGGCTTTACCGGCATCCGCGTATACATTGTTCTCCACAACCTGGAAGACGCAACAGCCGAATACCTCCAACAACCCCTAACCAGCGAACTGGTCATGGAATCGCTCAAAAAGACCGAACCAAGCATCGTCTCCCGCCTACCTAACCTCCGCTTCATCGAGCAATACGATCCTGAAGACACAAGCGACGACGCAGTTAGCAAGCCATACGCCTACGTCGGTGGGAAAGTCATCTCCATCCCCGAGGATGTCGGTCCGACTCCCGAGACGAGCTGGAAACCAGAGGACATATTCCAGCAGGAGCCGCTGGAGAAGGACGCCATGGAGGCCCTGACGGAGTTTCGAGATAAGTATGCGGCTGGTGAGCGCATTGGCTGGTGGATTGTGTATAACGGCGATCCGGAGAGGTGGTTCCCTCACGATGAGGAGGAAGATGGGGATAGTTTCGATGATGGGTACGATGAGGAAGGAAGTTATGCCGATGGTGGAGAGTATGAGAGTGATCAGACGCAGACGCCGCCGGAGACACCTTCTTCTGCTACGGTGGGCTATTTCTTTGGTTGATTTTATGATGAATCTTTTGCTAACGGTGATTGCGATTGTATAGATGCGATTCCCCGAGCGGTTGACTCGATTGTTTGCTAGGCGAACAGCTTGATGGCCACGGCTATGGCTATATCGCAATCCTCTATACGGCTTATGACGTGTGCGTGGCTAGTTGCTAGCATTTTGTTTCCACCAGAAAGCGGGTTTGGGTGTTTGGGTTCGTGCATGTGGTTTCATTAGCAGTGTTCATTTTTGGCGTGATGAATATCTATCTATTTTGGTTTCGTTCCTCATCAGCGACGGTCTTTACATAGTACCGTATCCGCCCTTCTGCCAGCTAGCGTCGAAGGTGGCCTGGTCGACAGCGAACTCCCGGATGTAGTCCTTCTCCAGGTCGTGCGCTCTCTTTCCGATCAAGACCAAACTGTGCAGAGGCCGGCCCATCTCGACCTCGGCCAGTTCCTTCAGGGTACCAGCGACCAGCTTCTGGTCCGCAGCACCCACACGCGCCGCGCCGACAGCAAGACTGTCCGGTCCCCAGACACCTTCCTGGCGCTCCTCCTCAGTCTCCAGCATCTGACCTGCACATTGCGCCACGGTCATATAGCGAGGGGGCTCGTAGACCAAACGGCCCCGAGCCATGTTCTCCAGCGACGGCTCCTTGACCTTGATGTCCAACAGGACCAATGTGTGCAGACCCAACTGAACGTTCTCCTTGACCCGATCGTAGTAGGATGAGGGCTTCCAGTTCTCAGTGAAGAAGACCATGCTGACGGTCTGTCCGAAGTTGTACAGCTGCAGACCCGTGCAGCCGATACCGGACATGATGGAAGCGTTGGGGATGACCTTGGATTCGATGCCCAATTCGCGGGCGCGGAGGACTAGATCTGTGTGTGTGGTGGCGCTGACGGAAGTCAGATAACACGCCAATGTCGCGCCAGATGATAGTGAATACTATACATACCCAAAGGGGTCTCCAACGACGAGGAAAGCAACATCGACCTTGTCGGCGTCGGCGAGAATCTCTTCGCTGCCACTCTCGACCTTTTCGCGGTCGGCCTCGATAACAGGACGTCCATAGAAAGCTTCCTACTAAACCAATATATTCCAGTTAGTCAACTCCGCACCCTAGAACACATATCTTGTAGTACTCCGTCAGGCGACACTCACTAGTTTCTCCTTATCGACGAGCAGAATGGCCGTGTATGCCTCCAGATAGACACGCTCGGCCTTCTTGACGATCTCCAGACCGCGGACCGTAATATCGGTCTCATCAGCCAGACCAAGTCCTACCAGGTAAAGCATGGTGAATGTACAATTTCAAATACCACAAATAATTGGAATTGTAAGTTGTTCGTGAATAATCCCACCAGCCGGGAAACTTTCGATATTCCCCCACCAAATGCGGCGGAGGGCAGCCGGACATCGGATCATGTGATGATCCGGCTTATGCACTGCACCAGTCCAGTCACCTGAGGGTGTGAGATTCACGTGCACCAACCAGCATCCAGGCACTGTTTCCTTCTTTCATACTTCGCTGCTTCGAATGGATGCCACATTGTCAATATCCGTCCTATCTTGATCCTGAGCAGACTGAGATTCGGACTCCCCTTGTCAGAGTATTTGCAGTGGAGCATGCTCGATCAGTGTTCCTATAACCTGCATCATGTCGACTGATCGTACCCCCAAGTATCGGCAGGAGATCCAGCAGGTAAGCATTGTGCTGATTTCCCATCTGGTTTGGTGCTGTGAGAATCTGTGATTTGTTTCTCTCTTCTTTATTTTGGTTGCGGCTGCGTGAGTCTAGTCTGTTTGTGGTACCATGCTGGGGTCTACATGCTCTATTTGTCGCTGTGATGCTCCGCTTTATCGATGTGATCTACGGAGCTTCATTGAAGCAGCGGTAATGCATGGAAGTGGTGAATTCTAGCATGCAATGGTGCTTTACTCCTTTGCAAAATGGAACTATAAAGGATCTTCTGACTGGAAGTGTTCTTCTACTTCTTGCCAACTCGCTTGACTGAGGTTCACTTGGATATTGCGAGTCTGCTTGTCCTTGAAGGCACTATCTCCAATCATGTCTGCGGATCCTTATGATTCGGATGCTACTATCTCGTGGCATGGATGGGACCATTTGGAAGATGGCCAAATGACGACTGCACCGCCGGTGCCAGTTGTCCCAGCAATTCCAGCAGTCCCAGCGGTCCAGCAGCAGCCGCGCGACGAACCGTTGGACATGTACATGGGGATGGATGCAGATACCAGGGAGGAGTTCAAGGAAATGCTAATCAATTTCTCCCGCAAGATGATGTTCGTCTCTGGTGAAACTGCCGAACCGTCCGTCGAAACCACGACTCTCATTGAAGATATTGTGCGCCAGCAGGTTGTCGAAATTGTATGCTCTTCCCCTACTATGTTGCGAACTACGCTAACTACTGCAGCTCGCCAGAAGCACTGCCCTAGCGACTCGTCGCGGCGTACGGTCTATCTCTACCGATGATTTGATCTTTCTCATTCGCCATGACAAGGCCAAGGTGTCGCGTCTCAAGACGTTCCTGTCCTGGAAAGATGTCCGCAAGAACGTCAAGGACTCTGACGACAAAGGCGGCGCTGATGCTGCAGACTTCGCAGGAGCTGATGACCCCATCGCCGGCGGAGTCGTCGCAGGACCGCAGGATGTTGCGTCAAAGCCCAAGAATAAGCGTGCTCGCGTTGGTCTCGCCTGGGACGTGAACAGCTTCTACTCGGTGCAGGTTCCCGAACGCGAGGACGAAGAAGATGAAGAAGAGGAAGAGCAGAACTACGCTACGCTCCAGCGCCTCGCCGCGGCCGATGAACGTACCAAGAACATGACCAAGGAAGAGTATGTGTTCTGGTCAGAATGTCGCCAGGCTTCATTCACGTACCGCAAGAGCAAACGGTTCCGCGAGTGGGCCGGATTCGGCATTGTGACTGAGTCCAAGCCCAACGACGATATCGTTGATATTCTTGGTTTCTTGACGTTCGAAATTGTGCAGACTCTGACCGAGGAAGCACTCAAAGTCAAGGAACGGGAAGACCGCGAGAAAAACCGTCGTGGAGGTGGTGAGAACGGCGAGAGCAGTAAGAAGCGTACACGCGAGACTGGATTGTTCGATCCCCCTGAGGAGGGTAGTACCCCGGTTGAGACCAGACATATTCGCGAAGCGTATCGGAAGCTGCAGGCGACTCCTAATAAGAACATTGCCATGCTGCTGCACAATGGACGCCTGCCGGCTAAGATGCCATTGCGATTGGTAGGTCCATACCTGATATTGAATATGGTGGTAGATGCTAACTATGACAGATTTGAGGAATTATTGGCGTTAGCGATGGCGTGGGCGTCACTTTAACGATACCCTTGGAGTTACGATAACATGATTTCTTATTTTCGGTGCTCTTGGTTGAACTTGGTTGGTTCTCTTGATAATCAGGTTGATGGACTGGTTCTTTGGAATTGACTGGTCTGGATTGATCTTTTGGAGCTTTGGGAATCATGTTAACGGATGGGATGTTTCTTTTGTTTATCTTTTGTCAGGTGTTACTTGACTGAACATCTTGTATGAACATCTTGTAACATTAGTTGTTTACCTTCGTCTCGTTCGACCGATCTACTTGATTGAACTTGTTAGTTGAGCCTGGCGCTGTTTCCATACTCGTTCTCTTGTTGACTGGTCCTACTTGACTGAACTCTCTACTTGCAGCTTGAAGCTAGCACATAATTCAATGATTATCTTGCAGTCCAACAACTGACATAATACTAATCATATCTCGTAGCCCATATCAACCCTTCCACAGACTTACTCAGGATGCGTCCGTCTCCCTATAACCCAACCAGTTAGCAACCACCCCAACCCTCAAACCACCCTGAAAGAAAATGAAAAGGAAGAAAACTTACACTCATCAAACTCCGCCCTCCCCACCTCCCTAATACTATTAACAGCGGGCACATCCCCCCTAGCCACACTCTTGACCGTCTCCACAGCCCGTCCAATAACCCCCTTCCTCGAAACCGCATACACCGCGGTCTTCGCCTCCAGCTTAATCACCCCGATCCGCGGATCCTCGGGCCCACCATCATGCACTCCATCGCCCAAATCACCCAACCATGCCTGCAACGCCGGCGAATAATACTTCTTGACGGTCTCCTTGTCCGCCACGATACTCGCCGTGCCGGAGATAGATGCCCAGGACCCGCTGATGGGGTCGAGGAAGGACATGTTGGTCTCTGTGGGGTGGGCGGTTAGGTCCATGGTCTTGTGGCTGAAGAGGTTCGTGTGGAAGATTAAGGTCGTGTCGCCTTTCTCCTATACATTCATTACATTTGAATTAGTCATGTGTTCCATTGTTATTATTCTCTGGAAAGTAAGAGGGGGTGGGGGATTACCTTCCCAGCAAGAGCCATACACCGACTCGTGAGCAGATCGTCGTCCGAGGACTTTGTCGTCAACATGCCGAATTTCTGTTCTGTGATGAAGGTGGATAGGTCGGTGATCTTTTGAGAGAGTGGGATGTCTTCGTCGAGGGATTTGGCTTTGTAGGGGTCCAGGGGCTGCGTGCCGCTGGTGGTGGGGATTGTGGTGGACATTTTGTTGCTTTGTTTCGTTGGTTGTGGATATTACTTGGTTGGAGGTTTGGTGTAGTCAATTGTAGGATGGATTGTAGGAGGGAGGGAATAGAGTGTAGGAGTTGGGTTGTTTATATGAAATAGTAGGAGGATGGCGTAGAAGTGACGTCAGGAGGTGGTAGTACTACCACTACCACTACTACTACTACTACTACTACTACTATCTTTAGCAGGGTTGATGGATGGATGGATGGAGTGTGGGATGGTGTCATGGTCAGATTGATGTCAGTGGTGACGATCGTACCTTGTAGCATAGTAGCATAGCATTGGGGGTGCGATCCTGGGGTAAATACTTTGAGTGTGTTGATTACTAGTGGTGGTGGTGGTGCTTGGTTGGGATGGGGAGTCCCGTCACTCCGTCCCGGTTATATGCAAAATGTGGTGGTGTGTCCATTGGATGACTGCGGGATAATTCTCTGGATTGTAATTAGTTTATTATTGGTAGACATATTTACTACATAATTAGTAGTTTCCATGGTTATTAAACATACTGTAGTTGCTTATGCGGTGCTGGGTAAATAGGTAAAGCGGCTACTATATATCTTGGTGGTGTCTTTGTATGGCTTCATGTCAGCTCCAAGTGGTCAAGACCATACTATTACTCGTAGGATCGAGAATAAGCTACGTGGAATATAATTGAAGTCAAGTATGTGTCATCACTCATTAACAGTCTATAGCTCACACATAACTATACCACAGCGTCATCTGCAACTCCTCCAACCGTCGCAATCCCCCCGACACCCGCCCCAGCGCATCCGTCAGGAACGCACTTCGTGTCGACCCCGGCTCGGGAGCCGACCACGTCGTCCACCCCCGCGACATGGCTCGCTGGAACGTAGTCTCCGCATGAGTGTCCGGTCCCAACGGTGCCAGCTCCACCACGGCCTCCGGCCCCAACGACAACAGGTAATTGATCCATTCATGCAGCACAATCATGCCCTGATTGCGCTCCTGAGAAAGGCCGGCATTCTGGAACACGCCGAAGCGGCGGGCACGCTCGGTCTCACCGCGCAGGAATCCCAGCATGTACTTCAGACACGTCCATACCTCGTCCATGTCTTGCATATCGCTCACCGAGAGGCCTCCGGCATTGCCCTCTCCGAATCCCGGCGGAGGGTCGAACAGGATGCTGGCTACGTCCTTGGGGTCGGGACACGGCTGAAATGGGGATCCGGTTTCCCCGCGCAGCCAGCTGACTTGTCCGTCCATGTCTGTTTCTCTGCCCGTCTGCATTCCGAAGAGGAAGCAGAAGGTCCAGACGCGCCAGATGGCGTTGTCTAGCCGGCGGGCTTCTGGACCGGATGGACGGGCAAGGGCAGTGTATGAGCTGGTGCGCATGACTCCCCTGCAGTGGGTCATCATCAGGCCCTTGAGGGTGGCGAGGGCGCGGAGATCGCGGGTCACTGCACGGTAGTAGATCGTTGCAGGGGATAGATCCTGCGAATCTGTGTTTTCATTGATATCACTTATTTGACGGAGTTCCCATGCTGCAGGGGATCTGCGTCTAATGGTGTTCTCCATCAATGGGAGCTCGTGGCGCTTGAAAACGTGGTAGATGGCTTTGCTGGTTTGAGCGAAAGAGAAGAGGTCATCCAGATCGTCGATCTGGAGGAGGATATTCAAAATCATGTCTTCCATGCCAGGCTTGGAGAGGCTCCATCGGTTGGATACCATGCGCTGCAGGTCGTCGTCCAAGGCGGCCATGACTGCGGCGAATGGCGGAACGGAACTGCGTGGCTCTGATATTTGATCAGGCGCAGGACCTGTGAAGAAGCGCACCGAGGGTGCACCTTCAGTGAAGGCTTCATCCTCGTCATACCCAACGTATTCCCAGTTGCTTTCAGTGTCATCACCTAACGTAGGCCGTCGAATTGGCTTGTCAAACAGCTGGCTCATCGGCTGGTGAACCGGCTGATCGACTGTCTCAGGATCATGGAAATCCTGGGGTGGGAGTTCGCATGTGTGGTCCGGGGCCAGGGAGGAGTGTGAAGTCGGTGGAGGTGAGTTAGAAGGTGCAGTGTCGACACCAAGAAGTGGCTCGTTCTGAACCCGCGTGAAAAGCGATCGGAGAAATTGCTGATTGGATTCTGCTTGCAGAATCATATCCATGGTATACCCATCTTCGAGCAAGCTCGCGAGGACATTTTTCATTCGCTTTATGGCGTCCTCATAGTGACCGTCATCTTCCTTTCCGTCAAGGAAGCCCTGACCATTGTCCTCCGGTGGACGCTGAATAGGTGGTATCGTCGACATGCGAACAATGATTGATGCTCTGCGGACATTCTGGTACTTGTTCTTCTTCGTTTTGCTGTGCTTGAGCGCCCCACCATCGTGGGAAACCGCTTTACGGGTTAGGACACGCCGTACACCTGCCTTCAATGACTGCCACAGGGGCTTTTCGTCACTTTCTGGCCTCAGTTCCTGTTTTGACGTCTTCTTCACAGGCTGCTTCTGCTGGACATGCAAGTCCGTCGGACTTGAGGGTTTCGGCTTATGACCGTAGCCCTGATTGTTTGGGGCGGGCGGCAGTTGTTCAGCTTTGATACCAAATACTTGCGGCCACTCAGGAGCATCCCTGGGCCCTTTCCCGGCCGCTGAAGAGCCGATATACCCTGGCGCATTCTCATACCTAAGGTTCGAGGCCGCGCCTGTATCCGGAAAAGCCACTATAGGTCGCGGGGTGGTGGGACGGGCCGCTGTAGATCGGGGCGTGGAGGGCTGAATGGTAGGTAGAGGAGTCACGGGTCTTGGGGTGGTAGGTCGAGGGGTTGCTGGTCGGTAAGTCATAGACGGGGGCGTCATAGGCCGCGATGTCGCAGCGAAGGGTGCTGCTGGAGGAAGAGGTGTTGTAGGTCTGGATGTCGAAGACACTGGCGTCAGAGGACGTGGCGTTGTAGGCCGAGGAACTGCACCAAAGGGCGCTGCGTGAGGTTGAGGTGTGGTTGGTCTGGATGTCGAAGATACAGGAGTTATAGGACGGGGCGTCGTGGGCCGAAGTGCTAAAGGCTGAGGCGTATAGCTCGTAGGGGACTCTCTGAGAGAGCTTTGTCCGCCACTTGATCTACCAGATCCTCTCGAATGCGCATTGCCACTTACTCCAGGAACTGGGGGTAGAGGCTTGAACCTCCACTCGGACGCTGATGGAGAGCGCGTCGCAGAACTCGCGCTAGATGTGTATGAATAGCATGGACTGGGTGGGCCATATTCATCGGCTCTTGTCTTGGGTATGTGTAGATGTGGCACAGCCAATCTGTCTGCTGAGTCCCATGTCGTTTCCAATCCCGCGAGGAGTAGTTTGTCGTCGACGTCTGGGGACGGCATTTTCAATTGCTTGTGTTGGGTGCGACCCGCGCTATCTTCAGTGTGATCCTCAAGAATGTCGTTTGGGAGGAAATAAAGAGTAGACCTGGAGGAGGCGAGGCTGTCCACTGACTTTATGCCTTGTGGGTTGCTGAACGGGGCGCGTGGAGGGGCTATTGGAGATCTGCAGCGAATGGGTGCATAGAGACCCGAGGTATAGTCGGACATGGTATGCAGGGCGATCATGTAGAATCACCGCTATAGGTCCAGAAAGGTCCAGAAAAAAAGGTTATAATAGTTTGGGGAGGACGGACAAGGGTGATATACGTCGCAGCCTGCGGATGACATACCCCTGGGACCCGGTCCCGACTGATACGCAAGCCCACCAGGGCTTGAATCCTGAAAGCCATCGGCTTGGGTCCATAATGTTTTGAATTTAATCACAGGGCCCACGCGAACCTGCGGTATCAGCAAGCCCAGAAGCTAGAACCTGGCCATGGAAAAGGTGCCTGCGAGAGCATAGCCCAACCAATGACCAGGCAACCGGGGCACAGGCAAGCACAAGTGCTATGCTGACGGAGGATCAGCTAGCAGGGGTCGTGGCAGTGTTGGAGCATGTTGACTGAGAAAGGCAACACAACAACACGGTCGCTGGAGCACTTGTGTGCTTGGAGAAACTAGTTCGCGATGGCGTTGGGGCCAAATCGCGTCAGAATCTGCGAGGAACCCGGATTGCGACGAACGCGACACTGAGTAGTAGTTAGTGACTCCCCAGCTTAGAAGCAGATTTGAGCATCAGACTCACTGTGAGCAGAAAGAATTGCATAACAAATAAATTGTGGTGGACGTGTTGAGAAAATGTCCAAAGAGGCAACAGAAGAGAAGAGAGTTGGAGAAGGGGCCAAAAAGAAAGACGGATGAAGTTCTCTCGCAAAGCCTCCCTTCCACCTTCAACTTCCGCCCCCAGAGACGATCCAACTTCATTTCCGCTTCAGCCGATCCAGAAGCGATTATTCTACAACATAGCCATGTGGCAGAGCCCACCGGTCCAGACACATCAGGGAGCAGATCGTTCCGTGTCCCAGCTGACATCAGATGTTGTTCTCTCAGGGGAAGTGTTTCGTTTGGGGCGAAAACTCCCACCAGAAAACCTTGCGAGGAGAAAGTTGGCTCAGAGAGCAGGGAGCAGAGAGCACAAAGTAGAGAGCTGCTAAGGTACCTACTCATCGGGCTGACTTAGTTGCGTTAAGTGGTACTGACATGGAAAACTCAAGGGATCGAACGAATACCAGGAATTGATCGCCTAAATGTCGGCCACAACATGCGCTGAACATGAGGAAACCTACACAATTGCCTCGGGGATCTTAGTCCAGCACATCCGGATCTACTATCTGCGTCAGCTCAACAAGGCTTTCACAGGAATCAGAAGTGGATACGAGCCACATGGGTGACATACCATTCCCCGGATCCGTGGTCGACTCCTTTTCTCGAACCTGATCAGCACCATCAGGCCTGCCAGTTAAACTGGAGGGAAACGGCCCCTTGCTTGATCACCGGGTGTGAGTGTGCCTTGCACTATCGTGTAACGGGAAGGTAGCTTGTTGCCTCATAGAGTAATAATGGCACATCCGATTACTGATAGGAGTAGGTTCGGATGAGCTTAATGGCAGCAGGAGACAGATGCTTGTTCTACGTGGGAGGTACTAGGCCTAGGAGTGACCTTCTGTATGACTGAATTGATTCGTAGGTTGTCAGCGAGGTTGCACTAGAGCATTATCTGCATCGGGACCAAGTTGCTGCCTGAAGCAGAGGGTCTCCCCAATTTGGACTTCGAGCCAGTTGAAGCTTTTTAATTCTAGATCATGTCGCGTTTCCCTGGGTCCCTTGTAATTGGGCATCAGGTCCTCCCAAATTCTTTTTAACAACAATTGGGGTGGACACCGCCCTATGCATGGCCACTCAATGGCAAAGATCTCATAAACCAGTCTTCTAGATAGCAGGTGATCCCTTCGAATCTGACTAACCTCGCATCCGGGTATACTCTGCGCCGTACCAACAATTGTGGAATCAGGGTTTCGTGATTGGGCATGATTGGGTTCTTCGTATGGGTTGTAAGCTTCTTCTGAAACGGATTACACGCATGAGTAGTGTGTTTGAGCGTTGCATAACTTCCTACACCTAACGATCTCCACTGACTTACTTACCATAATACAACAATGATTCCTATTCCGATTATGAAAGAGAATTTGACGGACAAACTTTCTGATACAAAACATCTGCGGCCTGATCATTTTCCTAAGTGGACCGTCGCACCGCGTTCAACTTATTCCAACTGATACTAATGACAAGCAACTGAATATCCAACCTCAGACCTCAGCACCAAACACCATACGCAAAATAGCCGCACCAACAGTCACCACAACAGAAAGGTTAGACCTGGTCATTCCCAAACCCTGAACGACATCCAACGCCTCAGTCCAGTCATACGCCACCAGCATCCGGATGATAGGATACCACCACCAGGGGAATGTTGCAGCCAGCCAGCAAAATACCCACATGAAACCAACGCACCGCTGCCAGATGGGTGTTTCAGCTGAAGTGCTTTTATCTCCTCGTGACAGATTAGCCCAGCAGTGTTGGACGGCGTCCTCAAACATGATGGCACCTGCTTGTGCGACGAAAAACAACATGGCGCCGGTGTTTCCACCTTCAATTCCACTGATCACATTTGTGAATACATGCATCAAGCCGGATAGGATGAAGACGATGGTCAGGTTGAGATAGCGTTCTATTAAGGAGGGCTTGGGAAGACCGAGGATACGGCAGGTGATTGCTGTTGAAACACCAGTGTATGACCAACGGAGATTTTGATGCCAGAATTTGCTGGGTCGTTATATGTCAGCGAGAACTATTCCACTTCGAGACGCAAGGATTATATGAAGGACTAGGTGCGAGCTTACCCCCAGAAACCGCGAACAGTATACGTGTCGGCCAGGCTCCCAAACTCTGGGGGCCACGAAGCGATTGTTGTCATTCCGGTCGCTACTGATATTAGAGACGCCACCCGGTACATAGAGTCCAGAAAGAGCATCGATCCAGGAAATCCGAAGAGAAATGCGACTGTGACACGTCCGAGGAGCTGCTTCATGCTAGAACTTGCCATCTCGAATTCGCGCCCGGATCCATATATGTATGACCCATCATAATCCTGCACATCATGGGTAGCTAACAATGAGAGCACGAGAACCAGGGCAAGAACTTCCCATATAGCAATGGCCAGCTGCCTGCTCATGAAATAGCCTCGGCTGGGTGGTTTTGCTCGAAGCACAAGTGGATGACTGGGAATATTCTTTACCTGCCAGGGCGTGCCAATACCACGGGTAGACTGGAGCAACGCGGAAGCAGACGCAAGTTTCTCTGCAATAGTACCCGGTTGCCCTGTCAAATCGACTCTGGCAATCAGAAGCAGGTTTATATGTTGGATAAGTACGGTGAATGGCATGCCACTAAGAGTGACTTTGGCGTAGGTATGGTGATCGGTCATTTTGATCAGAACGCCTTCGATGTAGGCCATGTAGGTTATCGAGGGGAGGCATATCCACCGTAAGAACGAGTTCCGAGGCGTTCTGGCAATGAGGGTGACCGTAACAAGGCTCTGGAGTATGGTAACAAAGGTGCAAAGGAGGTCCGGTGAGATGGCCATCTTGCTTGGTGGTTTGAAGCATCGGAAGATGAGACAAATGACGCCGTTTAGGGCCTTTAGACTGCTGCTGACGGGACAATCGTTGATTTCGAAGCCAAGGCCATTAGTGGACACGAAAGGGGCTGGTTATATGAGCTCAGGTGGGTGCCCATGTAACAGCTGCAGACCTCACACGACTTGCTCGTGCAACGACAGATGAGCATCCATGAGGTACGGGAGATATCGAAGGAGGTCAACTCTATGAAGACTAACATCTCGAGACAAGATACCGTTTGCGTTATTCGGGGGACGAAAGGCGTAGAGGCTATTTGCCGAACGCAAGATCCACTGAAACAGCCACAGGTCGGTTTATCGTGGCTATAAAATATAGAACAACTACATTGCCCTCCGTACGGTGTAACCTGGTGTGGTAGTAGTTGGCAGTGATGGTTTCCGGCATTGCTCCGCAAGATTCGCTTAACAGAATGGCTTTCCCCTGAGAGATAGACACCTAGCCAAAGTATTCTAGGGATTAGTCAAAGATTTGAACCCTTGTGCAGCTGCAGACATCACTTGCCAATGACATTTTCATCCGGGAGACTTCTTGGTTTCCGGAGAACCACGCCGAAGTTGGAGTAGAAGACGCTCAGACCAAGTGCCTTCATAGTTTTTGCGGGGAAATGTAACGATTCTGTCAGGCGGGAGCTTGATGGATAGTAAGTAGATAATAATACTACATGCCAAGTGCCGAATCTTCAATCGGCGATTTGTTGCATGTCAAACGTCGGTCCAATGATATACCAGTTCCCCAGACAATCCTTCTCGAACCCCTCTCGCTGATCTTCCTTCTCCCGCACACCTACCTTCTTCAAACCATCTCTCTTCAGCAGTCTCATTCCAGCGGGGCTTTAAAACTATCGGTCAGACGGACTATCACCTTTATATTATCCAAGATCAGAACTGCCTACTGTCACCAACACCCCAACTTCAAGGCTAAAAGACAGGACGCGCAATGGCCACGCAAACACGAATGGAAGAAAATATCTCACGAACTATTGATACGCTCAGCGCAAGTCTTCGTGAACTGAGTCTCAAGGCAAGGAAAAAGCCCATTCTTCCTACCCTATATTCTGTACTAACTACTGTCCAGATCCACCAAAACCCAGAGCTGTGCTACGGAGAGCACATGGCCCACAATGCAATCTGCAACTACCTAGTACAGAACTTTAGCCTATATGGTATAACAGTAGTCCGCAAAGCATACGGCCTCGAAACCTCCTTCCTTGCCGAATACGTCAACAGAGACGGAGAAGTAGTCGACTTCTGCGCAGAATACGACGCACTCCCAGAGATAGGTCACGGATGCGGCCACAACCTCATCGCCATCTCCTCCATCGCCTCATTCCTAGGTCTCGCTGCCCTGATGGAGCGAACCGGAATCCCAGGAAAAGTGCGTCTTCTAGGGACCCCCGCTGAAGAAGGCGGCGGTGGTAAAATCAAGTTGATCGAAGCGGGCGCCCTGAAGGGCACAACCGCCTCGTTAATGAGCCATCCCACACCCCAATTTCCTCATATGCCTGCGGGCTCTGCGGGTATCGCATTCGGCTCCTGCTTAGCGGCGACTGGGTTCCTAGCTAACTTTATTGGGAAGCCTGCGCACGCGGCTCAGATGCCCTGGGCGGGCGTGAATGCTCTTGATGCGGCAACATTGGCGTATCAGGCTGTTGGTTTGCTCAGGAAGCATATCAGGCCTAGTGATCGGATCAACATTATCGTTCCGGAAGGAGGGACGGCTCACAATATAATTCCGGCTAAGGCGCAGATTCGAGTAAATGTTCGGTCTGAGACGTTGAAGGAGATGAATGCTCTGCGGGAGCGCGTTGAGAATTGCATGAAAGGAGCGGCGTTGGCTACGGGATGTGAGGTTGATATTGTTCCAGCGTATGAACTAGTTTTTCATATTCTCTATGAAAGATAGTTGAACTAACAATGAATCAGAATGGACCCCTACGCAGATATCCGACCCAACGAGAGCCTCTGTACAGAGTTTACCCGATATATGGGTTCCAAGGGAATGAAATACTACTGCGATCTACAAAAGAAGGATATCGGTGCATTCAGCACAGATATGGGTATGCACACAACACCCACCTTCCTTCACCATACAACCAAGCTTCCATTCTCGTTACTAACGAGAAAAAAAAATACAACTATAGGTAACATAAGCTACGAAGTCCCCTCCTTCCACGGCCACTTCTTCATCCCCACACCCCCCGGAACAGCCATGCACACCGAGGCGTTCCGCGATGCAGCAAAGACCGAAGAAGCCCATGATATCGCCATGTCAGTGGGCAAGGGTATGGCTGTAGCCGGACTTAAAGTCCTAACTGACAACAGTTTCGCGGCCCAAGTGAAGGATTACTTCGAGAAGGATAAGAAGCTGCGATAGACTCTTCTATTACCTCCTTGCTGGATCCCTTGCAACGAATGTTTTGTCATACAAGGGTGGTAGAAAATTTACTATACTATGTAGTAGATAAGCAGATGGCTATACTACTAGATACTAGAGTCCTCAGTAATATCTAGATTTGGAAGAGCCCTCATCAATGTATGTAAATGATGCATTCCACCCGACTCCCATAAGATAGTATCAAATGTATGGTTTCTAGAGTACCAGTCCACTACCAGCGAATAACCAGTTTATGAAGTACTGAAGAACAAAAACTAGCTCTAATGGTAACTGGATAGCTACTAACTAGTTAATACACATCGATGACATAGCCTCTTTTCGTATTGGTTTGGTTGATGTATGTCCTCGCGTCGGGCCATCTTCGACCCGAGGGGGGTCTCTCTTCTCGGCGTCGTGATTGTCCCGAGACGCGACTTCGCCGGTGGTTGTCCCGGGGGGTAATTTCGCGTGCAACCATGGGTATGGTATGCAATGGCCTGATGGGATTTGAGTCTAAGCGGCGTAGATGCATTAGTGAATTTGCAGATTGGAACTACCGAGGAGTGACTATAGATAGTAATACTATGATTACGTGGGGTAAAGTTTGGGATAGACTATGTGTTTGAAGTCTACAGTAACTGCAATGTAACAATTTGTAATCATCGTAAATTCGTATCCTAGTTGTTTTACATGAACCAGTCATGGCTATCTGCGTAGAAGCTAACCCAAGATCCACGAGCTCGTCGCCGAAGCGAGCTCTCCCGATTTTCTCACGATGTCAATTATTAAATTAGAAGAGAGAATCGCCCAGACGGTAGTGGACGGCCTTGATCTGGGTGTAGTTCTCAAGGGCGTACGAGCCGAGCTCGCGGCCAATACCGGACTCCTTGAATCCTCCAAAGGGAACCTGGTAGGAGAGCATGTTGTAGCTGTTGACCCAGACAGTTCTATGTGCTTGTTAGCGAGTGGATTCAATTTATGTAGTAGTAATGGTGACTTACCCAGCACGGAGAGCGTTGGAAACACGGATGGCGGTGGTGACATCCTTGGTGTGGATACCGGCAGCAAGACCTAGGACATAACATTAGCACTTGGCATCGTAGCAATTTGATTCCGGAAGGACTCACCATAAGAGGTGCTGTTGCCGATCTTGATAGCATCCTCAACATCCTTGAATTTCTGAACAGTGACGACGGGGCCGAAGATCTCCTCCTGGTTGATCTTCATGTCGGAGGTGACGTCGGTGAAGACGGTAGGCTGGATGAAGTAACCCTCGGTGCCGTGACGCTCACCACCGACAGCAACGGTAGCACCAGCATCCTTACCGTGCTGGATGTACTCCATGATGCGGTCGAACTGGAGCTTCGAAACCTGGGGACCCTGGAAGGTGTCCTGGGCGAAGGGGTCACCGACCTTGTTCTGCAGAGCACGCTCCTTGAGACGCGCAATGAACTTGTCGTAGATGCCTTCCTGAACCAGGATACGGGAACCAGCGCAGCAGCACTGACCGTGGTTGTAGAAGATACCGAAGTTGGCCCAGGAGATAGCGTTGTCAATGTCGGCATCATTGAAAACAATGTTGGGGGACTTGCCACCCAACTCGAGGGTCACCTTCTTGAGGTTACTCTTGGCGGCGGCCTGGAGGATAGTACGACCAACAAGGGTGGAGCCAGTGAAAGCGACCTTGTCGATGTCCATGTGGTGAGAGATGGCGGAACCGGCCACACGACCGAAACCGGAGATGACGTTAACCACACCGGCGGGGATGCCAGCCTCCTTGACCAGCTTGGCAGCATAGAGACCGGACAGAGGAGTCTGCTCGGCAGTCTTGAGGACAACAGTGTTACCGGTAGCGATGGCAGGACCGATCTTCCAGGACCACATCAGCAAGGGGAAGTTCCAGGGGATGATCTGTCCGCAGACACCGATGGGTTCGTGGCGAGTGTAGTTCAGGGTCTCAGAGTTGGTGTCGATGGTCTGACCATGGATCTTGTCGGCCCAGCCACCATAGTAGCGCAGGCAACCGGCAGCGGCAGCGATATCACCCTTGGCCATGGTGATAGACTTGCCATTGTCCAGGGCTTCGATGGCCACCAGGATCTCGGCATCACGCTCGAAAAGGTCGGCGAGCTTGGTCAGCAAGCGGCCACGGGTGGAAGGAGTGACTTGGCGCCATTCGCCCTCGAAGGCCTTGCGAGCAGCGGCAACGGCGGTGTCCACATCCTTCTCCGAGGCCTCATAGACGGAGACAATGGGCTTCTCGTTGGCGGGGTTGATGGTCTCGAAAGTCTTGCCATCGGCACCCTTGACGAATTCGCCGTCAATGAACCTGTAAAGTAAACAGTGGTTAACCCTCTACCCAAAGCAATATCGAGGGGATGGAACGCGGGGTGACATACAAGCCCAGAGGCTGTTCATACTTGACGCCGTTAGGGGTCGTGATGGTAGCGAAGAGGTCAGACATGGTGAGAGATGGGGAGATGAGATGTGGTTAGAGAAAAAAAAGAGAGAGGGAAGAGAAGAAGAGAGGAGAGCGGGGGAGGGGAGAACTATCAATTAATAAAGGAGACAGGAGGTTGAATTACTAGTGGTGGGGTAGGTAGGAGTGGGGGGAGAGGGTAGACAGAAAGTGAGAGAAAAGTAAGTGGTTGATGGCTGATGGTTGGAAGGGAGGGGAAGCTGGCGAGGCGCGAGGGGGAAACGCCAGCGGAGATCATCCTCGTCCCACCGGGTTTAGACAGACTAGTTAGTCCAGCTGGACTGGTCTAGTCGGATCCATGGGAGGAATTCCGGGTCTCATCAATTGCCATTTACCTCATCTGAATCTCTCCGCGGATAGCCACCCCCTCTTCTGCATGCTCCGATTGGAGAGACCAAGCTCCTTGAGACCGAAAACCCACAGCGAGTTAACCTACGTACTCCCGAGACCCCTATAGTAACCATCATATTATTATATCGCGGTAAAGCATAATAGGGAACCTGAAAAGTCGGGATTCCCACATGCCAGCCCGTTTCTCCACTCTTTATCCAACAATCGCCAGCGATCGTGCGGGGTTTCGTTATCCATGGCTTTTTGCTGGCCACCACCACCACCATCCAGGTCCCCCCTTGGCGTCAGCCATTTACTTGGTAGTATGGTAGTTATTCATTCTTCTCAAGAGACCCTGTGGCGTTGGTAGTGGAGGGGATGGTTATCGTTAGTCTTGGTTTGACATGGTTACATCTAGTTTCCTCTTACATCATACCGAAGAGGAATGAAGGACCTTTGAGCGGACGGGAGAATAAGAGGCTAGTAGCTAGGCAACCGGTTAGTGAGTTATCAATCATCTCCTTTTTGTAACTCACTAGGGAAATATTACTCACAGCTATGGAGCCCTGGAGCAAGCTCTTTTTCGTATTTCCGGAACCCCTCCACCTCGGTGTGAGTGGCGGGGAACCAAGTGGGATCTAGTCTCTTGAGCTAGTTTGTTGACCTGCAAGGTGCAACATTTTAGTCAGCCAGTCAGGATTGTTCCTTCCAAGTACATCTCGTACTTGAGTAGTAAGTAGTTCACGCATGTATCTAAACATCCCTGTATAGTCCGTTGGACACTGGCCAGTGAGATCTCATAATCTTACTCCTCATTCTCTCAAACTAAGATGAACAAACAGAAAAAAGAGGGGAATGCGACAAAAAGCTGAGAGATCCCGAGGCATTAGTCTGATTAGTCTCAAGCAAAGTGACCCATCCACTAGCGCCAAGTCACTAGCGGGTTACCGTTGAGGTTTAGCCATAATGACACCTTCGCCTGCTGCTGCTGCGACGGGCGGGAGTTTAGCCCGAGCTGGTAAGGATTCAAACCTGGGGGTGGTCGGCTGATACGCTGGACCGTTTACTACTGGGCAGCGATCTAAGACCTCCTTGCCCGTCTCGGGCGAGTTGTTACAAGTTACAACCCCTCCCAAGGTACCCCAACGCATATTTCCGCTGCCTATAGACTACGACTTGGGTTGAGTGTTCAGCCCAGAAACTGCTCCCCCACTTATCTCCAACCAACCCTATCCAGATTACTACGAAATGTCAATTTGTTAGAAACTTTCCGTTGTTCACTCTGACCAAGTCTCTATCTGAAACGGCAAGATCTATGGAGATCCCGCTGCCATGGCAATGCGTGATCTAGTCTAGTGTGCTTTTATCATGATCATATCACCAAATCCCGGCCCAATCAAGTAGATAGCAACTACGAAAACTGTTCGATAGAATCTTGTCTTCTCTCAAAAGATGGATGAGTTGCATGCAGTCTAGTCTAGTCCTGCAGCTTACACAGTTCATCTCTTATCTCCGATTCTACTCCGTAGCGCCCGCTTACGTGCCCCTCGTGGGGTTTGCTTTGGCTTGTACCTGCCGGATCCAGCCTCGGCTTTTGCTCTTCTCATACCGATTGCGATCTTTCCCGAAGAAGCGAATCTGGGGAGCTTCGGGTTGATTAATACCGGCGGGAGGTTAAGACTCTTCTCATCTCACCAAACCGCAGCGAATCCCGCCAGTGTGTTTTTGCCTGACCTTTCCTCGGAATGAAGCTTGATGGGCCTGGCACCGACAACTGCCATAAAAACAACCTCGGGATAGTACTCCTCCGTGGACTTGTTGCTTACTTGCCCTAAATTCATTGGGGGATATCCATTCATTCTGAAGGACTCTTCTGGTAGGACAGACGTTTTAATGTTCTATACAGGTGCTCATGGCACTGTTGATGGTGAAGGAAGTTCTTCTATCATAATATAGAAGACGTCTTTTCGAGGCCTTTGAACGCGCACTGAAAGACATTAGACTGCCGGTTCAATTTGTTGTGAACCCATTCGGTTCACCGGAAGAGACACCGGAAAGAATGCTTAACAGAGCGGAATCCAGGAGCAATTACTACTATCAAGTGACTCATGGATGGTATGTGTTGTTGTGCTGCAATGCAATGCTCCAAAGTACAACAACACCGCGTTATCAGTGCCGATCGGCGGGGTTGGGATACTCTGGAGTCTGGCCACCTCTCCCCGGCATGAAGTCAATGGGGGGCCTGAGTGCATGCAGCCCCCGACCGAATGGTGTCAGTCACTGCCTTGAAGGTGTGCAGGTTATTTACTTGATTCTGGTACAGTTCTGCGAATAAGGACAAAGGCTTGAAGTAGGACAGCAGCCTGACTCATCCCTGTTACTGGCCTTTGTCACTGCCGACTACGCGCCTATAAGAAGCCCCTAGCTTCACACATCCCCTTTTGCTACTGTGATGCAACCTGCTGCTCTCTTGATTCGCTTCTGACTGTCGTATATCCATTTCGCTGCTAACGTAAAATGCCAACTTTCTGGCCGTCAATTACCCCAGAGCTTCGAGACTGGGCTTTGCGCCAAAGCGTCTTTTTCGTGGCCTCTGCACCTCTGCAAGGACGACATGTAAATGTGTCTCCCAAAGGATTTCCTGACTCGTCTTTCGCCATCCTTGGTCCTAACGAGGCAGCTTACGTTGATGCCACCGGCTCCGGGAGTGAGACCATCAGCCATGTGCGTGAGAACGGTCGACTTACCATCATGTTCTGCTCATTTGATGCCTCGCCAGGCATCGTGCGCTTCTTCTGCACTGGATCTGTGATCGAGTACGATGAGCCTGAGTTCCCTGGCTACCTCGAGCGGATGGGAGGCAAGAAAGTGGTGGGAGCGCGGGCTATCATCCGTCTGAATGTCTTCAAGGTTCTCTCCCCGACTCCTCTTGGAAGCACCTTCTAGCTTATTGCCACGAGCAAGAGACACTGCTAACCACGGATGCGATGCATATTACGGGCTACAGGTCCAACGTTCTTGCGGTTACGGTGTCCCGCGATTGTCCCTGCAAGTCGACCCCGAAACCAACAACACCAAGCCGTATCTCCAAGATCGCGATACCCTAGGCCATTGGACAGGCAAAAGAGTCGAGTCCAATGAGCTTCGCACCTATCAGAAGGAATGGAACGTACGAAGTCTGGACGGGCTACCTGGACTACACACTGCGCTCAAGGATAACCATCAGCTTGTCTGGCTGAAGCAGTTGGGCAACTGGACTCGTCGTCACAGAGACGAGATCGAGATGGTCAAAACCTCTATTCTGTTGTTGTTTATTTCTATGGCTATCCTGCAATGGGCAGGATACGTGTAAATGTAGTATGAACTGTGACAGACCGGAACTGAAGGGTCTGTTGCTTGTAACCACTTGGAGCTGGCCTGGTGGCGTGATCGCTCATCTAATCCGACATGTGACTTAGACTTTCCTTCCTCTCTGCTGCTTGGACGAGCTTCTTTCAACTGGTCGCTCCCGCATAGTGGTGCATTAATGCGACTTGTTGATCTCTATGCCTGCGTAACTCAATTTCACTTAGGTTGTTCATCCTCTTCTCGTGCCGGTCGATCCGACCGCAATGCGGCAGGTGAAAGCAGATCCCCGCATCATCGTCCCAGACAACCGAATGTCCTCGGCATCTCGCTGGAGAGGAGCTCGCACTATGTCCTTTCTTTTCTCTGTTCCATGGAACTGGCTACCTGGGCAATAAACTCTGGAAGTGCTATCTATATAAACACTGTTCATGACCGGACGAGACACTCTTGCTGTTTCTCGCTCACTTTCCACCCCAATTCTACTGAGCGGTGAATACACCTATATAGTATCATGGCCCAACGATCGGTCCGTATAGCTGGTATGTCGGCTTACTTGAGACGCCCCAATACTGTTGATAGTTCACTGACGAAAATTGATAGGAGCCTCTGGGTCCAACGCTGACCGTCGCCATGCCATCGCCGAGTTCGCTCGCAATTATCCTCAAGATCCAGTCGATGTGATCATTGCTGACTACATGAGCGAGGCGAACATGGTGGCATCAGCGGCTCGTACAGTAGAACAGCAGCAGCGTAAAGCACAAGGCACGCATGGATCCTCGACGATCGAGGCACCAGGCTATGAAGTTGGCTTTCTCCAAGCCCTGGACCCAGCCTTGTCAGACCTGGCAAAATACGGCATCAAAGTGGCGGTGAATGCAGGCAACACGGACACAAAGGGCCTCTACAACGCGATCAAGCAGATGGTGGAAGCAAAAGGACTGAACCTCAAGGTCGACCTCAAGATGACCTCTGAAGAAGCCATGCTCACATAATTCCAGGTAGCTTGGGTCTCCGGAGACCAAGTCCTGTCCACCGTCAAAGCTGCATTGTCGTCGGGCAAGTCAGCCTTCGCCAATATCTATACCGGCGAATCCCTCTCCGATTGGCCTTTCGAGCCTATATTTGCCCAGTGCTACTTGGGAGGACTCGGAATCGCCGCCGCTCTAGCCCAAGGAGCTGATATCGTACTCTGCGGACGAGTCTCCGATGCGTATCCAGTCATTGGAGCGGCATACTGGTTCCATGGCTGGAACCGTACTGACCTTGATCAGCTAGCCAACACATTCGTAGCCGGTCATCTCATTGAATGCAGCAACTATGTCTGCGGCGGCAACTTCACCGGCTTCAAAGCCCTAGAACACATCGGTCCTGATGGCTGGTCCAACATCGGATATCCCATTGCGGAGATCTCCCCGGAGGGTAAAGTAATCATCACCATGCAATCCTACGCGCGCGGAGGCGCCGTCACCATCGACACCTGCTCATCGCAGCTCCTATACGAAATCCAAGGCCCATGGTACTTCAACTCAGACGTAACCGCCATTCTGAACGACATCCACTTCGAGCAAATCAGCCCCAACCGCGTCTCCCTCCACGGGGTCCGCTCCGGACCACCACCCCCAACTACCAAAGTCGGCATCACAGCCCGCGGAGGCTTCCAAGCGGAAGCGATCTACTTCCTCGTAGGCCTCGACATCCCATCCAAGGCACGCATGCTCGAATCCCAAATCCGCCGGCTCCTATCAGCATACACCCCCAAATTCACCAGCCTCCAATTCTCAACCCTCGGCTCTGCCCCCGAAAACCCCGACAATCAAGACAGCGCCACCGTCTGCCTCCGTATCGTCGCCCAAGCCCGCCATGCAGAAGACCTCTCCCCAATGCACTTCCTCCGCTCCATCGTCGACACCATCATGCAAGGCTACCCGGGGGCCACTTTCCACCTTGACACCCGTCAGGGCTTCCCTCGTCCCGTCTACGAATACCACGTCACCCTCCTGCCCCAATCCGACATCAACCATCAAGTCCACCTCCCCTGGCTCCACCAAACCCTCACTATCCCACCCCCTCCAATAACAAAATCCTACCCATCCCGCCAACCCTGCCAATCCCTCACCGACAACCCCACTCTAGACTTCGGCCCCACCATCCGTGGCCCTTTGGGCTGGATCGTCCACGCCAGGTCTGGCGATAAGGGCCCCGACGCGAACTGCGGGTTCTGGGTCCGTCATGCGGACGAGTACCGCTGGCTACGGTCATTGTTGTCCGTGTCGGGGATCAGGGAACTCCTGGGAGAGAAGTATACTGCTAATCCGGAGCTGAGGGTTGAAAGGTTCGAGTTGCAGAATTTGAGGGCTGTACACTTTCTCTTTAGAAATTTACTGGATAGAGGGGTGGGGGTCACTACGACGGTGGACTTTCTGGGGAAGAATGTTGCGGAGTTTCTTAGGGCCAGACATGTCGATTTGCCGGTTAAATTTCTAGAGAGGGGGAAGCTGTAGGTTCATATACTGAGGAAAGGAAGTTCAGTCCGTGATAGATGGAATCGATCAAGAGTAGTTGACTAAGAGTAGTTCGAATATTACCAGTCAAAGCTTACTAGTACTCCTATTCTAATTTGTCCGAATTGAACTCACTAGTAACATGTGGTATCTCATAACTAGCCCTTCTATATAAAAACCATTATCACTTGACGCCATAAATGCAACAGCTAAATCCACATCTCATACCATGCTGACCTCTTCTCCCCCGACCCCCATTAAATACACCCATCTATCTCCGCCTCGCACTACTAGCCATCGGCTCAAACGCATCACTATCATCCTCAATATCCTCACTCGCCGCTCTCGTCGCCCTCGTCGATCGCCCAGACCCCGCCGTCCCACGCACACTACTCTGCGATCCCACGAAATTCAGCGTCGTCTGAGTTGCTTGCTTGCCCCGAGTTCTTCGCGTAGCTTGTGCGGTTCCTCCAACTGTATTGGATGATGGTGCTGGGGATGGGGCTTTACGGCGTTGGCTCGTGCTGGTTGTTTTTGTTGTTCTGCGGGATCTAGTGGTGGCTGGTTTGGCGGGTTGCTTGACGAAGAGGGAGTCTTCATCGTCGTCGTCGTCGTCCTCATCCTCGTCGATGTTGGGGGCTGCGTTGTCGTCGTCGTCATCGTCATCGTCGAGCATTATGACGTCTTCTTGTTCGTCTTCTTCGTCGGAGGAGACGGGGCGGCGTTTGCGCGTCTTGGTAGATGCAGATGATGTTGTGGTTTTCTTGGAAGCTGTAGCAGGTGCTGCTTTTGTGGTGGCCGTTTTGCGGGTTGTAGCAGTAGCGGTGGTGGTGGCTCTGCCGCCACGGCCTCGGCCGCGGCCGCGGGTGGATGATGTTGTTCGTGATGTGGTGGGTGCTTCGGCGCCATCCTCGCCGGCTATGTCTTCGTTAGGGTCGCCGTCTTCGTTGTCGGAGTGGATGAGAGCGCCGGGCTGGTCCTCCCAAACACCGTCGAATTCGGTGTCCCAACCGTCGGGCTTGGGTTTGAAGCGCTTCTTGCCGCGCGTGCGTTTCTTGATGCCGCGGGAGAACATGTCTTCCATTTGAGTGCGATATCTCTCCATGGCTTTTTGTAACGAGCTTTCCGCTACTTCTTCTTCCTCTTCTAGATCGTTGTCGCGATCTAGGGCTAGTAGGTGCTTCATTTGGCTTTCGAGGGACTCGTTGACGAACATTTCTAGGGCGTGTTTGTCGTCTTTGTCGATGAATTGGGCGACTGCGTCGCCGAAGGAGTTTTGTGGGAGGATGGTGAGAGACTGTGCGGAGAGGAAGTCGCGCACTAATTGTTCGACTTTGACAGTGTCGAGGGTGGAGAGGTGCGAGACTGCTGTCTCGTCGAGGTCGGTTTCTCCCGCTTTGCGCGTGCTGTTGGTGTTTTTCTTCTTGCGGTAGAATTGGACAACGTCGTTCACGTTGGCGACTTTGCCTACGAAGCGGTTGGAGAACCGCTGTGGGTTTTCGCAGTCATAACTGCCTCCTTCTGGCGTGGATGTTTCGACGCGCAGTCGCACTAGTGGTAGTGGGATTTCTAGCTCTTCGTCGTCTGCTGTCTCGTCTTGCATTTCTAGCCATTCCGTTTTCGCTTCTTCGATCAATTCCTCGACGATCTCCATGAGAAGGCGGGTTACTCCTGTGCGGTTGTTGTCCTTGCGGGCAAGCTTTTGCGCGCCTTTCTCTTCGGAGAGGATGATCTCGCGCATGGCGAATGGGCGTACGGACTTGAGACGGATGGGCTCGCATTTGAACTCACGGCCTGTGATGCTGAGAATGGCTACGTGTTTGGCCACTGACTCGCCAGGAACCAGGGATGTTGCGACTGATGAGCCGGGCTGCATGACGTGAAACTTGGTCTCGGGGTTCAGTCGCGGGTTGATCAGACATTCGTGTTCGTGGCCCCAGATGACGAGGTCTAGGAATTCGGGGAGGAAATTCTCGGGTAGATAGCCTGTCTCGGTATGTGCGTAATGGTTCTGATGGACGGACATTAAGTTGAACCAGTCATCTTTCTGAATCGAGGGCTGGTAGAACTTGACCTTGCCGTCTCGGAATGTGCGGAATAAACGTTCATCGCGGACGTTGCTCATACCGTAGAGAGCAAGTTTTGTGCGTCCTTTCTGAAGCAAAACCGGCTTGATCTGAATATTGTCCGACTCGGGGGTCCGTCCATAGTAGTTGATTAACCCAGACACCTGAAGCAGGTCCAATGCAGCCAGATGTCCCTCTCCGGACGGATCATCGTGGTTGCCGTGGATTGAGAAAATGGGGATAGCCACGTTGATATCCAGATCCTCGTAGTTTACGTGGTTGAACGCACCCTGAAAGTTTTCGCTCGCATCACTCAGCATCTCCAGTTCGCAAGGCTTATCGCCGAGACAGTTCATGCGAATGGAGCGCATGACTTGGTACATCGACTTGCGCGATGGCTTGTTCTCGTGGAAAAGATCGCCTGCTAGGAGCACCATGTCTACATCTTGCTCCTTGGCCAAACACATCACCTCATGAAAGCTTTTCCAACTGTCATCGCCACGGATGGGATCCCGTTCATTGTATCCGACATGGTTGTCTGTTGAGACGAGAATGCGGATCGTTTCCGAGTCTGGATGCATCAGCCACGGGCAGTCAGCGGAGGAGAGGAATGATACTTACCATCTAATCTAGGCATCGTGAAGAGAGCAAATACACATAAATTTCAAAGTGATAGAAAAAGAGTAGATGGTATCGAAAAAAGCAACTTTGGGAAAAGTTGAGGAATCCCAAAAGAGTAATATTACAGGCGACTACTAAGTAGCCTGCAGGCTACCGTAGAGGAATGCTGCCTGGTAACGCAAATGAATCAACAACCGTCAGAATTGAACCATGAGCATTCCGAGGAGCAAAGACACGTAAGTTAGAAGTGAGGGAGCGGCACTTCATCAAATGGCGATGTATACTACTTACTGCATGGATGGCGACGAATGCCGGGAAATGAAGCCATTCGCGGGACGGCGCGTGAGCACGTGACCGGCACGCGCGCGGAAGACGGGCGCTGATTGATTCCTCGCCCGGGAGGCAACACTAAGCAAGATTCCCCTCCGTTGATTCTCGTCGGATCGCCGGACTGTCTTCGTCCTCCTTCGCCTGTGACTCTCTCGTCTCTCTCTCCTCCCCTCTCTGTCCTTCCCTTTTGTCCCTCCTCGTCTCGTCTCGTCCTACCTTCCATCGCATCGTATCGCGCCACACGTTCTCGCCGTCTTTCTCTCTGTCGCCTGTCCTTTTCTGTCCGACTGATCCAGATTTCGTCCCTGGTTCAGTCGCCTCCAACATCCCAGTTACCCCGCGAAACTCTTTTATGCAATCCGAGCCTACTGCAGTTTTCGACCGTTCGCTTTCGGCAGACCCCTCTTTAGACGTGCCCTTCAATTCTACTCAGCATGGAAATGATTCGCATGGTGAACACCCAGTCTCTGGGCTTCGCCATCAGAAGTCTGGGGACTCCAGTGTCGGTCATGACTCATGCGATGGCGGCCAGCAGTCGCCCTTGAAGGAGGCTGATCCTACGCTGTTCAACGACACAGTCAGTCAGTATGAGCATACCGTCGCTCCGTTGATCCAGAAAGAGGAGGGAGTAAAATCTAGGAAGAAGCAGCTGTCCAGCTACTCGGGCTTGTCCCTGGAAGCCTTCCCCAATGGTATGTCATCCCGTTATCTCGGGCTCTGATCGTCATGTTAATGATCTTCCGACAGAGGTTCTGACGCACATCCTGTCGCATCTGCCTCCCCCTTCTCTGTCCTCGATGGCCCTGGTGTCTCGCCATTTTCATGGTCTCGTTACGACACCTCACGCATGGAGAATTGCTTTTTCTCGCTACTTCCCCGGCCCCTACACTGTCGAGGATGGCGCGTGGCTTTCTGCAGCGAAGTCGTCGGAAACGGTGACGTCTGATAAGCGGTATTTCTCCAGGCTGACTGCGCTGGCATCCTGGAGAAGTGAATATATTATGAGAACCCGCTTGCTCCGATCGCTCTCCAGAGGCAAGCCGGCGCAGTTTGAACCGTCCAAGAAAACCGGTACAGTGCGAGCGGCTAGCGTCCGGAATGGCAGCGCCGTAGCCACCTATACCTCACAGCTTCTGTACCCTGTCAGCCACTTGCACGGCTCCTTCGGATCGGAAGTCAAGAAGAAGGAACCTCTCTTCATCCATGGCGCTTCGGAGCAAGGCTTCGCGTCAGCTAGTGATCCCGCAACGGTGAAAGTCGGTACATGGGGCCTGTCTGACCACCAATTCTTCCGACACTTTGCAGACCTTTTTCCCGGAGATGCAGAGTATGGACTAGGCTCTGGTGATCATGTTGGAGCTCCTAACCGCATGGATGTTAGTCAGCCCTATGGCATGATCTACGGTGAAGCATGTCCTCAAGGTCGTACATACTTCATCTCAACCACGGAGCAACGCGGGAGGTTCTTGGGTATCGCGGATTCCAGTTCGCAGCCTAGTCTAGGAATCCCCGCGCTCAACTTGATTGCGACCGGTGTTACTGCGGTGTGGATTGCTAAGTCCTCCAACATCCTTAAGATGACCGGCGGTCTGGTCGCGATGCTGTCAGGCTCCTCTACCGGAGTGCTCACATCCTATGCCCTTGGTCCTCACCCTACCTATGAAAAAAGGTACGAGAGGGGCCAAGTGACTGCTAGATGGGTGCTGTGTCCTGGTGTCCCTATCATTTCCATCTCGGTTGATGATAGCTATTCCCCGAAACGTCATACCCGTCGGCGGATCTGGGCGACCGTCCTGAACGCCTTGGGTGAGGTCTTCTACCTCTCTGACCTCCCACAACAGCCTGATGTGCCTACCACCAAGCTGTCTCCTGAGGAATATGAGCAGCTTGCTTGGAAGACGGGCAGAAGTGTTCGTTGGGAGCTTGTTGAGTTAAGCCGACGCATTGCACGGCTTGATCCATTCAGTCGTGATTCGGTCGATGGCAGCTATAGCCCTCGGTCGTCGTCGGATGCCATGAAGCTCAACGAGGAACAGGTAGCTGCAGAGACAAAGGAGATTGAGCGCTTCCTGTCCTTCAAGCCCAAGCATTTCCGGAAGGTATGCGAGGGATGGGACATGAGACGTGAATTGAAGGTTGATTTCGCTGGAGACGATGGTCACGGAGCCGGCGAATCGTTCCTGGTGATTAACCGGGGTGTGGGAGATGACGAGAAAGCTTCGATCCGCAGATACACGAGAAAGATGACTAGACATGGTGCATCGTTGTCAATTCATGGATCTCACAACGTGGAGAACGTGCCTGTACCGTCCATCTTTGGTGGTCCTGTCAAGTCTCCTATCCTCTCTTCTGTGAGCAGCTCAAGTAGTACCGCTCCATCTCGCGCTTCCAGTGGATTGAGTGAGACGGTCTGCTCCATTTCGAACACCGAATGGCGCATTACGGATTTCGACTTCAGTGACAGAAAGTCGGTCCAGATCACTACGAGTGCTTTGGACCTCTCGACCTATGCTCTATTGACAATCGATGAAGATCCTCTCATCGGTATGTCGGGCACCTCCGCACTCTCCTCCGCCACGTCTTCGCCTCTTCCGCATATGAAGCAATCGCCTGGCAATGCAGAAGTGCCTGGTCAGCGAGGACGCTACTTGGCTGTGGGTACAGCCGCGGGAACGGTCTTTGTATGGGACATCCGGTCACCCACGTCAAAGAATGCTGAAGTCATCAATCACGTTTCGCCAATTCGAATTATTCAAACTGAATCTCCTCAAGTTTCCTGCGTCGCTTTGACCTCGCTGTACCTAGTCCATGGTGGAAATGATGGCCTAGTGCAGGCCTGGGATCCCCTCGCCTCCTCGACTCGTCCAATCCGGACCATCAACTCACGATTTTCTACCCGCGCGCGCCGTCGACTTGTTCAAGCCGAGGCATCAATCCACGGTGTTGGCAACAACTATTATGCCACAGGCGCTATCTGCCTTGATCCCGATCCAACCGTTCTACGGGGTATGGTCGCCCTAGGAACCCACCTGCGCTACTGGTCCTACAGCTCCTCCGGCGCCGACCAATACAAGTCCAGCAAGCGTCGGCTCCGTCGCGGTCTTAGGGGTATCAACTCCACCCCAGAAGGTCAGCGCTTCAACACCAGCGGCCGCGGTGCACTCAAGGACTACATCGAAGATGAGAAGGTTGAAATGGAACGCCAAAAGATTGCCGACGAAAAGGAGCGTGCCCACCTCAGCCACCGCTTTGGCGTCGACCTTCTCGGCCCAGACGTCGACGAAGAGCAGCTTCTTGCCTACGCTCAACTCCTCAGCCAAGAGGCTTACTCCAGCGAAGCCCACAAACGCGGTGAAGCAATCGAGAGCTCAGCAGTGAGCACCTCGCCCAGCGACATCATTGGGCCAAACGACAGCTCTGTCGCACCCGATGAGCTATCCTCTGCATCGTCGCCTTACGAAGACTTCGCCGATGGCGACCTCGATCCCGATATCGCTGAAGCCATTCGCCTTAGTCTCCTCGAGGACAACAACAAGCCCGGCACCGACCTGGACACAGACACCGGTCCCTTCGACCCACCCTCCCCATCTCTGTCAAGCCCAGCCGTCGCAGAAAGCAGTCGCCAACAAGAGATTGATGATCTCGAGTTCGCAATCCAGCTCAGTCTCGCAGAAGCAGAGAGTCAATCGGGCCAGCACCACCCGACAGAGGAATACCCGGCACTGTCCCCGTGGGCGCAGCCATCTCCTGCTGGGAAGGACAAAGGGAAGGGTCGCGCTTAGCCCAAGGTTTTTGTTCCTGAATGATATGATAGATCTATCTATCCATACATTTGTGCTGTTTGTTGATATCGTTGTTGTTATTGTATGTTATCTATTGCGATGTGCTTACACTGTTAATGCTGTGTTGCGTAATACATTACCTGTGTATGGTATATCCGTTAGTTATTCGGTTCTTAATTAGTTGAAGAGGTCGAGAAATTACTTTCACGCTTGTTATGGTGCAGATTTTCCTTTCAGTTCTGGTTATATAAAATTGCAATATGATTGAGCTTGTACTGCTAGTATATCATCGCATTGATGAATGGGAAGTGCTATCTCTCTTTGTAGCGAGACATTATTATTTCAATCTTCATTAGGGACTAGGATGGAGCCTACTAAGATAGTTAACAGAGAGGAGCCAATGACTCAGTGGTTGATATGGCCAAATTACCTGACGCGAAACCGACCATAAGATACGACATGAAAAGATCGCAAGAACAGTTGAGGTAATAGTTCCATTACGGCAAAGCCGTACTACAGAAACAATGCAAAAAGGTATATATACAGCACGTAGATGTATTAAACGTCGTCGAAATCATATCCCGAGTCAAACTGCCCACTATCACTTGGCTCTATTCAGGGGACCTCACTCTATACACGTGGAACAACCCCTCCACCTTGGGGGGCAAAAGGTCATGGTCATAATTGGCAAGAACAGGTTCACCGGGAACAGTATGGGGAAAGAATCTAATCAGAAAAATAGGTGATGCAGAATGGAAAGTGGAAGAACAAAAGGTCTAAGGCAAGCAGATCTACAGCATGAAGACGGCGAACAGAGTGGCACCGGTCAACACACCCATGAAGGGGGCAGACAGGGCGCTGCTTCCCGAGGTGGAAGAGTCGGAGCTGGAGGAGCCCGAGCTGGAGCTGGAGCTAGAGCTCGAGGTGCTGGAGCTGCTGTTCGAGCTGCTGGTGAGGGAAGTGGAGTTGCCGGGGGTGTTGGACTCATCGCTGGACAGGACCTTGTACTTGACGCTGGAGACCTTGTTGCCGTTGTAGTCGTAGATGGTCTGGGGGATGGTGGTGGCAGACACGGCAACGAGGCTGCCGACGGTGGCGTTGGTATAGCCGTTCTTGATCCAGTCAGCGACCTTGGAGGGAACGGTAGGCAGGTCCCAAGAGTTCAGGAAGGTGTTGTTGGTGATCAGAGAAGAGCTGCAGGTCACGGCCTCCTTGGAGGTCTGGGATGAGTTGGAGGACTCAATGCTGCTCATGTCCAACTTGTTGTACTGCTTCTGAAGGTTCTCATAGTCGACCAATAGGGTGGCAGTGTCGCTGCTGTTGATGGCCACGAGACCGTAGTCGTTGGCTTCCTGGGTCCACTCGTAGACCAGACCACCGGAGAAGACCTGGTCCATCTCGCTGCCGTAGAGGGCCTGCACCTCGGTGAAGACACGGGGCTGGACGGCGTTGCAACCGTACTCGGAGAAGAAAACGGGCAGGGAGGCGTTCGAGAAGTCCTCAGTCAGGACGTCGTAGCCGGAAGCCTTGTAGGACGACTCGCCACACCAAGAGTACGAGTTAAGGCCAAAGAAGTCGGAGCGAGAGCTGGTCGAATTCTCCAGGTTGCACTCGAAGTAGTCAAGGGTGTCCATGAGGATGGGGCGCACATCAGCAGCGGAGTAACCCACGGGGATGGAGCGGTTGACGTTGGTGGAGATGTAGTCCTTCATATCACGGACGACAGCCTGAAGAAGAATCAGTAAGAAAGCTCAACCCACATTACATAGAAAGACAATGAACATACACGAACGTAAGCAGGGGCCTCGTAGACACTCTGCTCGTTGATAACCTCGTTACCGGCAAAGAAACCCAGGGTGTTGGGGAAGTTCTTGAAGGCCTCGATGACACCGAAGACCTGCTCGTAGTAGACCGAGTTGTAGGTGCTCGAAGGGTTGGTACGGTCAAGCGAGCCACCGGACAGAGGGGAGTTCACGTCGAGAATCATGTAGATACCCGCACCGTTGAAGATGGAGGCGCACTTGCTGTGGTCGACATTGGGAGACAGGTTGTACACACGGATAGTGTTGACCTGAACGGGTCCCCACGGTTAGCGGGGACAGCAAGAGAGAGCCAGCAAAAATGAGATCCTTACACCCAGGTTCTGCATAAGAGCAGCATCGCGCAAGCAGGCATCTGCGTCACTCAGGGGGTCTTCAGTGGCACTGAAGCCAGAAGAACCACCGGGCTGGTAGCTGTTGCGCGAAGGGAGTATTCAGTCAGCATATGGACTTTCCTCACGACATGTAATTTTTCTGACAATGAGGGGATGCTTACTCGACACCCAGGATCTGGAAGCGATCACCAGTCTTGCTGTTGACAAAGTCCTTGCCCTTGACTTCGATGGGAGTGACAGCGTTGGCGGTGGTCGCAAAAGCGCAAGCCGCGGCGAATAGTTGAGTGTATGTCTATACCAGACCGTCAGTCAGCAATATGTTCCATCATGGTCGCAAACTGCTACTATCGCTATAGTACTCACGGGGAACATTTTGCGACGAGTTCAGGAGTGACAGGTATCGACTTTTGACAAAGCTATATAGTATATAGAGGAAGGAAAAAAGAGAGGATGGAGTCTTCCACAGGAAGATCCGAAAAAGCAACGATTGGTATAGTATATAAAAAAAAAGAGTGACGTGGGAATAGAAACCCAAAACAAGGCAGCTAAGGAAGGAAAGCGCGCGGGGGGCAGAGAGGCTGAACAGGGAAGCACGAGAAGAAGAAAGAAGCCGGAGTGAGACATGCTGATGGCTATAAAAAATCAAGGCAGGAGTCGGTCTTTGGTCCTTTACCCCCCCAAAGAGACCCTCAGGGACCAACAGGAGGCAGCCAATCTCCCAGTGATTCGAGATTGATTGAAACGGCCAATGAAGTGGGGGTCGCATAGCACCGCTAATCTCCGCTACTCGCCAATAGCCCCGTTGCTTCAGGTTTAATTGGCCTGCACTCGCCCCATCAGCTCGACGGCGTGCCTCAAGACCAGCCAATTTCAGGGCCGATCCTGGTTGTTCCCTTTTCCCTTGTCCCTTAGAGACCCTGTTAGTACTGTTAGTCTGTTAGTACCCTGGCACCCTCACGCTACTAAGAGGGTCGCCCAAGATGAAAAGAGGGTGAGCTGATTACGCATGTCTTGTCGGCTTGGTTCAATCCCGTTTCGGAGCTGCTTGCTTAGTACAGACAAATGTATAACCGTGCACACCACAACTAACTGTACCAACTACTTATAAACACATCACCACACAGCTCACCGCTCCCCATACTGCATACATTTCATGTTCGCTTGTTTCACATCAAACAGATCATCGTTTTCGGCTCAAGTGACTCGTGCACTCTCAACTACTACATGTTCGTGCGTCTAAGAATACATACCCGGGTTTTCATCCCATCGTGAGAAAACCTCGGGAAGAAGTTATTACCGGCCCCAGTGACTCGGATCATTTGCCGTCCGTTCAGGCCCGGTTGAGAATAAGAAAACAAGGTGAGGGGAAGAAACAACACAGTGATGGCGCCGAAAAATTCCAAAAATGTCCGCCCGGTCGGCGGCCAAGACACAATGCACATATACAGGGAAATCTGGAAAGGAAATGATGCGGAAGTACATGGGTAAACGGAGAGGGGAGAAGCGTGACTGGCAGACGGACATCGATTCCCGATGATACCGTCACTGCCAGAGGACCAGGCCACGGCCCAGCGTGAACCGATTATTATAGAAGACACACACGTTCAAGGCCAAGGTTCTGATGCGGAGAAAGGGCGGGTGGGTGAACGGAGCAAGAGGGAGAGAGATGGGGAGGCCGGGGATCAGAAGTCATGGTGGAATCGAATTTACTCGACTCCGTGGCTCTCCGGGGCAGCGCTCTCGCCGGTGAACGAGCCGAGCTTCAGGCCGGAGTCCAGAGCGACCATCTCGGCCAGGATCTCGAGCACCTCCTTGGGCACGGTCTTGTCGTAGATGGAGATCAGGTCCTTAGGCTGGGGGTAGACCTTGAGGGCCTTGTAAAAGCACAGGGCAGCCTCAATGGGTTCTGTAATACGGTTGGTATGTGAATTGCCAATGCATAGAAGGTGTAGGGGACGTGTTCGATGCGCGTCATGTCGGGGGATGCATACCTTCGGCAACAAGAGACTCTCCCTGAGCAACCTGGCTCATGAAGTAGGCCTCCTTCTCCTCCAGGTCCGTGGGGAAACCCTCGTCCTTGGCCTGCTGCACAACCTTCTTGATGACCTCGCGCTGCATGGCACCCTGGGCCTCAGCCTCCTCCTTGACAGCCCTTGCCATGCGGCGGTTGTTCCTCTTAAGAGCTTTGCGGAACTCCGGGTCGGTCTGTCTCTTGTGGTCAAAGTAGACGGCGTAGGCTAGAAAGGGCAATGAAGGCGATCAGCATCTTAGTTGGGAGAACTTCGGTATATGGTTCCGTGGATGGCCGGGCTGGTGTCCTTACCCAGAAGGCCGGTGACGATTGTGCCGGCAGTAGCGGCAATCAAGGTCGACGTCCTCATGATGAAGGTTGGATGGGGTGTGAAAATGGGGAAGAGACGGAAGCGGCGAAAGAGAAGGTCCACCAAGAAGAGGGAACTAGACGGCGCCGAAGGGGGGAGGGTACGGGAGAGGTTTGAGCTGAAGCAAGACAGGCAAACAAGCGGACGTGAAGAGATGACGGCGATTCTTTTGCTGTCCGGATAATTTTGCCGGGATCATTGTTGTTCCGCCTCGGGGTTTCTGTCCCGCTTGAGCTGACTCTCATACTCCCCTTCTCTCTATACTTCCTCTCTCTCGCTACATTCCGCCCCTTCCACGAGATTGCAGGCTCAATCTTTCCTTCTCATAGACTCCTTGCCAGTCATGGAGAGCCGTGGCTTGACCCTTCGCAGCAAATCGCGCCGGCCCCGCCCCCAGATCAGTGCTCCGAAGCCCATATCCGGCCCTTTGCCGACCAGTAACGGCAGTAAGGGTGCCGGTACTCCAGGCCAAAATACCTCCTCTCCCAGCTCGACATCCCTAGACCGGGCCCCTTCGAAGGGCGCGACCTCTGATCTAGTCAAGCGCCGTTATTCAACTCGTTTCAATCAGGTCCCCGACTTCGATGTCAGCGCTCCGCCGGTGCCGGGCCTGCCCAAGGCACCAGCCACGTATGGCGGGCTCAGCCCACCCGAAACGAGTCGCAGACCGTCGACAGAGTCTTCTGGTCCCCCCAAGGTGGACTTGAATGCCCTTCGCGATCCCAGTCTCCCAGTTGACAAGTGTGAGTGACGCCCGACATATGTCCCCGCGGACTCCCCAATCCCACGGGTGCTAACGTGGCACCAATCTACGTCAGACGTTGCCAACCTGCTCGCCAATGCATCGGAAGAGGAAATCGAGGCATACCAGAAGAGCCTTCGGAAGGTTAAGAACCGAACTTCGACCGATCTGCAGCAAAATGTTTACCAGAACCGCACTCAATTCATCAAGATCAGTAAGGAGGCGGAGAAGCTTAAAGGAGAAATGCGGACCCTCCGCACTCTGATGGCGGAGCTTACCACGGCGCTCGGACAGACCACCATCGGCAACGCCCCGAATCCCATGTCCCCCGCCGTTGACGAGTACATGCCGAAACGCAATGCCAACCGCAGTTCTGTCGCTAATCTGGAGAGCATGTGGAACGTCCAGCTCCAGACCCTCTGGAAGACGGTGGAAGGCTCTCAGAAGTTCCTACCGGTGGTTCCCGGTCGACACATCGTGATGGAAACGGGACATTGGGTGGAACTGGACTCTGCAACCTGGAAGCCCAGGCGACCAGTTCACATAGTGCTGCTCAACGACCACCTGCTGATCGCTGCGAAGAAGCGCAAGCGGGTGGACCAGAGCAGCCATCGCGGGCCGGTTCCCACCAAGCTGGTCGCAGAAGAGTGCTGGCCCTTACAAGACGTTGATATGATCGACCTTGGTGCCAATCTCTCCGCGGGAGTCGCTCGAGATGAAGCCGAAGACCGGGGAATAGCAAATGCGATCAACGTCCGCGTCGGCGGAAAACCGTTTACCTATCGCCATGACAAGCGCGACAGCTCGGCTAAAGGGGAGCTGCTCGCGACCTTCCGGAAGACCGTCGAGGATCTCCGACGTACGCTCCGCTCCGAGACCGAGGCCGCAAGCAAGTCCACCGAGTCATTTGGCTACTTGGGCGTCCGGCGCCCTTCCCATTCCCCCATGCCGGATCAGTACGACGGCGGCGAGAGCACTCGCGACAAGCCGGAGGTGCGTATTGATGTGGACGGAAAGCAACAGAATCTTCGCTGGGTTGACGGGCAGGTGGACGAGCTGGATATTGACATTGCCCTGCAGCGGTTTGAAGAGGCAGTGGCCAACGTCGAGCGGCTTCGCAAGCTCGCCAAGGGCCTGAAGGGCAACGCGATCGCGCAGGACGTGATCAACACGAAGGTCGACGAGCGTGCAGCCACCCTGGCGGAGGTTATCCTGCGAGCGCTCGTGGATACCCACTCGTTTCCTGTGTCCACCAAAACCAGAGTCTCCTGGCTCACGCGGTTGGGATTCGAAGATCAAGCCCGGGAAGCTTTCTTGAAAACCCGCTCGGAAATCGTCTCCAAACGGATTCGGTATGTCTCCCCGTACTACTCGATCAGCAGCACGAACAACTAACCTTCTGCAGTGCCTGCGTCTTTGAGGGTGACCTCCCCCTATACATTTTTCAGATCTCCTACGTGTACTTCACGTTGATTAAGAACACCATTAGCATCTACCAACAGTGCTTTCCGCCAGTCATGTCCAGTGCCAGCATCCGCTGGGCAAAACATCACCTCGACGGCTTCAATGCCCTGCTCACCCGCCAACTCAGCAGCGTCCAACGCGGCACGACTGTCTGGCAGAAATGCATTGACATTGTACATGAGCAAGCCGATCAGCTGACCGAGGTGGGCGTTGACTTTACCGATCTCGTCGCAAAGGACTTGGAGACAGGCGAGGAGTTCACCGAGCGACCGCAGATGACCCGGTCTGAGTCCCTTATTTCCGGTTTAGCAGACACTGCAGCGGCAGCTGCAATTATTTAAGTGACGCGTGTATATCGATTTATTTTTCTGTTTATTACCACTAGCCTCGGGAGGCTACATTTGATGATGTGTGTTCTGCGTCGCCTGTTTGTGCACCTTATGCTCAGTCTGTTTGACATGGACCCCACGCGAGTGCTCCAGAATGGCTCTATGTTCGTGTCTTCTATTCTGTATTCTCTAGATGCTATATTCATACCCATGAACGCCGAGCTTAGTCGTGTATATGGCGCTATACCACCGTTCAACGGATCCTTGTATACCCGCACAAATTTCCCTCTTTTGAATGGAAACTTGCAATCGACAAGACTGAGAAAGCACTACAAGCCAGAGATATGCAGATGTTTGTCCTTCGAGCTACCTGCACGATGTTACTGAAGCGGGGATAGAGACTAAGATCTCCGAAGTTGGCATCAAGCCAATCCCGGGCACGTGTGATCACGTGAAGATAGACTGCTCATTGATGTCTCCCTCGAAGTCGAGCTGCCCACTGAATTGATCTCTCCACATTCCTTGTTGGTGTCAGTGGATGCTATTATCTAGCATGGCTCGCTACTTGTCCGAAAACAGTGTGGCTAGTATGCCGACAGCCAGTTCACGGCGGATGACTAGGACACGATCTGACGTCAGATACCTGAGACGATAGTTCTACACGATGGTATCTTCATTGCTTGTCACCAGAAACAACTACTTCATGAAAGCCTACGAGGTGAATACTCCCTCTCACCAGCAACTGAAAGCACAGCTGATAGCAATTGCTTTCAACAACATGAAGTGGGCATGGCAGGACACAGTTCCACCTCGGCCCCAAATCTAGAAGCCGAGCGGCGGACCCCAACAGTTTCGGCTACAAAATCCGCGTGAAACTCCGAACGATAAGCAGCGGACGAAGATTATTGCGTGCAGACTCAACACCAAGTGGGTTCATCCCCTCCATTGGCTCCCTACTGGGGCTCCTTGCTTCTTTTTTGTTCGTCTGTCGCTTTTTTATCCGATCTAATCTTTCTTCCTCCCTTCAATCAGTACAATCTCCCCGGCGCGCGACACCAATCAATCAACATGGGACTCACTAATGGTCAATCTATACAAGGGTGAGTATCGCTCCCGAGCCTTTATCCGCGGCTACCTGTAACCCTAAGTAATGCTCACATCCAACGTGGCTCGCGCAGGCAAGATGCGGAACACCAGGCCCTCCCATTGACAGCCCTTCCCTCTCTGCCCTTGTTCGTGCAGGCAAATGCCTTTGCGCAGAACACCCCCGACAAGATTGCCGTCGTGGACGCCACCAAAGGGCAGGAATTCACCTATGGACAACTGCTAGCCGATGCGGTCGCCCTGAAGAAGGTCATTCTGGAGGAGCTAGGCCTCACTGAAGTCGGAAACCTGGAAGAGCGCCGCATCGCCTTCCTGACGCCCAACGGCTACGACTACGTGGTTACGCAATGGGCCGTCTGGGCCGCGGGGGGTGTCACCGTCCCTCTCTGTATGTCCACACCAACCCTGCACTATCACAAGCCCCAGGGAACCCAAACCCAGCAATTGCGCCTCACTAAACCATCTACAAACACTAACCTCACCAAACCCAAGGCACCACCCACCCCGTCAAAGAGCTCCTCTACACAATCGGAGACTCCGACCCCTCCCTGATCTTCCTGCACCCAACATTCGCACACTTCGAGACCCCCCTGAAGGAAAGCATCAGCAAACCCATCCCCATCAAACCCCTCACCCCACACCAGCAAACCACCACCGCAATCACCCTCCCAACCATCAGCCCAATCTCATTCCTGAACCACCGCGCCCTGATGATCTACACCTCCGGCACAACCAGCAACCCGAAGGGCTGCGTAACCACACACAAGAACATCACCTTCCAAGCCCAATGCCTGATCGAAGCCTGGAAATACAACCCCAGTGACCGACTCATCCACGTGCTCCCTCTCCACCACATCCACGGCATCATCAACGGCCTCACAGCCAGTCTCCTCAGCGGCGTCACCGTCGAAATGCACCCGAAATTCGACCCCGCCACGATCTGGACCCGCTGGCGCGAAGGCGGCTCCACCATGTTCATGGCCGTGCCCACCATCTATTCGCGTCTCATCGACTACTTCGAAACCCACCTGCGAGGCACCGAGCACGAAGCCGCCGCCCGCTCTGGCGCCCAGTCCCTCCGTCTCATGGTCAGCGGGTCCGCGGCACTCCCGACCCCGGTGAAGAGCAAGTTCGCCGCTATCACGGGACAGGTTCTTCTCGAGCGGTTTGGAATGACTGAGATCGGTATGGCGATTAGCTGTGGCTTGGAGACGGAGAAGCGCATTGACGGCAGCGTGGGGTGGCCGTTGCCGGGTGTGCAGGTGCGGTTGACGGATAAGGAGAGTGGGAAGGTGGTTGATGCAGTGGATGAGGATGGGATGATTGAGATCAAGGGTGATAATGTCTTCATTGAGTATTGGCGCAAGCCGGAGGCTACGAAGAAGGAGTTTACGGAGGATGGATGGTTCAAGACTGGGGATGTGGCGAGACGGGATGCGCAGGGTGCGTACTTTATTCAGGGTCGTGCGTCTGTTGACTTGATTAAGTCTGGGGGGTATAAGATCTCGGCGTTGGAGGTGGAGCGGAAGATGCTGGGACTGGATGCTATCCAGGAGGTGGCGGTTGTGGGATTGGCGGATGAGGAATGGGGACAGCGTGTGGCTGCCGTGGTTAAGCAGCGGTCTGGGGTAAGTTTATCTTGTTTGATGTTTCTATTGTTACGGGTTGAGAGAGTGCATGCTAATATTGATATAGACGGAACCCCTGGAACTGGCGAGTCTGCGTGCGCAGCTCAAGCAGGAGATGGCGCCTTACAAGGTGCCGACGGTATTGAAGTTGGTGGAAGCGATTGAACGTAATGCCATGGGCAAAGTGAACAAGAAGACGCTGGTGCAGAAATATTGGCCGGAGCTGGCCTAGCCTAACCTAGAGATAATTATAATACCACATAGAGTCCACTAACAACTGAACGAATGCATGAATGTCATGGGTGGATCTCTCTTCTCAAAAACCGCGCCGCCGTCTCATACGCTGTGTTCTTCTGTTCCAATCCATTCGCATCAAGTTTCCTATACTTATCCCAAGCATGACCTACGCCAGGCATCTCCAGATAAAACACTGTCGGCAATGCTGTCGGATCCCGACGCCTAACATACCTCAACCCAGCTGCCAATGTCCTAGTGTCTGCGGTCCACGGATCCCCTTCAGCTGTAATGAATAGTAACCTTCGCGGAAATCTAGTCTCGTCCTGCTGGCGAATAGGCGAAAGCCTCGGATCGTCCACGATGTTAGGACGGTTCCCACGCAAATAAGACTGGACAGTCGACTCCATCACCCATGCCGGCATCACTCCACCCGTCCCCCTTCTCATTTGACTCCTTATTACCGGTTCCATAAGCTGAATCTTGCGCTTCTCTGGATACGACAAATCCGTGACCGGATAAAACACAACCGCGGTTTCAAAAGTGTCCCGGGGGGAACTAATAGCCATAGCCAGCGCCAAATTTCCCCCAGCACCGAAGCCACAGATAGCCAAGTGGTCGAGATCGTATTCGTCGTGATGGCGCCTGAGATATTGCAATACGTCCTGGATGTCCTCGAGAGCCGCAGGGTATGGGTACTCCGGGGCGATACGGTACTCAACGTCGAGGACTACGAAGGGGCTATTTTCACGTGCAACAAGGTGAAGGAATTCATCGTCGATGCCATGAGATTTGACGCAGAAGTTCCTGCCGCTGAGATGGATGATGACTGGAGCTGCAGCGCTGTTGGTGTCCATTCCACAGTACCAATTGACGCGTATTATGCGTCCAGTTTGTCGCGCCTCGACTTCTATGGTCCCCTTGGCATGGACTGGTCCGCCTTCTGGCATGGGGTAGTGCTTTTCGACCAATCTGCGGTGTTGGCGAATGCGGAGGTCAGTCCATCTCCACCAGCTAAGCCGATTTGGGGTGGTTTGGCTCTGTATAGGCTGGTCTTGGATGGGCTGGTTTCGGGCGTTCGGGTTCTGGGGTGCCTGGTTTGCCATGGTAAGGGTGATGATGGTGATATAAGATATAACAAGTTGTAGCGAATGAACAAGTACGATAAGTTGATGGAATCAAGAGAAAGGAATGTTGCAGAAGAGAGTGGCAAGAATAGAGAAACCATCGTTCGCTTTATAACCAGGAGATGATGTCTCCAGAACAAGAGAGGAAGGAACTGAGAAGGTGAAGGAAGTCGTGACTAAAGATGTCTCTTTCGGGATTCCATGTTGGCCTTGGGACAGGACTACCGAATTAGGCAACTCAGGATACGTTCCTCCATCTATCTCTCTTTCCTCCTCCCTCCTCCCTCTCTCTCTCGCACACACACACAAACACTCGCACGTGCATACAAGCCTTTACACTCACTGTTTTTAGCTTGTTCATTCAGTTTGACTACCATGATGCGCTGTGTGTGTGTGTGTGTGTGTGTGTGCGCGTGTAATTCCTTTTTATTTCTCCATTTCAACTATTGCCGATCATGCCAGAGTCCATATTACTGTCTATTTCTGACTTATTCAGACAGATCAACAGCTCCGTATATTTAAATATCTATCTATTCTCTATTATACAGACGGTACATCATCACGCGGACATTCATAAGAGTTATAATTCCCTCCCCAAAGCCACAGCCGAAGATACTTTCACCTTCTTGTATATAAGCACTGTAAGGGTCTATAAGGGAAAACCGACAATACAGGAAAAATCTCATAGAAACTCTTCACGTGCTTAATATAGAGACAGTAAAAAGAAGGATCACAAATAAGAACTATGTTCTATAAATCTCCTATATATCTCCTTCCCAGCACTGGGCGTATATAGAAAGAGTCTAACCTCCGACGTGGTCCCCTGTAGGATTAGTAGCTGCAGGATTCGAACCTACTATACTTTGTATATAGACGTGGGTAGGAAAGCACTACCAGACATCTCTTCAGTGCCTGCCAGAAGGTCACCACTCGACCATCCGGCCACCCATGATGCGCTGTACTCCTCACCACCCTGGTCCTACTTGCATAATGGAATGATGCTATCACAGTTCATTTCGTTTGTCAAGGCTGAGGTCAAATTCTAGCCTGGAAGCGCACTCCCTACACGGATTGATGATCTGTACGACCTTCTATATACCATTAGGCACCATTGCTCTCAAAGCTTCTTCCTCCATCTCTTCCGTTCTCTGCAACACTCCCCAGATGAGCATGCATTTTCTTACTCGAATCTACATACCTCATCTCCTTTTTCTTCAGCACCGTCATGTTAGATATGAAAGAAGTAGGAATGACATATCTAAAGTATGAGCTAGGAAATTGGAAGAAGAGAAATGGTATGGAGCAGCATTGGTGAATGCAGTAATGTGCGAGGAAAACATGGATGAAAGAGACGTTGACAAGGCAAACTCAGAAAGAACAGACGTTGAGATGGTAGACTATGAGACGACTGGCGATAAAGAAACGGATGGAAAGGATGAAACGGGCCAGAAGAAATCACAAAAGTCGTGGAAGGCCTACTATATCTGCCCTGATTATACTGCACCGAATTTCGATAAGCTTTGCAAACTGGGAATCAAACGAAGAGTAAGAATATCGAAAACCTGAGCGTAGCTCCCAATGTGACGCTGAAATATGAAGCCAATGTCACCGTCCACGAAGCTAACAACCTCCTCTGACTCGGAAAGTATGCCTCGGCGGTGCCAATCCCTAAGCTCCTGGCTTGCTACACTTGGATAGAGCAGATTTTGCAGCCCTGTTATGCGGAGGGTTTGTTGTATCAGGATCTCGAGCGGATGCGCTCAAATTCGTGAGTAACTTCGACTCTGGTGCGCCTCTTGCAGCATTATTGCTTAAATGAGCATTACTGACCCGGTTGCTATAGCTGGCCCTTACGTCCCTAGGGTAACTCTTCTTCATAGCTGCTAAGAGTGTCAATCTATCCAGCTACGCAGCATGAGCGGTGGGAGTTAGGGCTATTCATATCAACTTACTCAACCCTTCAAAAATGAGAACACGAAGCAGACACCTTGATTGAACGTCCAAGAGAGTCATACCACTATCCTAACCCCGGTACCTCCAAAGTAACTAGACAGTACCCAAACTACGTCTGAAAAATCCATCTCGGATCCCTATCCCCCAAAAAGTCCCCCTCAGCATCACCCACATCCCCCATCAACGCCTCCATTCCCTCCCTCTCCCTCACCTCCGCCTTAACCCTATTCTCCCTCCTCAGCACCTCCCACAACACCCCCACAACCACCAAATTGGCCACCAAATACCCCAACGCAAACCCATGACCCAGGAAATACCTCGGACTGGTTTCTGTCCGATACAACTGCGTCCCCAACACAGCGCCCAAATTCCCAATGGAAATCTGCATCGCATTCGCAATACACCTCTTCGTCTGACCGGAGACATTATTCGCCGGCCACGACAACACAATCGCCACGGCGGGGTAAATTCCCGCTGCAGCGAAGAACGTCCCTAGATAGGATACCCCAGGTCTGTGATCAGTTAGTAGAAGAATATAGCCTATGCATGCTAGTGCCGTGGAACCCAGAATGAAGGGCGCGCGACGGTGCGTGCGCTCTGATAGAATGGCGACGGTTATGGTGAGGACGAAGGCGACGGCGTAGGGCGGGACGGTGAGGAGTTGGGCTTGGGCGGATGTGTAGCCTAGGGCGGAGATTATTGTTGGCTATATTTTTAAATAGATGTGATTGTTAGTGAGTGCTATGCATGTTCGGGTTGTTGGAGGCGATGGGGGGGTGGGTTGTGGTTAGCTCACCATGAATAAAGATAGAGTGTAGAGTGGGAGCGACATCGTATGAAAGGCCAGTCCGTATAACCAGACTTTAATATCTTTGAAGGCGTCGAAGACAGCACTCCAGGTGAATTGCTCGTCGCGTGTAGAGTCGTTGTCGTTCTTCAGACGGGATTGGATGAATTGGCGCTCTTCGGGGGTTAGGAATTCGGCTGTTGAGGGGTAGTTGTATACCCAGAAGTAGGCGCCGATGGACATGAGGACTGTTAGGAGGCCTTCCTTTATGCACCCTTTCTGTTAGTTGGGGTTTGAGGTAGGGCTGTAGGAGGGGGTATGGGGGATGGTACCAGGATGAAGATCCATCTCCAGCCGCTGTATCCGCCTACGCCTTTCATGTGGGCTATGCCCTATGTTCAGCATTAGCTTGGCTAGAATAGAAAGGGATGGGGTACAAACCCATGCTAGAATCCCTCCAAAAGCGCCTGCCAACGAAGCAGCACTGAAAAATAGAGCTACGCGGTAGTGTTGCTCGTTGCGTTTATACCACATTGATAGGTAGAAGACGACGCCGGGGAAGAGGCCACTTTCTGCTATGCCGAGGGCTGATTTATCACACTTTTAGCATTGTACATGTTATGATACGGTAGGTTTAGCGGGGAGGGGGGTATGTGTGTACCAGTTCGTGAAGTTAGATATCCCGCATAGTTCTGCACCACGCCCAGAAGCGTCGCCACAACACCCCAGACTAAGGTTAATGTGGGGAGCCAGATCCGGGGTGTGGTTTTCTTCAGGACGATGTTGCAGGGTACTTCGAAGAGGACGTAGCCGATGAAGTAGAGGGTTAGGCCGGTGAGGTATTGGTCTCCTGCTGTTGTTTGGTTAGGGTTTATTGCTATGTGATTTGATATGGTAGGGGTGGGTGGTACATACACATGTGGATCTCAGTGGCCATGCCTTCGAGTCGGGCGTTTCCCACTATAGGATTGAAGTATTGGTTAGATTTTGGGGATTGTTATCGATGGCAAGGAAGGGGAAAGGGGTATACCATTGCTGCGATCGAGGAATGATAAGAGATATAGGATGGTTAGTGGTGGGAGGAGACGAAAGTCTAGTTTGCGAAGGAGAGCTTTTTCGTCGATGTTGGTGACGCTGCTTGTGCTGGGAGAGGCGGCCTTTTCGTCGGCCTCTATTGTCTTTTCGGGTGTGGATGCCATGCTGCTCATAGCAGGGGTATGGATTACCGTTCCTGGCAGTGGCTTGGAACGTTGCAGACAGCGTCAAGTGATTGATATTGCATGACAAGACGGGACTATATAAGAGTCTGCTGGAGTGGTACTTCACGTGGGACAGGCATCATGGCGGCCGTGATGAAAGGCATTGTCAGGGTCCAGAAGGGTTAATCTTTGCCTGCTATGGGATATTTGCATCCACGAGCCGATGCGCAATCTGGAGCGGTGATGGCGAGATTGGTGGAGTAATCCACATAAGAGGCAGTAAAGTTTACGAGGTTTGGGGGTGGGGGTAAATAGGTAGATGTTCCTGGTGGTGATGATGGATTGTTTGATAGTAGACCCACTACCTGGATATGATAAGTAAGACCTGCATAGTGTTGGTGAGAACTTATGTTGCTCTGTAAGTGATATTCGGACTGCTGATCTTGTATTGAACAGTTGATAGTTATTCTGGGTACACAGTTAACTGATGGAGAAGAGGCCCGAAGTGGTGTATTCTGGAGGAGAAAGCACGCCATCTGCAGCCCGCTCAACGTCATTTGGCTCACTCGGTCGAGAGCTGCGATGCTAAATTATATCTGGTTCGTCGCTCAGACCATTTGGCAGCGTTTCTTGGTGCATAATATCATCATAAATAATTTGCATAGTGATTTATGTAGGAAGTATGAAATGCTATGCAGAAGCAACCCTCATTCTTACTAATAATACTTAAAAGTAAGATTTGTCCAGCATAGACTGGAAGTACAAGTATACAAGGTATGGAAATTGGAATGAATGGAAAATAGATGGCATCGAATAATCATCATAATATTGTTGCGAGACATGATCAACATTTCTCGGTGGTATCTTTTTAGTAGTCGTCAGGGGTATCTCTTGTTGTCGTTGTTGTTGTTGTCCATCCCACCCATGATGTCCTGAAGAATTCAACGCCAGTCCGGTATTCCCAAAATCCCAAAGTCCGTCCATCCAAACCCAATGATAAAAGAAAAGAAACAAGGGAAAAAAAAGGTAAAAGAAAAGAAAACACGCCAAAAAAAATCAAAGAAAACGCCAAACACAACGGAAAGCACCACACACACAACACACACACATAACGAACACGACACACACAACACACAGAACACACACACAAAACACACAGAACACACACACAAAACACACACACAAAACACACAATACATAATACACACACCACATACATCACACATAACGGGATGATTGTGTTCATGGAAGGAAATTCATCTAATCTATCATGCGGGCATTCTAATCGCCTCGCAGCCTACGCGGTATATGTATAACACTGCTTAACTTTTCGAAAAACACCAGCCAATGCGGAAAAAAAGGAAGAAAAGCAACACGCAACGTAAATCACACATGATGCTTGGAGGTCGCCATTCAGACCTGTGAAACAACGCCACAGAAATCTTTGGGTTCCCTCAAATCGTAGTACTCGTCAATACCCCGGAATGACCTAAGGCGCCAGAATCAACGCAAGCAGAGCCATACGGCAGTAGAGACCATATCTCATCTGTAATCCAACATCAGCATCATGTTCAGTCAATGGGGCGGGGAAAAAACTAACCTGGCGGAAGTAGGCCGCCCGCTGGTCGAAGTCAACTTCCTCCGAGATCTCCGCGTTACGGGGCAGAGGGTGCATCACGACCATGTGGCTCTTGGCGTGCTTCAGAAGAGCGTTGTCAATGACGAAGCTGTTCTTCAGACGCTCGTACTGAGCCAGATCGCTGAAGCGCTCCTTCTGCACACGGGTAGAGTACAGAACATCGGAGCGGGCAACGATCTCAGGAGTCAGCTCCTCAGACTCCACAACAAGCTGGCCAGAGGCAATGACTTGCTGGCGGACTTCCTCAGGCAGGGAAAGATCCTTGGGCGCAACCAGCTGCACGCGAACATCGTAGAACTGGAGCAGCTTCAGCAGCGAGTGCACAGTGCGGCCGTAACGCAGGTCACCAGTGAAAGTGATGGTCAGGCCGGTAACGGTGCCGAGCTCCTCACGGATGGTGAAGAGGTCGAGGAACGCCTGGGTGGGGTGCTCAACGCTGCCGTTGCCACCGTTGAGGATGGGGACAGGAGAGAACTTGGCCGCGGTCTCGGCGCTGCTGGGATCGGGGTGACGCAGAACAACGGCATCTCCGTAGCAGCCGAGAGTGCGGACGGTATCCTGCAGGGTCTCGCCCTTCTTGGTCGAGGAGTGCTCGGTGGAGATGGCAATGGTGCGGCCTCCCAGACGTTGCATGGCAGCATCGAAAGAAGCGGAAGTCCGGGTGGAAGGCTCATAGAAGAGAGTGCACAGAACACGGCCCTTCAGGATGTCCAGCACACCCTGGCGCTGGACTCCCAGGCGCATCTCCTGGGCTACAGTGAAGAGCAGGTGCAGATCAGCCCGAGTGAACTGGTTAACGGACAGCACGTGCTTCTGTCTGAAGGTGGACCGAGAGAGCATCTCAAGAAGAGAGGAAGACACCTGGGGAACGGGGGTGTACAGAGGAGGTCCAAGCTCTCCGACAGCAGGGGCCTGCTCAGCAAGCTTGCGGCCGGGGCGGAGAGGAGTTCCAGAGAAGGACAGTCTGCGGTCGAGAGAGCTCTCGGGGCGAGCATGCACCATAGGGGACATGGCCTTCACGGAAGGAGAGGCGGGCACAATCCGGTGGGTGGACATGTCGGTTCCAGTGGAAGCATCGGAGATGATTTCACCGTCAAGGCAAGAGGTCTTACCCTGGAAAACAACACGCTGCACAGACCCTCTAACGTTCTTGCCGTTGAAAGGAGACCAAGCACCCTGGGGTGCCTGGAACAGGTACGGCCGGTCAACCTCGATCTCGACGGAGCTGTCGGCCTGGTCGTGAAGCTCGAAGATCTTCTTGGGGTTCTCGTAGAGACGAGCGACAATGTCCTCAACAGTCAGGCGACCCTCCGAGACGGCAGTGAACAAGAGCGGCAGAGTCTCGGCGATACCGGCGACAGGAGAGCTCTTCTCACCAGCAACCTGGTAAGGGATGCTGCCGACAGAGAAGACATCGATGGTGCTCAGGTGCTCCCACAAGGCCTTCTGGTCCTCAACCGAGGGCAGCGAGCTGCACTCGGGGAAGTCATCCTTCGTAAGGAACAGACTGTAGACGGAAACATCGCAAGTCACCTTAAGACCCTTCTCCTTGCTGAGAGCAATGAGACTGATGTCCTCCTTGGACGACACACTCATGACGTGAATGTTGCGGCTGTGGAGGCTGGCCAACAGCAAGACGGAGGCCAGGTCAGTAGACTTGGCATCGGTGATGATAGGCTTGCTGGACGGCCAGTTACCGAAGTGGTTGGTGACCGTAGCAACCTTGCTGATGTTGCCAGACAGGTGGTTGAAGGGGATGAAGAGCGAGCCCACGTCTCCCGTCACTTGTCCGATCTGGTCGGCGTTGTCAGCAGTGGCCACAACAGAGAAGTTGAAGTCGCAGAAAGAGGACTTCTCAGCATTCTGCTGGGCAATCTTCAGAGCACGAGCATCGGTGACCGAAGCGTCAACACCAACGGGCATCACGCGAACCATGCTGAAACCAGCGGCAATGGATGCCTTGGTCATGGCCTGGAAGTCAGGGGAGCCAGGAACCATCAGGTTGGGCACGAAAGCAGCGACATTGATCAAGCCGGGCAGGATGATAGTGCGGTGGCTGGTCTGGTAGTCAATGGTCTGCACGTTGAGAGCAAAGTGGCGAGCAATGGCCTCAATGAGGATCTTGGCGTTCTTGACGTTGGTGACCAGAGGAGTCTGGTAGTCAACAGCCATACGACGAGTGCGGTAACCCTTACTCATGTAGTTGGCGGGACGTCTGAACCGGTTGTTGGACGGCAAGTTGATGTACAAGTCAATCAGGTTGTTGGCCAAGTGCTGAGTGAGCGAGTACTCGGACTTAATGTCCTCCTCCTCTCCCGGAAGGATCTCGAGATACTTGACGGGGACGCCGTTCTCCTTCAGGAAATCAGCAGTACCGGAGGTGGCGAAGAGGTTGAACCCAATCTGGTGCAGCTTGCGGATCGAGGGCAGCATCTCCATCTTCTCCTTGTAGGAACCGATAGAGAACAGCACGTTACGCTTGGGAAGGCGGAAACCGGTGGAGATCAAGGCCTTGAGGTAGGCTTCGTACTTGTCACGACCGAAAGATGCGACTTCTCCAGTGGAGGCCATCTCGACACCCAGGACGGGATCGGCACCCGAGAGACGAGAGAAGGAGAACTGGGGCACCTTCACACCGACGTAGTCCTTAGGGATGGAAACAGGAGGATATTCAGCGAAGGGAGCGCCGATCATCGCCTTAGTAGCCATCTCAATGAGATCAACGCCCATAACCTTCGAGACGAAGGGGAAAGAGCGAGAAGCTCTGACGTTACACTCGATGACCTTGATATCGTTGTCCTTGGCGATGAACTGGATGTTGTAAGGACCAGTGACGTTCAGAGCGTTTCCGATCTTCCGGGTAGCCTCCTCAATGCGGCGAACGGTCTCGGGATCCAGGTCCTGCGGGGGCAGGATCAAGGTGGCATCACCAGAGTGGACACCGGCGTTCTCAACGTGTTCAGAGATGAAGTGTCCAACCATGACACCGTTGCGAGCCACAGCATCCATCTCAATCTCCTTGGCGTTCTCAATGTACTTGGTAATAACCACAGGGTGCTCACGGGAGACCTCAGCAGCCTGGTTGAGGTAGCTGGCCAAGTCGTCCTCAGAGTAGACAGTGTTCATGGCAGCTCCGGAAAGCACGTAAGAAGGTCTGACAAGCACAGGGTAGCCAACCTTGTTACAGAATTCGGTAGCCTCCTCAGTGCTAGTAAGCTCCTTCCAAGCCGGCTGGTCAACTCCGATACGGTCAAGCATGCGGGAGAACTTGTAACGGTTCTCAGCACCATCGATCATCTCGGGAGAGGTACCAAGGATGCGAACGTTCAAGCGGTGCAGGGGCAGAGCAATGTTGTTGGGAGTCTGACCACCCATGGAAATAATCACACCGCTGGAGGACTCCAACTGGTAGATGTCAAGGACGGTCTCCAAGTTGATGTTCTCGAAGTACAACCGGTCAGCCTCATCATAGTCGGTACTGACAGTCTCCGGGTTGTAGTTGACCATGACCGTCTTGTGGCCCTGTTCACGAAGGGTACGGATAGCCCGCACGGAACACCAATCGAACTCGACAGATGAACCAATACGGTAAACACCAGATCCGAGAACCATGATACCCTTGTCCTCAAAGTTGACATCGTGCTCAGAGGCGTTGTATGTGAGGTACAAGTAGTTGGTGACCGAGGGGAACTCAGCAGCAACCGTATCAATCTGCTTCACGATAGGGATGATACCAGACTCGACACGCAGACGTCTGATAGCCAGCTCGTTGGAGCTGAGGAACTTGGCAAGCTGACGATCCGAGAAACCAAGCTGCTTGGCCTGGCGGACAAGGGGCCTGGGCACACTGGTGGCATTGTATTGGGTCATGAGCTTGCTGAAGTCGCTAAGACCCTTAAGTCTGCTCAGGAACCACTTGTCGATCTGGGTAAGCTTCCAGATATCATCGACGCTGTAGCCAGTAGCCATGGCGTTGGCAATGGCAAACAGACGCTGGTCAGAGGGAGTCTGCAGTTCGCCCTTGATCGACATGAGGGCATTGGTCTCGTTGAATCCAAGGTTGTGGAAGTCGACGGAGCGGATAGCCTTCTGAATAGCTTCCTCGAAAGTACGTCCGATAGCCATGACCTCACCAACACTCTTCATGGAAGAACCGAGCTGGGTGGAGACACGGGTGAACTTCTTGAGATCCCAACGGGGAATCTTCACGACACAGTAGTCAAGGGAAGGCTCGAAGCAAGCGCAAGTGACCTTGGTGACCGAGTTCTTGATCTCGTTCAAGGGGATACCCAGACCAAGCTTGGCAGCGATGAAGGCAAGAGGGTAACCAGTGGCCTTGGAAGCAAGAGCAGAGGATCTGGACAAACGAGCATTGACTTCGATGATGCAGTACTCCTTGGAGAAGGGGTTCAGCGCATACTGAATGTTACACTCTCCGACAACACCAAGGTGGCGAATGACGTTGACGGCAGTTGTACGCAGCATGTTGTAGTCTTCGTCAGAAAGAGTCTGGGAAGGAGCAACAACGATAGAGTCACCGGTATGGATACCGAGAGGGTCGAAGTTCTCCATGTTACAGACAGTGATGCAGTTGTCCCTGGCATCACGGACGACTTCGTACTCGATTTCCTTCCATCCCTTCATACTGCGCTCAATCAGCACCTGAGGACTGGCAGCGAAAGCCTTGAGGCAGAGCTCCCTCAGCTCATCCATGTTATCGGCGAAACCACTGCCAAGACCTCCAAGGGCATAGGCAGCACGGACGATAACGGGGAAGCCGATGCTTTCAACGACTCCCATGGCCTCTTCCAAGTTGGAGGCAGATGCGGACTTGGCACACTTCTCATTGATGGAGTCCATGCTGCGAGCAAACAGCTCACGATCTTCGGTGGTGATGATAGTATCAATAGGGGTACCGAGGACCTTGACACCGAGGGACTCGAACTCATCCTTGAGCTGAATACCGACCTGCAGAGCGGTCTGGCCACCGAAGGTACAGTAGATGGCATCAGGGCGCTCGTGCTTGATCACCTTGCGAACAAAGTCGGCGTTCACAGGGAGGAAGTAGACCTTGTCAGCCAGACCCTTGGAGGTCTGGATAGTGGCAATGTTGGGGTTGATCAAGACGGTGTAGATGCCTTCCTCCTTCAAAGCCTTGATGGCCTGACTACCGGAGTAGTCAAACTCACCAGCCTGGCCAATGCTCAGACCACCACTACCCAAGATCAGGACCTTCTTCACGGAAACGCGAGGAGCGATTCTGATGTTCTCCTCCTTGGCGCCACCAGGGAAAGAGACAGGTTTCTGAAGAGCTTCCGAGGAAGCCATGGTGTCCTTGATGCTGTTGATGAAGACGTCGAACAGGTATTCGGTATCTCTGGGACCAGGAGTGCTTTCAGGGTGGAACTGGACACTGAAGAAGGGCCGGCTGACGTGACGGATACCCTCGTTGCTACCGTCGTTGGCGTTAACGAAGAGCTCCTCCCATCCCTCGGGGAGGCTGTTGGAGTCCACGGCATAACCGTGGTTCTGGGAAGTGATGTGGCACTTTCCGCTGAGCATGCTAGTGCAGGGAATGTTGTGACCACGGTTACCGAACTTCATCTTCAGAGTCTGGGCGCCGACGGAGCGAGCGATCAGCTGGTGACCCAAGCAAATACCGAAGACGGGAGTCCGGGCCTCCTTCAAGGTCTTGCTGAGGTTGTTGACGGTGGTGGCAAGAGTAGCCGGGTCACCGGGACCGTTCGAGACGAACAGACCGTCATAGTCCTTTCCAGCAAGAGTAGGGAAGTCATAATCCCAGGGAACGACGAGAACCTCAACACCACGGGCAAGCAAACAGCGCAGCTGGTTGAACTTCAGACCCACGTCCAAGCAGAGGACACGCACCGGGCGACCGGAGGGGTGTTTGAGGGCGACATTCTCGGGAGGCGAGAAAAGCTTGGGTTCCTTGATCGACACTGTCATATACAAGTCAGAAATGATCATTCTCGCCTGAGTTGTGAGTCGGGTGCCTACCTTCGGCGACCAGGTTCTTCTTGTTGGGGTCAACCCATTCGATCTGTTCAAAGAAAGGCTTCCAGCTGTCCTTCTCCGTGGGGATAACAGTGGCGTCGCTGACAGTCTCAGACTTCTGGAGCAGCAGACGACCCAGCATGCTACCCTTTTGACGGATGCGCTTGGTGAGAGCACGGGTATCGACACCATGGACGGCAGGAACACCTTGCTCCTTCAGCCACTGGCCAAGGGAGGATTGAGCAAGGAAGTGGGAGTATTCCTCTCCGGCGTAAGTAGCAACGACCAGACCCGCGATGTGAATCTGGGTGGACTCGAAGTACTTGGGAAGAGTCTTCAACAACTCATCCATGGTCTCCCGGGAGGGGACACCATAGTTACCGACGAGGGGGAAGGTAACGACGAGGATTTGGCCCCGATACGAGGGATCCGTGATGGACTCTGGGTATCCCACCATACCGGTTTGGAAGACCAATTCACCGGCGATACTCTTCTCGGCACCAAAGCTGTAGCCCTGGTAGACGGTGCCGTCCTCAAGCTCGACAGCGACCATCCTCCCATTGCTGCCCCGGTAGGGAGCCGAAGCGGGAGGGATCACGGCCCCATTGTGAGCTTCCATCGGGGGAAGCGGCTGCAATTCCTTGTTGATCTGGTTGTAGGCCACAGCGCCTCCAGAGAGAGGGGAGGAGGGGAGGGCAGCCTCCTCGTGACCAGCGGACTGCGGCATTCTGGGTAGTGACTGTATGTGTGGGGGGAGGGGAAAAAGGTCCTCTCGGGGACTGTATGACTGGGGGGTATTCTCTCTACCGTAGCATCAGCAGCCTCCAAGACCCTTTTGAGAAAGATGCAAGAGGGGAGGGAGTAGAGTGATTCTGCTGCTTCTGCACGGGAGGAGGAAGAATATAGGAAAGAGAGAGGAGAGGAGGAGAAAGAAGAATTCTCAAGAATAAAATTTTGTGTACGGCGGGCTTGATGGAGCTCTCTCATTGGGCTGTTGAACTCACCGATCCGGGGATCATGGGCCTTTCTGCTGGCCCTGACCGCCTCCGAAGAAAATTTTTCTCGACGTTTTTTGGGGATTTTGAGGGGGTTGAGCACTGGGAGCCTTCGTTTGCTTTCTTTCCATTGCTAATTATGGAGTCTAAGCAATTCCTGTCCGCAATCCGGAGCCAGTCAAGTTCCATCCCCCCTCCTCCCCTCCCCTTCCCTTCCCCGAGTTCCAATTGCTGCTTTGACTCATCCGTCACAGCGTGAATGGCATTTTTCCTTGACATCTAATCTACTACTGGTATTTCAAATTGAGGGACTGATTTTGATCAGTATGGAATTCATCCCCATCTTACAACTCATTCTTAATACGGAGTACATCCCCTGACGAGGATTAGACGGGACAACAGCCACCAATGTGTAACCGAGTGAGGTCATCGCAAGCAGAAAGCTCTTTTCTAGGTTAGTCTCGTATTAGGATTGCAGTTCGGTGGAGGGGGTTGCAGAGAGCGGTTCTGCCGCACACACAGACCTTCCTGCCTGTTAGTGCCACCAGCCCAAAAAAAAAATGCCGAGATGGCCCATCTCCGTCACAGTCAATTGGTTCTTTGGGGGAAAGTTCGCCACACGGATCGACCACGCTTGCAGCCTGTGGCCACTGCAGGCGGTGAGCGCTAGTATCCTACCCGGTTTCTCTGCCTTGGCTTTTGGTTCTGGATCCGGTCCGATGCCTGGCTTCACTTCCCTCCAATCATCGGCCCGATTGGCGCTTTCAGGAAACTCAATGCCAACCCGTTATCGGAAAGTGTACTTTTTTCGGCCTTTCGGTGGGATGCCGTTGGTTGAGTACCTTCTGGAACATAGAATTTAGCATCTTACAGCTACTGCGTTGAACCTTCTTTTTCCGCTGTATACTCTGTAGACTGTATGCAATATCTACTCGAGCTCCTTGTTTTATTTTACCTTAAAATCCCCGCATCATGTGGCTATTCCGTTCCCGCATTATTGGCGTTTCTGGACGGGTTCCTTGCATTAATGAACAAGTTGACAACCTAACCATCTATCTACCATGTAGAATATTCAATGTCGTCTCATTCATTCTCTCATTATGTGATATTCTATCCAAACTAAAATGAGGTACCATACATATTTTGTGTGGTCCACAATTGCATTGAGCACGGAGAAAATGAAGACATATCATTATATATATTTGCACACCGCTTTAACATAGTATCTTCCATTCACCTTAAATCCATGTCTCAGCCCTATCGGAATTTCCAGGACACATACTTACCTCCGCTTCTGTGGATATATGAAATACGGATTATTATGATGCTAGCATTTGCTCTCGACTTGTGACTATGAGGCCCATTTTGCATTCTATTTGTGTCCTGCAGCATTCGGATCAAGCACATGGAGAGTCAATGTCAAGGCACGTTATTGTGCGTTCTCCAAGTTCGTTTGATTTAAGTGCGCACACTGTGATTCAATCTCCAGACTCCCTGCCTAATGTCCGATATTCTACATAAAGCGGCAAGGTGGCAGCGTCCCTTAATAGAAGCGCTGCCCTTCCCCAACCTCCTTGAAGTAGCTGCAGATTCAAACTAAGGCTCTAAACAGACTGTATACTATTTCCTCGGTTATCTTTGATCTTCCCTTGATTCGCAAAACTCGCGCCTTGGCCATAGCTGGGAAAAGGCCGTATGTCACTCCTCGCGCCCCGTCCGAGAGATTAACATGTCACATGTCGTTTACTGCCGCGTGATGACAGACGCGTGGGTCTTGAGCACGGTGGCTCGAACATTTAGACATATCCCGATGGCTCTACTGGAAGCTGCCGCATAATCTAAGATTTCATGCCCTGCGTTCCCGACAAGCCCTTCTGCCTTTCGCCGGGACGCTAAACACTTCATTTGGTGGCTGCCCATGGTTAACAGAGATGGTAAGGCATTTACGACGAATCCGAGGAGCTGGTGATGCGACAGCTTCACTCACGGCACAATCCACTTTGCATGTTATGCTACTTTTTGAAATACTTTGCCGGGTTGCTTGAGGCTTCGGGCATTGCGGATATTGGGGTAGTTCCTCATCTTGACCTGGGGCCGAGATCTTCGAGATTCCTGCATCAATACTAAGACTCGTCTTATCGGCTGAGATAAGTCCTCTGTTACATGCCCAGAATTCACCAGTTGCTACTGGTGCCTCTGGAAAGCCGGCATCGACTTGAAGGCAAGGTATCAAAACAGTGAGTAATGGAGAGAAAGAATGACCTCCGCGAGGACCCAGACTTCGCAAAAGATTCGCGATTTCTCCCTAAATGAGTCGGAATTGGGTCAGATTGAGAATGGAGCCTACATGTCTGTATCGGCCTCCATCTCGGTTATTATTTGACTAAGGTGAGAGTGGCAATCTGAGATTGATCAAACCTTACCAACTCAAAGCCTCTAAGCTCTGCTGTTCCTACAATCTCCGAGGTTCTTCGCGAAGGAATAGTGGCGAAGGAAAAACACCTATAAATCAGGCTACTTGCGAGATATGGTACACGTGGGCATAAGTGAGCGACGGCCCGCGACCATAGGCTTTGGAAGACAAGGCTGTCATCTTCATTCAGCAGTTGAAAGTGCTCCTTATCTGATGTTAGCATGAGGAGGTGTAGTTCATCTGGCCATGTGATGTATAGCGTTTTATTGAACCGTGAATTGCTTGGCCAAAGGTGATGAGTAGGCAAGTCGAGAAATATGTCCGAATTGTTCTAACCTATCTTTATAGATTGCACAGGAGTGGAATTTGGCTCTCGTTCCTTGAGTGACAGCTGTTCGCACCCCTCTGGAGCACAGATCCGCGATCGGGCACAAACTACGGGCGGATGATCCCCCGGGGAGTGGGGCTGGACACGACGATGCCTACTAGATACTGGCACTTTGCCCTTTTTTCCCTTATGTGTTCTGGGTACTCCGCGCAGCGAATTTGGACATATACACTGGACATCATGAAAAGGGTTGCGTTGGCTGAACTGGATTAATAGCTTGTTCGAGGACGATTTGACAACTCCTGTCTCTTGTCAACCCCAAGTTTTGGCCAACAAACATTTAGCGCCATGGATGGCTCCGCAGCTGCAAACCTCTCGCCTTGTCATTCTGATTGGATCTTTGGGCCTGCATGAGCTGAGCTCGCCTGCGACCTGGCTAACACTAATTAGCAGGCAAGACTCCTTCTTTTCCTTTCAATCTGCGTTCTTTTCGCTTCGCTATGGTCTACGTGATTTGAGCCAAACGATCTTAGCCAGCTGAGTCTCCTTGCCAAACAAGCCGTCACGCTACATGACCCTTCCTCCCATGGGACTCTTAAACTGTTTCAAGATTTTTACGTTGAAAAGGGGAAGGTCGAGAGCGAAAGGAGTGAAGGACAGTCCTACTGGAGGACCTTCTTCCTCTGCTACCGCGCCAGCCACCTTCCCTAATGCCCATCCCGTACCGAGACCTTGCAAGTTTTCGTCAAGTCCCCAGATTCCGAGACTTACCTCCGAGTCTCTGTCAAATGATGATGACAAGAAGACCAACCCCAATGACTCTGACAGCCTTCCACTGACGGCGAAGAAGGACGCGGGGGCAAACGACGCGTCTTACGAGAAAGAGGAATCACTTCCGCCCCCGGTCCCCGCCGATAAATCTCCTGAAGACCTGTGGCAAAAGAGCTTTGAGGCCATGTCAGAAGAGGAGCAAGGACAGCTCAAAGAGCTCATGGTGACACCGGCTGAGATCTGGTCAACTGAGGAGCCAACATCATCTACCTTTACTGGTACAGATTTTCGGACAATAATCGAGATGACTCGGGAAAGGCAGAAGCAATGGAATGATCGAACCTACAAATTCAAGATCCGTGGCCCCACGATCGTCCCTCGGGAGTACACAGGGAGTATTATTGATTGTCTAACCACAGTTGGGGACATCGGCGTTACAATTTCTGCCCCAGCCCGCGAGCATAGTCTGGCCCTTGGTTAAAGGTATTCTGCAGGTATGTTTCAGACAAGATTTGTCAGGCAGTGAACCTTGGCTGATGTATTTAGGTGCCGACCAACGCAGACGCAGAAACCGCAGTTGCAGCCTTGACAGCAGATATCCTCATCCGGAATATTAGCTGCGGAAGCGCATACGAGGAGATCTATCGAGGGAAGGTGGTCCTCGAGCGATGGGAAATGCTCCGGTCCGCTCTCGTCAAACTCTATGTTGCAGCATTGAAGCTTCTCATCTTCGCTTCCAAGCGATTCAGAAAGCATACTGCCTCTCACCTGATTGAAGCCATTTTGAGCCCCCAGGCAGGGCAGAACCAAGTTACAGATCTGAAGTCGCGTTATTCCGAGCTGCTTGAAATTGTCCAATATTGTCAGAATGAGGTAACCGGCCGAATGAGTGAAAATGTCAATGATATTCTCAAAGCACTGGAGAAGTTCCGTGGATTGGATTCATTCGTCGTGGAAAGCTTCGATACCCTCTTTGAGCGAATGGATGAACAACGAGTGTCAGCTATTCTCAACTGGGTTTCACCAAACAAGCCATTTGACCGCCATAATCCCAAGAAGAAAGACCGAGCGGCCGATACATGCCGGTGGATTCTTCATGATCCAATCTTCGAAATTTGGGAGCGGAGCATTTCACCAGAGGTTATCTGGTTGCAAGGATCCAGTAAGTCTTCCATTTCGAAGGGAAGATGAGAAGGGGATTCGATTGAATTGACTATAACCACAGTTGGCACTGGGAAAAGCGTTTTGACGTCTATGGTCATTGATCATCTTTTGGAAACCCAAGAGCCTACTGAGGGACTGGCATTTTACTACTGTGAACGTAGAGGACAGAGCTTTCAGATATCAGATGATGTGATCAGGAGCCTTTTGCGCCAATTAGCATGCTCACCCGAAAAAGAGTTCCCTAATAGAAAGATTCACAAAGATCTTCAGTCTCTTTGCCAAGATGGAAAATCAGATGACCAAACTAGATATCGGGACCTGCATAGAGTACCTGCATCGGTCAGTGAAATGGTATAGCCGAAATCACGGTTGTTCTTGATGCTCTTGATGAATGTGACAAGGGGTCAAGGCATGAGCTTTTCAAGGAGATCATTAATTTCTTTTCGACTCAATCGGGGCATTCAATTAGGGTATTTGTTTCTGCTCGTCCGGAGCCTGATATTATGGCCTGCTTTGAAAAATTTCCCGTTATTGCTACCGAAAATCCGGGCGTCCAAAAGGATATCAAAAGCTTCATAAGAAACAGGATCACCTGCCTTTGGGATAATCCGTGGACGAGTATCTCAAAGGAAGTTCAAACAGAGACGATCGATATACTCACAGAGAAAAGCAACGGAATGTAAGCTTCGCTCTTGTATCCAAGCTAACCGTGCCTCCTCGGACGGGCAAATACTGATCCATGAAACAGGTTCCAGTGGGTGAATTTGCAAATTGAACAACTCAAGGACTGTGATATTGACAGTGCTGTTCGCGAACGCCTTGCAATAATGCCGAAGGAGCTATCAGATGCTTATAACGAAATTTATGACCGGATATCCAGAGTGCAATCCCAGAAACAGCTCGTGGATTGTGCTTTCAAGTGGGTGATGTGTTCATACTCGCCTGTGAGCCCAGAGTACATTGTGACAGCTGTTCGATTTCTCGGAGATCGCAATGCGCCAGAAGAAGAGATTAGCATCGAAAGGCTACTAGGTCTTTGTCAAAATTTGCTTGTAATCGACGAGTCCACAGGCTATCTGAGATTTCCACATGCTTCTGTAGTGGAATCCATCGAGAAGGAATTGTGGGACACGCGAGCGGCGGACTGTTATGCTTCCAAGGCTTGCCTGCAGTGTCCTATGGTCGCGCATGGTGAAGAGGAAGAGGGTACAACCTACACCACCGAAAGAACAGCCAGGGCACTTGTAGCCGCTGATGATTCTAGTACACACCTCACGAACCACTTCCATATGTATTGTCGGTATCATTGGATGCACCATGCTCAACGCTATGAGACCATGGTGTCAAATCCGGAAGACTTTGATAATGGGCTTATCTCGTTGCTCAAAAGATTTCTGGATTCACCAACACAAAGCGGACCTTTCTATCAAAGGTGGTACCATGACGTTGTGATGGACGGCAGATTTGGCTATTATCCGAGATTGTACGAATTGATAGATGAGGACAGGTTTCTGAGAACCTACAGGGTGATCGCAGGAGACCTCTCCCCACCGACTCTTCCAATACTTGCTATGTGCTCATTTGGGCTCGATGCAATACTTCTTGATTGGTGGGAAAGTGCTGGGGCACTGTATAACTCTCTAAAGAATTCGAAAGATGAAAGTCTCCTGATTTTAGCGGTGAAGACTAATCATCTTCCGATTTGTCAGAGGCTTGTGGAAAATGGTGCACCTATTGATTATGAGTGTGATGGGGGCAATGCTCTATATTTGGCGGCAAAAGAAGGTCATAGGGATATTGTGGAGATCCTGGTACAAAACAAAGCCTCTGTTAATCACGTTAATCGCTACCACGGAACTGCTCTGACAGCTGCCGTGTCTCATGACCACCTTGATATAGCACGACTATTAGTAAAGAGAGGGGCAGGGGTAGGGATCAATCTCCATGGAGAATCCGGTGAAACCCCGCTGGGGGCTGCAGCTTCTCGAGGTAGTCTTGAAGCCATTCAGTTTCTGCTTGACGAAGGTGCTGATATCAACCAGCTTGGGGAATACCATAGAACCCCTCTTGTTGCTGCTGCCTGCTGTGAGACAATTGAAGCGGTCCGGCTACTACTGAACAAAGGGGCGGATGTCAATTAACTCGGGGAAGACAAGTGGGGAAGTCCTCTCGCAGCTGTAGCATACACCGGTAGGCTTGAACTAATGCAACTTCTAATTGCGAATGGAGCGATAATCAATTTACCCGGAGGGTCCATTGGATGCCCTCTTGCCGCTGCTGCGGCTGGTGGTGAGCTTGAGGCTGCCAGGTTTCTGCTGGACAAGGGTGCAAACGTCAATTTGGTGTCAGGAAGTTATGGAAGCGCCCTTGCAGCCGCTGCATATTATGGAGAGCTTAATGCTGTTCACTTCCTAGTTCAAAATGGAGCGGATATCAATATGCCACTCACGGGCCCGTACGGAAGTGTCCTTGCTATAGCCGCATTTGAAGGCCATTTCGATGTGATCCGGCTTTTGGTAGATAGAGGCGCGATGGTGGATCTGCCTCTCGAGAATGGGCTCGTGGGAAGTGAACTTGCCGGTGCCGCCTGGGCAGGAGATGTAGAAATCGTGGAGTACCTTATCAGCAAAGGAGCAACAATTGATGGGGCTCTCTCGGGATTCTTCGGAAGTGCCCTGGCCGCTGCAGCATATAAAGCGGAATTTGACAGCGTCCGACTTCTGATCGACAAGGGTGCAAGTGTCCATCTTCAACTCGTGACTGGATCACTGGGAAGTGCGCTTGCGGCAGCAGCCGCAGCAGGAAGCGTTGAGATTGTTATGTTTCTCATTGAAAAGGGGGCTGATGTCAACCAGGCTTTGGTAACTGGAAAGCATAAAACCGCATTGAGTGCAGCTTCATACTGGGGGCAGGTTGAATGTGTGAAGGCTCTACTCAACGCTGGAGCCGTTGTGGACTTTCCATTAAATGATATCAGTCCCGAGATCCCCGTCGAGGCAAGTTTGCTTAGATTATGGTCTTCGGAGGTACCGTCAGATTGGGATAACGTGTTTTCCTTCCCTTGGAGATGGAGATCTGAATACCAAATGGCTGATGATAAGCAAGAGGTAATGAGAATACTGGAGAACCACGCCAAGACACATTCTTAGCGAGACGTGTGTGATTTGATGGGATGCATCGATTGGAGCGTGTGAGTCCTGTCTATGACCAACTTGTATCTAGAGTACAGTAGTCTTATCACATGGTGCATTTAGAGCTATATTGAAGATGTAGCTGCCCATGCAGTGCCATTCAGTAGTCGGTAAATTGCGTGGCAATTCAGACCTAACCCCTAAAGATTAACTCATCTTAAGATTTGCTTCTGGTTCTGAAGTGATCTCGAAACATTCAAAGGAATCTGGTACTGCAGTGTCGCTGAGAGCGCAGTTATTCTCCGAGCGAGTAACTCAGAAGTAACCGCATGCCACAGGCAAGAGATAAGCACTGCACTGTACATAAACTTGCAGGTAAACTCGAACTCAAACTGTGTGTCTAGATCAATATACTACACTCCTTTATCTACGATCAGTTGTCACCTCTTGTCGTGAACATTGACTTAGCTTACTTTAAATCCTCAGTCCTCCCTAATATATACTACAGCCCTACGCATCATTAGTGTCATCATATCCTAAATCCAGCAAGCTTGTCTGCCCCAGCCCTTCCCACTAGTAAAACACCGCAGCATACACCACCTGCATCATAAGAAACTCCAACGAATACTGCTCCAATATATCAGGCACAAGGTCAAGCCAAGCAGGTTTAAACCTGCAGGCGATCGTCGCATTGCAAAATTCCCAGTATTCGGGGAACCACCCAGCACCCTCCCAATCCAGTAAAATAATCTTAAATTCCGGACATCCATCACGAGCTCCGAGCCTCTCGACCATAATATTCTTCGGCTGAAGGTCACCGTGAGTGAAAACCGGTCAGTGACCGGTCAGTGTGCGTTCAATCATAGGTCGCAATAAGCGAATGTACTGTTCTGATTCTATCTGGCGGAGTCTTTCGATGATGGCGGAATTGAAGGCCTCTTGGCTTGTGAAGGGCCCAGAGACCTTGGGGTCATACTTCGAAGTCCAGAATACTCCATCAAGGTAGGGTTGGCGGTTCACCATACCGAAGTACCCAGGGGATGGTATACTCCGTAGCTTTGTGATTGCGTCCTTGATTAACTTGCATATCGTGGCTTTTTCGCTCGGATTCAGAGATGGCAGGAGTACTTCAAGGGTATCGCCAGGGACATGGTCCATGATGATATAGGTTTTCTTTGAGTCTGGGTCCTTGCAGGCTGCATGGACTTTTGGAACTGGTACTTGGTTGTCTTCGAGAAACTTCATAGTTTCAGCCTCGATGAGAGGTACGCCATAGCCTGATTTTACTGCGAAGCGCTCCCCCACGCGGAAGACTTGGTCGTATGCATCGGACATGCTTAGGCGCTCTGTTGCAGCCTCGATCTCCGGGACGGTTGGTAGGCGGATGGTCTCAAAGGCTGTTTTATTTGACATGTTTGGCTACTTGTATTCTGAGGTATATCAAGATTTTATGGATACAGATTTATGGCACAGGGGGAAGTGTAAGCAGGGGGAAGTCGGCGTTTTGTTTATGTTGAGTTTGTGGTGAACAGCTAATAAGGAGGGGGAAATCGACCAGTCAAGACGTAGAGAGACCCTCACCATTGATTAGTAGCACAAACACGTGACAAAAGACTAGTATACCTTTAGAGAAACTATTTAGAAAATTCCTCATGAAGTCTAACAACCCAACTGGTAATCTTATTTACTCTGGAAACATCCCAAAATGTGATACTTTTGGAGCTGCCCTAGTGTCAGATATTGAACAAGCTGTGGCACATTTATATCTGAACATAGTGCACTGGTAATCCCGGAATCGATCATCCCTGACCTCAGTCCTTGATATTATCCTTACTCGTTTGAACCGAGAAGGACCGGCTGAGATGTTAGCTGGCTACCCTGTTCACGTTATCCACACACGCTGAACCGGGATAGTGACCTCACTCGCAGGCATTGCACATTCCACATCGCCTGATTTGTCTGTTGTCTATATTAATTAACCTAGTGTGTCCTAGGGAGTCGGAGATGGATCCGAAAAGGGGAAAGAGCAAGCACAAGGCTTAGGTATCCAAGGCTAACTTGTTACTCACTAGTGGGTTATGAAGAAATTGACACTATTTAGACCAGGGCCACAGGGCTCATGTCTCCTGCGAGCGAGACCACAGCGCACTGATTTTCCCAGCCAAGAACCCTTCAGTAATGGCGACTCTTACCAATGACGGGGCGGGATCGCTTCAAGTGCCTGGGTTCGGTTCCATTCCCTTGGATTTTCAGCTCCCGCCAGAGGCTCGCTTTGCGCATGGGTTGTTGGACTACCGCCACACACCTCGGTTGACCAAGCGGGAGATGGCCATGCTTCGTCTCATGCAACAGGTCACGGAGAAACCTGGATGGGATTCTGCCATACTGGATCCAGATGAGATGCAGGTCGCGCAATGGTACCGCGAGGCCACAGAAGGACCGGACGGTCACTTGATCAGCACCGCTGCATGGGAATGGTGCCTGGCGGAACTGCGCGATAAAGCAGGGACGTGGCGAGAAACAGGCCGCCTCCTGGTCTTTGACAGTTCCTCGGCTGTGTGTCATGCCGATGTGTGTCTGTCAGATCAAGGGTCACTGTCCCTGTCTTTTAAAGAAGGGGTCCAAGCGGAGATAGACCGACTGGTGGCCCCACACCCGAAGCCCAGACCCTACATTCAATATAATCGCTTAGTGGATCCATTTTTGTATCCCCTCGTCTACAATCAGTCTCGAGTCCTGGTTCATGGGGGACGGACCTCCCTTGACCTTTATCTCTGGGGTTCGGCCGAAGAACCCGCTGGAGAGCTACCTCCTCATCCCTTGGGTCTTCCCCAAGACCGGCCCCATCATTTGGATCGCAGGCCTGGTCAGGGAGGACCGGAGAGCTGCTGGTCGAACCGCTTCCAATGGCTTCCTTGTGAGGTGAAGTTCAATAACACTGACCCCCTGGATGTTCGTATCAATTCATACGTCAATAATATTCACCCTGGCAGGCACCAGAAACTGTATAGATGTCTTGAACGCCTCATAGCAAGCTCCGTTCCTTCCTGGAATGAGATCTTATTTTACGGCAATACCCGTGGCTGTCGTCCACCACGTATCTTGACATATGGATGCGAGATTCATAACTATAAAGAAGAGCACAAATTGTTCGATGCTCTGCATTACGGGCCCCGCTGGCAGCTACAGTGTGACACCTACGAAGAGTGGGAAATATTGCGCAACACAGCTCGTGAGTACATTGAAGGCCCTGAACCACCCAAATGGAAGCAGGTGGAGCCCTTGCCTGACAAGCCCGCCAATTTGATGGATCTGCTCACTCCCGATCAATGGGATGTTCCTACCCACGTTTATCGGGTCGCTGAATTCAAACGCACTCGTCGAGCTTGGTTCAATCACCCAGAACCCGGTGTCTCGTATTCGTATGAGCAGTGGAAGCAGGGTGAATTTACAGGTCGTGCAATCCACGCGCAGCGAGTTAGCAAGTACCCGGATCCGCTACACCATGACCGCAAGCCTATTCAATTAGAGAAACAGTTTCAAGATAAGGGTTTTCAGGTTGTAGTGGAAATTACCCGCATCGAAATACACCCCGACAATCCCATCTATAACGGAGAGAGGCATTTCCACACCGAGGGGCTCCGCAACGACCGGATAGCAGCCACCAGTCTGTATGTTGTGGAGTGCAAGAATCTCACCCAAGTCCGCTTGGCCTTTGAGCACAAAGACAAAATCCACGCCTCAGAGCTCCAGTGTCAGGTGCCTAAAGCACTTGTCGCAGTTTATGATGTAAATTTCCCGGAGCGGTACGAGGAGGAGGCCCCTTGGGCACTGCACACTTTTGGGTCGGTCCCGCTCACAGAGGGCCGTCTTCTCAGCTGGCCCAATACCTATCGATCGAAGCTGGAGTCCTTCCGCTTAGTGGACCCCAGACAGCCGGGGAACGTAACCCTGATCAAACTTCGGCTCGTCGATCCACATTATCGCATCTGTTCGACGGAGAATGTTCCTCCGCAGCAACATGAGTGGTGGGCTGCTGCAGCCCGACAGGCAGCTCGGCTCGATCAACGCTTACCTCTGAAGTTGGTGTGGTCTGTAATGGATCAAGTGAAAGACTGGCCAATGTCTGCAGAAGAGGCCGAGGAGCTACGCATAAAATTGCTATTTGAGCATGAACGCGTGCGGCGGGTCATTGATTCGTGCGTGGGACGCCATCTCGCTTACGATGGAGAGAGATCACGATATTTGAGCGATCTAGTGTCCGAGGCCGGTTATGAGTCCCCTTAGTCGCTGCTGTAGGGCCATACTTAGTGTCTCAGAAATAGGCGTCAAACACCTGCATATCTAGCGCCGGAATTGTTTCGATTTGTCCAAGCGCACCGGACGGCGTTCAGACGGCGCCAACTATAGCGCTTACCACTAATTTCCCATTTGTAAAATAGCATTGGAAAACTTAACTTAATAAGGTAAAAATGTCCCTTTATTTGAACAGAAAGTTATTCTACATCAAATGCCAGCGACATGCCATAGATACTGGGAGTGCGTTCAAAGCAATCTCAGCTCATACAACAACGATAACATCCCCAATCAATCCACTGTACCACAACCGTATAATATTCATTTCCCGTTATGACAAGATGATCCGACTCTAAAAATCATTTCTTTTATAATCAACTTCCTTGAGATACTCCACACACTCCACTCAAAGCTAAAATCCCAGAACCCCTCATAGCCAGGAGTAGAGACAAACATCCAATTGTAGCAACCAAACCCAGCAACAAGAATCCCACTTTTCCTAGTGTAGTCCAGGCCGCGAAAGTCGAGTAGATAAAGCTTGTCCCTGGGATATATCTGTCCAACTTTTCCCGAACTCACGGGTATTTCGCAGATACGGAATGGACGGATTTGCCGAATAAAAGATAGGAATAATCGGATCCATCGGAGCCTAAGTGTTGCTCTAGGGGGTGGAGGTATTAAGTACTAGTCATATGCACCCTATTCGAGGTTTGATTTGTCAAGTACGTAACTGTCAGCGCCTTTGATGAAAGTGAAGAGTGGATTACAATTAGAGAAGGTTGAATGTGATTGGGGTTGTTGTAGGGGATTTGTGGCGGCGTGGACAAGTAAATTGGCGGCTAGAAGAGAGAAGAATATATACAAGGTAAAGGTTGGATACATTGTGCCCTGAGTTGATGATCGATGACACGACTGTTTAAGAGAGGACGGTGTGTCTGTCGCGAATAGTAGAATATTATTGTCAATATTCGATCACTATATCTACGACTTTGTCGTACACGACGTCATGTTAAGCCGTAGACTATATGTCGTCTACTCAAAAGTTAGCTTAATGACGCCTATATCAAAGCGTAATTCATACTACTTGTGGCTGTGATCGGCCACTTTGAGTTTTGAGATTATTGCCTCAGAAGCTATTTAATTAGGTATGTTTGAATAATTCATTGGCGTAACTTTATCAGGATAATTGACTTTGCTAGTATATCATTGGTAGGCTTGAAACAATACTAGTAGCTTTCTTTCGAAGGTTCCGTGGTTAGGGACATAGTTTTACATAGATCTGAAGCATGACGTTGTCTGGAATACAATGGTGATTATACTTTGTAGCACAATCATCCCACAGATCCTGGGCAGATCAATGTATTGCGAAAGAACTAGTAATCGGTCTTGTCGGAGTCGACTGCTTATCAATCTATCCGGTCATTTGCACCGGTAATTCATTAATGCAAGCTTCTTAGAGTGTCACATATGTATGCTGCGTAGCGCTCAAAGTGTGTCTCTGGTTGCTGGTCAAAATGAGAATTCCCTGTTTGCGTAATGTTGCTTTTGCGCTTGATTTGATTTCATTGAATACCTGGGGATTGTTTTCAGTATCAGGTGCATTTGTTGTAAGTCATATGCATAATTGAATTTCGAGATCATGAGTTCTCGGTCCTGCTTCAGTGGGTGTCAAAGAGCATAAGAATTACTAGTAAAGAAGGGATAAAGGAATGATCTTCCGTTTCTTTTTGTGATAAATATAGTAAAAGAGAGAATTTATAATCTATCAGTACAGTCTAAGCGAGGTATAATATCTACATATATTGATATACTTATGGAGAAGCTTGGAGGTTATTTGATGTATGTGTAATCCGTAGAAGTAGATATTCAATAGTGGTTACGTTCCTCAAACATAGTAATATAAACCAGATGATCTGAAAAATTCAACTCAGTCAAGTGGTATCATCCCTTGCGCAATACATTGATAGACATTCTTTATCACTGTAAATGGTAAGGTTGTTTGCCACCCCCACCGTCACATACTTGTTCCGATAAAGAAAGGTGGCGGGGTTCCCAGAGACCTCCATCTTATGATCAGTGTGAGTTTTTTTTAGTACGTACATCGGAAAAAAAGTACGATGTTTTTTTCACCATGAGCTAGACTAACGGGTCGGTTAGCGGTCTGGCCAGATTGTGCCGTTCCAATGATCTAAAGCACACGCCAATGACAATTCAGGTGCGGAAATACTTATCGGACGCTAGCTTTCGAGCTCGTCTGATTCCCTGCGATCGCCGCCTCCGCTGCTGCACTCACTGCAGGCGCATGTGGGCTGCGTTAATTTTGGGAGCAAATCGTTTCAACGCTTCGGCAGCTCTCCCTGCTTATCTCCCCCCGTTGAAAATACCTCTTGAATCACGCGAACCTGCCAGGTTTCTTGCCCACCTTGGATTAACTGCTCCAACAAAACCCTCCTAACTCTTAAGGCCTTCTCTTTGCTCACTCAGTTTCTGAGTGACGCATTGTTGTTTTTTCTGCCTTTTTCTGCCTTGGTTTTTGGCGCGTCCCCAACATGCAGTGACGGTATCCTTTAAACCCGCCCATTGTTGCTGAGACTTCAGGGGACGATCATTTCCAAAATGCTTGCCTCCCTTTTGCGCCCCAAGAAAAGACGAGTCTATGCAGAGCGGTCGCCATTCTTATCGCCGTACACAGCTCGCGATTCCCAATGGCCTTTTCTACAGAATAATGCACCTCAACGAGGCCTTGAGCCAGGCTATGAGGAGATCAACGGATACAGCGGCACCCATGAGGGGCCTGGCGCAAGATCTGAAGATGACGCCGACGAAGAGGATGACGAACCCATTGAGTCCACGCCTCTCCTTCCGTTATTTTCTGCGTCGCATCTAGGTACAGATTCTCGCCCTATCATTTAAAATCCCAATTTATGTTCGCATGCTGACTTTTTAGACACTCTGCCGGTTTATAACATCACCCATGCCATCCGTCCTCTCATTGTTGCTCGATGCGAAACCACCCTAACCTGGGACCAATTGCGCTCGCCACAAATCTCTCAATTCTTGGTCAAGCCTATTCAGCAGAAGATTCGAACGTTGCATTTCTCCCGGGCTACACTTTATGCGCTGATAACGAACTGTCTCCAGTTCTCGAAGGAGGTCCATCTGAATCCCGGCAACAGCGGCGTGAGCCAAACTAGGGCCATGGTCAGCGAGCTTCTCGCTATCAAGTTGCTGAGAGAATATTCGACGCGGGAATTGATCGACGCGCTTTCCTATGAATTCTACCCTCTCAACGGTCAGACGTCAACGGCAACTGTAAGCTCCGATCGAGCACCTGGCTGGTATTCTACGCCAGGAAGCAAACGTCCTGCTATCGCTCGTGTTTCTTGTCTCGAAGTGGCCATCCGCGCTCAGGCGAAACGGTTCTTGTCGCATCCCCTGGTGGTACAACAACTCGAAGCGATATGGGCTGGCACGATTGTCTTCCATTCTGCATCTGATTACCTCCATCGCTCGCCCGCACAAGTCAGGAACAATGGGAGGCTGCAGTATGGTACCGCTCCTGATCCTTCTCCCCTTGGCACGTCGCATCGTCAGCCACAGCCCAACGTATCTGGACTTCGACGTTCGGTCACGATCTACAACCCAAAGGATGCCTCATTGTTCAAACTTTCACGATTACGTGTGCCTCGATACAGACAGTTCCTGTCAACTTTGTCATTCGCTGTTCTACTGGGATTGTTTCTGGCTGTGTTGAACCAACGTCGCCTCGAAATTACTCCGCTGGAGGTTATCTTCTGGCTTTGGAGCGCTGGCTTTATGCTCGACGAAATTGTCGGGTTCAACGAGCAAGGTTTTAGCTTGTATCTCATGAGCTTCTGGAATCTCTTTGATCTCGGTATTCTTTTCCTCCTTTTCTGCTACTATTGCATGCGACTTTATGGTGTCATCCTGCCCTACACTCGCAATCATATTGTGGCAGATCAAGCGTATGACATCTTGGCCGCGAATGCAGTCCTTCTTTTCCCGCGACTTTTCTCGGTTCTTGACCACTACCGCTACTTTTCTCAGCTGCTTATCGCATTTAGAATAATGGCTTCTGACCTTATCGCGGTCTTCCTTTTGATTATTATTGCCTGCAGCGGGTTTTTCGTGGCATTCACGCAGGCGTTTGGCAATAGCGATGATCATTCTCCTGGGGCTGTCGCGTATGCCCTGTTTCAAATGCTCATGGGTTTTACTCCAACAGCATGGAGTCTTTGGGACGAATATAATATGCTGGGTAAACTCATCTTGACAGTGTTCCTGTTCATTTGTCACTTTGTCGTCGTCACCATCCTCATCACCGTTTTGACGAATTCCTTCATGAGTATTGTGCAGAATGCCAATCAGGAGCACCAGTTTCTCTTCGCCGTCAACACAATCTCTATGGTCAAATCGGACGCACTTTTCTCTTATGTCGCCCCGACCAATATTCTTGCTTGGCTGATCACCCCACTCCGTTACTTCGTGCCATTCCGCGAATTCGTTCGGATTAATCGCACGATCATCAAGATTACTCACTTACCCATCCTATTTACAATCTGTTTCTACGAGAAAGCGATACTGAGTTCTCAGGTAATCGATTCAACCGACTTGATTGAATCGACTTCTCGAGGTGATTCATCAGACCGCTTTCGAGCCCGGCGTCGATTTAGGGCTTTCAGCTCGCAGATTCGACCCTTCGTCCGAGAACCATCAGTTGCCACATACCAGAAAGACCGTGCTCTGGACGAGGTGTTTCGACGGCCATTCCGGGACGCAACAGCTAGACGTCCTACCGCCGCCCTTGATCGCAGAGGAAGCCACAGCGTCGTCAACAAGTGGATGCAGACTATGGGATCAGGCTCTGTTAACCCCCCTGATGAGCAAGACTCAGAGGAGGTCGAGCGGCTCGAGAGATATCCCCGTGGTCGGACGGGCTTTCGCCGGACTTTTACCAGGAGCTTGCGCGACTTTACCGAAACGAATCACTCCGCTACATCCGACGCTGAACCTCCCCATGTAGCATCCTCACCTGCGACACCACGTAATGGGAGAACCTTCTTGACTCCAATGCGAAGCAGACAGTTATCGCGAGTTACGGGTATGGAAGGTGATGATGAACTCACAAGCGATGACAATGGCGGATGGGCTGGAGAACAGAGATCGGGTGCACTGGATTCCGAGGACGATACGCCCAAGACCACCAGACAAAGTCCGATTCATACGCCGCCCAAGCACTTCAGCTCTCGGCCATCAACTGCCCGACTCAAATCTCGCAAGACTAGTCCCGCGCGGCGGATCAAGAATCACACCCGAAATTACTCGGGCGCCACTATGCTGTACAACCCGATCCCCTCAGATAACGATCACGAAGCCGCCAAAGCTTCACCAAGCCCTGTCCGGCCAAGAGCGGAGACTCCTGATCCAGCAGGCGGGCCTGTCCTGTCTACCTCTGCAGATCAGTGGACGCTGAAAAGACATATTGCGAATGGTAGCAGGCTTAGAAACGTGACCATGACCCGATCTGATCCGATGTCTGTTCCGGATGTGGGTGGCTTTTCGGTACCCGATTCCCACTTCCAGCGGCGCCGTCAAGCATCCATCCTCGATGGCTTAGGTTCGGACCTGGGGGACAACAAGGCGATAGCGAACGGTTTCCTAGGCGGTGTTCCTTCAAGCCTCACTACACAAATAGCCTACGCGACAGGTAATATCCGACGTCCCGACAGCCCAAGTAGTCAGGATATGCTCAGCAAGCTTGTACTGGCGCGGATGAACAATATCGAAGAAGGCTTCCGTGAGGTGATCAAGGAAGTGAAAGATCTTCGACTTGGAGGAACTAGCCGGAGCGAAAGCCGGGTTGATGAACAACGAGGCGTCCAGCGTGAGAAGAAAAAGCGTCGCCCAGATAAGAAGGAACCAAAGAAGGATCTCCAAGGATCTCGGAAGAGCAAGACGAGCAGCGAAGGGCAGTGGTCGGACGAGCTGGCATTCGAGAAACGCAGAGATGAAGCCAGTGGGGATGAAAAACTATAAGTTTGGTGCAGCTGTTTGGGCGTTCAAAGCTCTCAAACTACGATTTTCTTGGATCTGATTGATTTACATGTACAATATTTATGGGCTGGCTGTTCTCACGACTTTCAATGATTCACGAAATATGAGCATCTGATACCCTTCCGCTACCTTTTGGTCACGGGCATGTCTTTCCCTTTGTTGTCACATACATGTGTTATCAGTGGTGGGAATGTGACCTGGATCACACATTCTGTTACTAATTCAGAAAAATGAAGCGTCCCTAGAACCACGTCGGGATGGTCGTTTAATAACTTAGTATGTGTGTTTGTACAGACTGTACACCTTATCGTGGCTCTTCTGTGCCTCTGCTCCCCTGAACTATTCCGAATTACATTCAAATATTCATATTTATTATTGTATACAAATAATATTAATGCTTAATGGTTATCATCGGCATTGAGGAAGCCGGGGCTGGAAATATGCAAGGGTTTTCCCGGTTTGCAGGCACTTCTGTCAGTGAATACCGAGTGACTGCAACGTGAATCTCCGCCACAGTCAGTGGAAGTTCACGAACACGCGAAATTATCGTTCTGTTTTCCCTCGCTACACTTTGTCGCGTTCTTCTCGCCCCTTCTTCATCTTTCGGGGACAACTCTGACGCACAGAAACTGGTTTCGGTGCTACTTCCAGGCAGCGGCGAAACGGTAAGGCTGACTGAGGCTGTGAGAGCTTGTGTCATACTAGTGATCAAGAGTACCCACGTCACTACCTCATTTGCAGAAAGGCGAACTCGGTGTCTTTTTTACAGACGTTCTTCCGTTTTACCATTACCCTTCTCTGTCCTATTGTCCGTCTTCATCAGAAGGTGCGTGATCTCAACGAGCTAAAGCGTGAAATGGGTAGTACTGAAGCTACTCTAGATTCAGGCCGATCACGAGATGGCATATTACCAGGAACAGGAAACTGATGAAGATACGAGTTACGACCCGAACATTGAGGAAGATGAGAACATTTCCAAGCTTGATGTTCTTCGATTTGAGGGTGCCGATACAATCGTCTTTATAGACCCTCCATCATACGTGCCAAACAGGTCATTGCAACCACAGTTTGAAGCGTCCATTCCCCATTATGTTCACAGTCACACCCTCTTGGACACAAAATCTCCCTGGTTTACGAAACTTTTTGATCCGAGAAGACAAGCTCGCATGATCAAGCGTTCTGAATTTCTGGGAAATCTACCAGATGGCATTAAATACGTTATTAACCTCACTCCCCCCTCAACGGACGACGAGGCAGTGGCGTTCACCACTGAACTATCTTGTCCACTAGGTATACGGACTTGGACCCGTGAATTAAGCCGTTTGGAATTACCTGTGGACTGTGTTGGCGGCGAAGACGAAGGAGTCGAAACTGAGGGTGTTAGTAAGAAATCAGTTCTTCCCTCTGAGTATTCGGATTCTCGTCACCGCACAGGTATCGTACATATCCTGCAAGCTCTAGGGGGTGTTAACCCGTGTCTTGATACGCCTTGCAAGCTTTGGACCTTCTTTGCACTGGCCAAGGTGTTTGGTATTGCCACCATAGGGCACATCAAAATCCACATTTTGACCTGGCTGTATGACGGTACAAATGCCTGCTTTATTGAACTTCTTCCGGAAATCACCTACCGAATTGCCCGCGGAATTGAATGCGACTATCTTTGCCAGGATTCCTTCACTGTCCTGGTTGGAGAAGAAGCTTTGTTACGTCTGGCCAATGCGGGCAAACCTCCCAGACTCCAATGGCCAGAGGTGACGTTCCACGGCCGACAACGCGAACCTTTGGATGATGAAGATCGCCAACGGATCGAGTATGCGAGCCAGAGCCTTCTGGACCGTGTCCTCGAAGAATTTATACAATTGACGGGCTCACGAATGGACTGGCTCTTGCAGCTGCCGTCCACAATGATGATCTCTCACCACATCGATGACTGTACCGAACATTGTTCATTGGCATCAGATTTACTATCCTCGCTCAAACTATATGTGCGGGGCCACATCGTGGCCAATATTACCAGATCCGTTGACACTTGGTCCTCGAGAATAAACCATTACATTGATCCCTGCAACTACCCAGCGCATGAACACACCGATGCTTACGATAACATGCGTTATGTAGAACGCATCATCAGTAAGACGTTCTGGAGAACGGTCAGGGGTGAGGGGTATAGCGACTGTCTCCGAAACCCAGATGAAAATTTCCGAGATATGACAATCGCCGACTTGGGCGGGCATCTCCACCTTTTCCAGACTGAAAATGAGGCAAAACTCTCATATGTTTCCTTGGAAGACATTCTGCTGGCAGTCAACAAGTTCAATAACCACGTTGACTTTGATAGCCCAAAGTTTGTCCAGCATGCGTACGGTGGTGACATTTACATAGAGAAACAAGGTGGGATTCTTCCAGATCTAGATTCTGACATTGAGACCGATGTGATTCCTGGAGAAACTGCTATCGAAAGCTCCATGGCATCCGTCTTCGATCCAATCGTCTTCCTCCAGCAGGTGCGCACACGTTTGGGCGATCTCACCGAGCGCATGGCAAAGGGTTGCAGACAAGGAGCGCACTTCAAACTCACCGACACCATCACCTGTCTTACCAGCAACGAGTTTAGATACCTTCCGCTGTGGGCGGGTGGTGATGATGATGGATCTGGCGGCGTTTTTACAGATCAAGGCATACCTAATCTCGAGACGGGCGGATTCTCCATGCCAGGACCTGCAATCCACACAGGAAGTACTGCCCCCTCGACCATTTCTTACTGCAATATCGCCCCAAGCGAGGGTCAAAGTACGGTCCAGCGTGCGTCCCACATGGCCACGGGAAGCCAGTGGGCGGACGTCGTCAGCTTAAACTCCTCAGAGGGGCACGCCGTGGAACACGAAAGCCTTGGACCAACCCCGGATGAGAAGCCCAAAGACACAGAGGAGTCTTTCATAGACATTGACACATCAGCGGACGACCTCGAGGACTACTTCGATACTGATAGCGAGGACGGTGACACGGTGATTGTGGGCACACCGAGTCAGAGTGAGCCGATTGAGGAGGTTTCGGAGATGCTGGAGGACATGTCTCTCGGGGTGGAAGCTGACTCGAAGTGATTCGTTGATATGGATGGAATTTGACTTGTACGTGTATTTATCGCCTAAATACATAAAAATAGTAAAGTACCAATCAATGAAGGAGTAGTTCTGAATCGACATCCACAGTAGTACAAGTATCTATCACGTGACAGAATCCGGGGAGTTAACCGTCTGGGCGGCGACGTCACGGAGCGGTGATCTTATCGCCAAATAATCCCTCGCATTAATCCCTCCTCCACAGTCCAAGGCAGGGGCCCAGACTCGCCCAGATCGACCTTACGCTTTTCTCCGTCTTGTATAGCAATCCGAGTACATAATCGCGACGTCTAACCACCATGGCCGCCTCCTCATCGAAGCCATCGAGCTTCCTGCTCTAGTACGTTACCCAACCAGCAGCTGAAACAGCAACACACCGCGACATCTACTTGACTCCCCAACCTACACTCTCTCAATAGTATCATCCCCAACTAACCACCCATCCTAATATACAGCTCCTGCATCGCCCACCGCACAACCATCCTCGCCGAACACTCTTCCCCAGGCACATCCTCGAGCGCCGCCTCGTCCCTCGCCTCCATCATCCTCCCCAAGATCAGCCACGACCAACCGCAAAAGCTCACCTACACCCACGAGCGTCTCTTCGTGCACTACATCGCCGACTCACCCACAACACCCAGCACCCCCGATGACCCCCGCCAGGGCGAACCCAACTCCTACGCACCCCTCAGCTACATCGTCGTCGCAACCGCCGAACAAGGCCGCCGCATTCCCTTCGCCTTCCTCCTCGAAATCAAGCGCAAGTTCCTCACCACCTACTCGCCCTCCAGCACGGACTTCTCTGCTCTTCCGGCTTACGGCTGTGCCGCGTTCAACAATGAGCTCCGCTCGCTGCTGCAGACGTACAATACGGCCCCGCCGGCGGATTCGCTGGCTTCGGCAAAGCGGGAGATCGATAGCGTGAGGAACATCATGACGGAGAATATTGAACGGGTGTTGGAGAGAGGTGAACGGATCGATTTGCTGGTGGATAAGACGGATCGGTTGGGTGGCAGTGCTCACGATTTTCGCATTAGGAGTCGTGGGTTGAGGAGACGGATGTGGTGGAAGAATGTTAAGTTGATGGTTTTGTTGGCTGTTGTGGTCGTGTTCTTGGTGTGGTTGTTTGTGGGGATGGGGTGTGGGTTGCCTGCTTGGGGGAGGTGTGTTGGGCATAGTCAGTAAGTAGGTAGTTGGTGGGTATTGGTGATGGGTGTATCTTATTTGTCTTTTTCGTGGTGATTATGAGGTGGAGGAACGGTTTACGATTGTCTGGTTTTCGGCCAATTGAGCGGGACATATGACTTTCTTCTTTCTTTCTGTTTGTTTGTATGATATGATGACTGCGGCTGGTACTCATATTCTTAGGTATTTATATTTACTTCTGGGGTAGTATCCCAGTGTAATAACGTCTAGCGTGTTTTTCGACTGGGAAGTGGTATGACTGTTGGTGCAGAGGAGTATCTGTAGTCTTACAAGATTTCTTACCATCTCGAGACATTTTAGTGACTATACACGTTCAAGGAACTTTATACGACGCCAGAGTAAACAAGTCTCTCCGTCAAGCAATCGGTACTAAGCAGTATCTAGTACTCAACTGGCACACCTGAGTCCTCAACATCACTGCCGCAAAGCCATCCACTTCGCGACTTACATCCGTCTGATGTTTAAGCTCACAACAGTACCAGACAAAAAGACAGGCTACAGAACACCTCAACCACTCAACAATAGACAAATCTCAATCAAAGATCATTATATTCAAACAATCACATATAAAATTTATATATCTACAACAGCATGTATCTCACTCTCAAACCCGCAGCGTCCTTGCGAAATGCTCAGTGCGGGTCTGCAAGCGAGGCAGAACGCGATCTAGACTTTTGTCTAGATGTAAATGCATATCTGCAATTCCTTCTGCGCCAGCCGTATACCTCTTCAACCATGGTAATGGATTGATGAGGAGATAATCTGGCGCGTTTGAGATGTAAACTAGGTTGGTTGGGAGTCGTCAAGGATCTTGCCGTAGGGTGTTTGAAGCTCATGGTATGAGTAGCCAATGCTGTCTTCTCTGCAACGAAACATGAATTGCGAGGGTGAAGCATTGGCGGTTCTCATGATTCCTGGCTCAGAATTGCGAAGAATACAGAGATGACTGTGTTGGCGATCAAGTCAGACGACTGCGCCTGTTGGTTGTGGGACAAAGAACATCTTGTCTGGCTTACTGCAGAAAAGGTTGGAAGTTGCAGTATAAATAGTCGAGCTTGAAAAGTGTGCGTCACGTGACACTCCGCTTAACGCTAATCCTGCCTCCGATTGGCCAGTGGGAGACAACTCCTGTCGCGACTCACCGCCCGCGTGAGGCGGTGGGGAATTTACATCGTCGAGCCTCTTTGATGCGCGCCGCCAATCCCTCTTCCGATGCGGTCGCGTCACGCCGACCATTTGGCTTGATTTCTCTGTGAGGCTTTAGGCTGTTGATTGCGGTCACAGCGAGGCCAGCTCGGGATACAATTCTAGAACAGTTTCACGCCTTTCCTGTTTTGCACGTCGGAAATGATGCTGACAGCGAAGAATTGGCACCATACTTGATATCCATCTGCCTCACCAGCTGCGCAAGATGTCAAGCGAAGACTTGCAGTGGCTGGAGAGTTACCTGCGCCATGGATACGACCCAGAAGCCCAAGGCGTCGATGACCATGCAGCATTCTATCAGTCGAATCCCTACTTTGCTGTCCCCCCGTCCTCGTCTTACACAGCTGCCCACAATGGCTCTGCCGGTACTCATGGATATCAGTATTCAAACGAGAGGGACGTGAGGCCTCCCTCATTCCCAGAAAACCAACATCACCCTCCCAATCCTCGGTCTCATCAAACGCAGTATACCCAAGCTTCCACTGTGGCACCACCCCCAGGCTCTCATTGTGAAAGCTCGTCCCGTTTCGCTGCTCCTTTTGGTCCGAAGTCGCTGCCCTCCAAATCACCCAGGCCCCCTCCTTCGCAGGAATATAAACTTGCGCATCAGTTGCCGAAGCCGGTGCAGACACACAGGACTGGCCCTCCAGCAGGGTACAGGCCGCCCCCTCCTCGAATGTCTCAACCGGCGCCTCAGTCCAATCCAGCGCCCCCTCCAGGGTACCAGCCGGCTTCATATCCAACGCCACATTCAGTCCCGCAAGCACCGTCTAGACCGACCCCACCTCAGATGTCAGGGTCTGTACCCTCGAGTCTACCCCCTGCCCAATCGTCTAGTACCGTATCTACAAGCCAGCCTCAAGTCCAGCCCCCGAATGCTGTCATTTCACCCCTGCTACTGCAGATGTCGAATACGGCCCCACCACTACTGCCACCTACACCGGCGCAAGCTCCCATTTCACGTCCTTCACCCATGCCACCGACGCAATTCACTACATATCCTTCCTATTCACCTATGACAGCGCCTCAAAGGAGTTCGCACGCCACTCCAACGACCCCAGCTCAGACATCCAACTCGGCTCCTCCGGTGACCGTCCCGACTTCCCAGCCGTCGACTTCAGCGCCTCCGCCTAATCCACCTGCGCAGATGACGAATACAACCTCGCAAACTACAATGCAGCAAACAAATACTGGTGGAAATGGTAGTGAGCCTGGTCATGATGCAAAGCGACGTCGGATAGCGCCCCCATCCACCTCTAAACGATCATCCGGGCGACCCTCATTGCCCAGCTATGCAACAGCGCCTGCTGAGGATCGTCCGGCTGGAGGGCTCTCTATCTACAATTATTCACCACAAATAGGAGGCACCGGCTCCCCTGCACCCAAAAACCATTTGAAATCGCGTGCCGACATTGTTAGACCGCTACGTGAGGAGGATGCCGTCGATAAGGTGATCTACGACCCGAAGACGATCGCCAGAGACGTCCTCATCGCAGCCGGCCGCCACCCAACAGAAGAGACACTGAACCATCACCTTCTTCGCTTGCGCGATGTTTTTGTTCATGTGGACACTTCGTCGGACCTGTCGACCTTTCGCTGGGATCTGGTCGACGCGCTGGAACCACGTGACCCAGAAGCGCCAAAGTCGCAGCCGCGGCCGCGGCCGCGTCCCGCGCCTTCACTGCCTGTCCCTCCGAGCACCACCAACACCACTCTTCCCCCTCCACCACAAGCCCGGCAACCGCCACCTCTTCCCCAGTCACAGCCGGCACGACAATATCCGCCTTCGCAGCCCCTGCAGGGTCAGCCGGTGTTGGGTCAGCACCTTGGTTCTTCCAAGGCTGCCCCTCAGCCACAGAACGGCCCATTTGCCTCGGCAGCGCCCCCGCTACCACAAACGCGGCCGCAACTACCGTCGACCCCTCAGCCCCCGTCACGATCAAGTGTACCTACCACAACGACGCGAGTGACACCGATGACGGGCAAAAGAAGACCGGGTCGGCCCCCGGGCAGCACGAACAAGGCGCGGCAGCAGCCCCAGCAGCCTCAGCAGCCTCCCATGTCGTCGGCAGTTCCGTACCCGGTATTTGCATGTAATTGGACGAACTGCCAGGCGCAGATGCACAATCTGGATGGACTGAAGAAACATGTCTTCAAGGTGCACGTGTCTCAGACGCTCAATTGCGCATGGAAGGGGTGCACGTTCCCAGACGCTCTGCCGGCCGCAATTTTGTTCAAACATGTGAAGAAGGAGCATCTGGAACCGATCGCATGGAAGCTCGGAGATGGGCCCACGGTGCCTGTAACTGGTGAGAAAGCATCTGCTGGATGATAACATTCTTTCAGCTTGCGACTAGTTTGATTGTTCGGAGCAGTGATTGATTTTTAACTTTGACTTGTGCGATGTAGTGGGAAACGATGCTAGCGGCAGTCCTGGGCCCTTGGGCATCCCAGACCCCGCACAGCCCAACAGTGAAGACTCACTTATAATCCCTGCCAGCGGCAGTTCCATCCGTGCCTTTAACCGAGTGCATGGGAATAATACTCAACAGGAGAGGTCCCGGGAGATCCTCAAGGCAGTCCAGCGACTGAAGGAGCACATTGGAGTCGGACTGGATCCGGGCGGATGTGAGCTCGCGACCCCGGCGCGGAATGAGCGACTGGACAATGACGAAGACGTCTACGAGGTGGTGCCCGTGACTTAAGAGAACCGCGATTTGTGATACCCTCACTTTTTAATTCTTGTAGTTTCATCGGTTTCGCATTACATGGCATGGCATTTGACAGCGGGATTCAGCGAGTGTTTTTGAGCCACGGTGTTGTTGTTCGCATTCAGCATGCAGATATCCCCGAGATGTTACACCCCTGTAAAACATAGCAACATCAACCATGTACCATATAGATAATGGATCCGAATTTATCCAACTGAAAAGAAGATTTAAAAAAAGAGTAAGTGTATTGACGATGACCACCGGGGTATCTATTCATCGCCACTTTTCTGTTCTGTTCCACCACACTTTCGCCACCATCCAATTCCTCCTTCCTTGTCTGTCTGTCTCCTTTGCGCACACGCCCAGGAACAATAGACCATACATGTAGTAGTTTGTAGCGCAAAGTCGGAAACCAAACCGCATTCCAAGGCCAAACCCATCAAGCAATCAATCAATCAACCGACAATTATAATAGCGACAATCCCCTGCAATCCCAACTTCAATTCCAAGTCCGAATCGAATCAAATCAAATTAAATCTAATTCACGCAGTAGTAGTGGTCGAACCAGCCGACGACGACGCGCCCGTAGATTGTTGTTGCTTGTTGTTGTTGCTGTTGTTGTTTTTGACGTCGACCTCCTCGTCATCTTCTTTCTGATTGACCTCGAGGAAGTGGTAAAGAACGATCATCATCATGGCGCAGGAGCCGAGGAAGACGGCCAGACGGTGGAGCTCGTCGTCGGTGATCATTGTGGAGGGTAGGTAGTAGGTATTAGGTGGTTGTTGTTGTTTAGCGCTTCAGGGAGGAATTGGACTGGTTGATTGTGACGGAGAGGTAAGTAATTGGACGAAGTAAGGTGGTTTTGTTTGTTTTTCTTTGTTGAGTAGTGAAAAGAGAGAGGAAGGGGGAGTGAGTGAGTGAGTGTTGTTGGTGCGATGACGGAAGGGTGTGTGATTGCGCGGAAGCCACGTTGATAGTTAGACTAACTACTTTACTTAGTACGTAGTAGTCGGAGATGGAGAACGGAGCTGAGGGAATAGAGAAAACCCGATTGGGGATGGGGGTGTCGGTCGGTCGAACCATAGAAGAGTGGTCTATGGTTGATGGGATTTTCTTACGGCGAAAGCTTACCTGGTTTGAGGGAAAGTGTAAACAAGATTTTTGTAAAGGAGGGGGAAGGAGATACAGGATAGGAGAATTGGTTGTTGCTTGCTTGTTAACGTACTTAGTTAGATAGATAGATGAGATAGTTGGTATTTACTTGGTATCCCGTTGGTGTAGATGCAGTACTTGATAGTTACGTGTGTAAAGTTACCGGCTCAGTCAGCATCATCACTTCCCCATCATTCATCCATTCCATCCATCCACTACCAACTCCAACTCTCTCTCTCTCTATCTATTCTGAACTATCGATTAACTAACTTACTCTGCCACCCACTACTTGTCCAACTTTTCAAGACGGACGATTCCAAATCTTTTCATCCTCTTTCCTTACCCAACCCCTTGACAACTGTTCGAGTCTCTTTTTTTTCCTTTGTTGCAGCTTTCTCTCTGTGTCACATCCGATCGCTGCAGCTCCACCCTCACCGGCCATTCCCAATCGTGAAGCGTGAATGGGTGAGATGCTGGGCGCGCTGCGGCTGTCGGTGGAGACTCGAGCTAAAGAAACGTCTGGCTGGTCTGATCGATCATCCTTCGGCCTGTCAAAAAGGCAAGACTAAGGATAATAATTAATAAAGAAAAGGGAAGAAAAAGTGGTATGTCTCTCTCTTTTTGGCCTTCTACTCCTTCTACTGCACTGGTCGTCCTGCATGATTCGTGTCGCCGTTGCGTCTAGTGCTAGTTAACTAGTTAATTCAATATCCCCCCCCCCCCCCCCTTCCTGCCAGTCATCGTCCTAGATTCAATCCATTCGGCCTTCTCCGATTGTATCCATCGTCTTTCTTTCCATCCCTGGTTCTTTTTTTACAAAAAATTTATCTCCTTCTCCTTCCTGCTCCTCCTCCCCCCCACCTCAACTTCCCGCCCGCTTTTTTCTTGTGCTTCCATAAAACCTTCCTTTCCGCCGTCACCCCCGCTTGTACCGAACTTCCGCTTGCCGTCTTTCTTTTCCTCTTCTTTCCTGCTGGGTTTCAACTTGTCTCTGGTCACTCTGAACCCCGCCGGATTCTCCTTTTTTCTCTTTCTCTTCTTCTTCTCTGCATGGTGCTGGAATTGCGCAAATGAGACCACCAGCTTATTTATTCTCAGTAACCATTTAGTGATTGTTCCCGCCTTCAACATGGATCAAGGTCTCCAACAAAACCCGTTTATCTCCGTCAAGGACTCCGGTTCTGCCAAAAACTCGGGCCCGTCGCTGCTTGCCTGTCTGCTGTGTCGACACAAGCACCTAAAATGTGATGGAAAGACTCCTGTCTGCGGTCGCTGTTCCGCCACAGGCTCTGAATGTCAATACACCCCGTCGCGTCGCGGGTACAAGGGCCCCTCGAAGAAGCGTCGAGCCAATCCATCCTCCCCCGACCAACTCCCCGCGGACATGTCGACCTCCTTCGAGCCCCAATACTTCAACGTGCCGTCCGACTGGACTCTGTCGAGTAACATGCCCATGTCGTATGCGGTGGCAGCCGCCGCCACCACCCCCGTGCCGACTTCCCTGCCCTCCTCTTCCTTACCCTCCGGCAGTCCCGCTCTGACCGATAACTCCGGCTCCTCGCACTCGCAGACGGTCGGCGTCACCAATAGCCCCATGACACCAGACTCAATCTCTACCATTGCAGGCGATGGCTATCTTATCGACATCTTCTACACCTATTTCCATCCTTCCCACCCGGTCTTGCCGCCCCACCGTGTCCTGTACCGCAACCACATGCCTGCGTTCCTGGAGCATGTCATCAAATTCATTGGGACCCACTTCACTCCGGCCGCCAACAGTGAGACCTACCGGCCGACGGTCATGTCGTCCGTGATGGACCAGGAAGGGTCCATTGAAAAATTGCAGGCCCTGGTGCTCCTCGCCATTGTCTTGCATTCCCGCAATGAGCGGCAGAAGGCGGGCGAGTGCGTGACGACGGCTGTCAATCTGGCCTTCGAGTTGGGATTGAACAAAAGAGACGCTGCGCCGCAGCTCAGCTATGGCGACCCGGTGCGGGAAGAGAGCTTGAGGCGCACCTGGTGGGAGCTCTTCATCATTGAAGGCATGCTCACTGCACTGGGTGTTCAGCCAGCTTTCCGGTGCAATTCTGGGCCGCTCGAGGTACCATTGCCCTGTGAAGAGCGTATCTACCAAGATGCCCTCCCACCTCCGCCTGCACCCACTATTGCGCAATTCGACGAGCGTGTCTTTGCAGATGAGGAGCGAGACTTCTCTTCCTTCACTTACCGGATCGAGGCCGTTCGCATCCTGGGACGCGTAGTGGCCATCCAAGACATGATTGAGGGCCAGCAGGACCATGTCGAGGCCATTGACGCACGGATTACCAGTTTCTTCCACCACCTGCCCGAGAACAAGGCCGAACTGCTGCGCTCGGACGGGTCCGTCGACGAGATGATGTTCCAAGCAACAATGATTGTGAACGGCTCTGCGATTTACCTCCATTTCCCGCGATCTGATCTGCTGTCTTCCCCCGCAGTGGCAGCGGAGGTTATTTGCGGCCATCACGGGCCGCTGAGCATCCCCGCCTTCTCGCATCATGCGCATGCCATGAAGGCGGTCAAGGCAGCCAGCGAGATCTCCTCGCTGGCGTCTATTCGCATGCCAGTTGTGAAGCACACGCCCTTCTTCATTTGTGCGCTGGTTCTCAGCTCCATGGTGCAGTTGGCCGCGTGCTCCGTCAAGGCCGGGCAGATGCCCGACCCCAGCCGTGATCGGCTGACGCTTACCATTGGCGTTTTCAAGACTCTGGGACGGACCTGGGCGATTTCGCAAACGATTATGCATCAGATCAAGGCGGTCGCCCGTGATGTGATGGACCTTGGTCTTCGGCCCACCATGCCTGAAATTGATCTGACCACGGTCCTCGACAACAGTCGGTTTTGGATACCCGACCTCCTTCCAATGGCCAGGTAAAGAGGCGGGGCTCTATACTATATGCACATGAATTTTCGGGTTGCTGATTGATCGATCCTTGCACAAGCCCCTTCTACTTTCCTGTCGATATTTACCTACCATGGCAATGATACCCCTTCCCGACTGATAATGATTGCTTGTCCAAAAAGAAGACACTGAGATGATGCCAACGAGTTGATTTCATTGATCCGCTGGGGATCCCATGCGCTTAGGGGGGTTATTATTTATTTATCTATCTTTTCTTTTTATATGTTTGGAAATAAAAAATAAGCTATATTCTGCTGATCTACCAGCTATACTGTTTTGATATTTCTTGGAATGACTTAACGAAAGAATTGCTTCGGCTGGTAGCAATTCACATCACCTTCAATTGCGAGTTTTGTACTATGATCAGAGTGAAACATATTCAATAGCGCTATGTTTTGAGGTAGGTAGGAATCAATAGTGGTGAACCTCTCGCATATTGCCATTGATAAGATTGGTCGTAATTTGATGATGGTATCGGTTCTAGTGGGATCAAAATTGCAGTGTCTGAAACTCAAAATGCTCACAGACCTCTCGATATATACTAGTAGTATTTCATCCAGTCGGACACGTGCCATGCTTACTTTTCTCATAGTATCCCTCACCACTACTTGAAAGTACTTAGTAGTACTGCTAGTACTAGTCACTACTGAGTATTACTATTAGTTATAAGGAGAATTACAGAAGTGGTATCGTAAGCTGTGTATACTCAGTAGATAGTAGTAAGATGAAGAAGTTCAATTCCCCTTTGTAAGTCAGGGAATGTATCATTTAATATCCAACGCTGCGCTAGTAATATCGAACTAATCTGTTACACTAATGAAGTTCAGTACACTCATTCATATCATGACCGGGGAAAAATAATGAAATTGGTGGTGCTGGTCTATAAGGGCATAGTTGGCATGGGGGCGGCAAAAATATATCGATAAAGATACATATCACAAAATAACACAATGTGGTATCATGCAATGATGGAGTTGCAGATAAGGACAACATCTTGGGGGAAAAAAATTTCATATTTGATATCATGCTTGCTTATTTCTTCTTGTTGTTATTGTTCTTCTCTTTCGGGACATGATTCTGATTTTCAGTTGGGGACTTTTCTTCTTCTAACTATCCCCTGACGAGGTTGGGCGGCCTCGCGTGAATTCCTGCATCTCGCGGAGGGCTTCCGCGCGACGGGCGACCACGTCTTCGCGGCGGACGACGTTCCGAAGGGCTTCGCTGGCTTGGATGAGGCCGTCGATGCTGATGGCGTGGTTGGTCATTTGGTGGTTGATGTAGGTGTAGAGTTCGGCTGGGGTGGAGCAGGTGATGAGGAGTTGTTGCTCGTTGAGTTTGAGGAGGGCGAGAGCTACTTGGAATAGGAATGTGCTGCCGCCTCCGTTGCCGCTGGCGCTGGGGTCTGAGTCGGTGGGATCGGTTGTGGAGGTGGAAGAAGGGGCATTGGCTGTGCCGGTGGCGGGAGGGTTGTTGACGGCGCTGGTTACATTCAGACAGAGGACTACGTCCCAGACGCGGTAGAGGGCTTCGGCTGAGAGGCAGTCGGTGAAGACGGAGAGGAACCATTGGAATGTCAGTGCCTCGAGTTCGACGCCCAGACTCTCGAGGTGGGCGGATAGCTTGGGCAGGATTTCGGCGATGTATTGGCGCAGTACTACTTGGTCGGCCCGGGAGGCGAGCAAGCCATGGTCGTAGTAGTGTTCAGGAAGTATTACCTCGATCATGGAGGTGAGGAGCCAGAAGGCGTCTTCAGCGGTTGGCGTGATAAGCAGGAGAGATGCGGCGATGAGGTTCATCCCTTGGCAGTAGCCGACCTCCGGGTTACGACGAGAGTAGGCCAGGAGCACTTCCTTGAGCTTGGTAACGCCTGGTCCTCGGCGGAAGAATACATTGTCGGTCAGAGTCCGGTTGATGTCCATGTCAATTTGGGCGACGACCGATGAGTCGGGTTCCGAGCCACCGGTGCCCTTTACTAGGTCATCGTAGTAACCAGGTACCCGCATCGAAGAAGCGCCACTGCATTCGGACCAGACCTTTGCCCGCAGGGCAACTGGGATTCCTCCCAACACGAGGACCCGGAACTCGCGCCATTTGGCACGGCCGACTTTGCCCTTGTTACCTAGGCCAGAAATACCCACCACTTCGCCATCGGCCAGCGATGCCTCGGGCATATCGACAGACTGCAGTGCCCGGTCGGAGGTGGCGGCGGCTGCTGCGGCAGCTTCGCCGTCTTTTCTGCGCTCTGCACGCACTTTGCGCAGGAACTCGTTCCACCGCACGGTCCGGTCACGCTGTAGGGAATCATGTAGTTCCGTCAACTGCTCGAGCAGCAATTTAACCGGTTCATTCTCGCCCGCAGCCAGACTTAATGTGGCCGGCTCGTCAGAGGAAACCCCTGCGAACTCTGGACGATCTGCGACTACTGTGGACGTAGATGCCGATGGTTGAGCGTTCGGATTGACGGAAACTGCGCCACGTTTGTCGACAGCCACAGCAGAATTGCGAGGGGAACTGTCGCCTGCTGTGGTGAGGGATACGATAGGACCAGCTGAAGGTGTATGTGACAGCAGCTCTGTCGGTCCAGTGGGTACCCTCAGGTAATCTTGCCATCTCCGAAGTGCGACTGTACCGGCTTCCGCTGTCTCGGGAGACGCAGACACAGGTGAAGACTGAGGTTCTGGCATTGGCTGCAGTTGCTTTAAAGAGTCGGATGCATCATCACCATCGGAAGCGTCGCTCCGTAAGCTGCTGAGAGTCTCTGCAATGCTGAGCCGGTTGCTACCCCCGGCATTCTTGAACGCGTTCGCCTCCCTTTGTCTTTTCTTCCGACGCTGGTCGTAGATGAATCCAAAACGGTCAGTCAGCAACTCGCCCGGTTGGTAGTTGTTGTACATGTTTGAAAGAGTAGGGGGTCGTGATTCCAGGGGAAGGATAGCATCCATCTCAACAGGCCCGAGGTTGGTCGCGTTCTTAGCTGTAGCGTCTGCGTTTGTTCCTTGTGAGACACTCGCAGACGGTTGCCTCCGGCTTATTTGGCCAGATTTGGCCACGCTGTTGGGCCCAGGTGCCCGCCCAGAAGCGCTGTGCACGCTAGTATTGCTATTTATTCGCTTCAAGGCGGCCATGGCTGAAACAGGCCCCTTAGCATTGGGAGGGAGCGCAGGAGAGATACCTTTGCTACTACTCCGATTCGTAGACGAAGCTCTGCCGCGGCCATCATCACTATTGGTCTCGTCCTTTGCTTGTGTGTTCCCAGCAAACAACTTGACCGTCCACGAGGATAGCGACTTGGATGACTTGCGTGAATGAGTACTAGCGTCGTCTCCGCCAGTGGATGCATTAAGGTGTTTCCCAGCAACTTCACCAGCAGTAGGCCCTTGTTGACCTTCTGGGGGTTGAAATAATTGCTCGTCCAGCGCTTTTCGGCGACTAGAAGGATTGGTGAGATTTCGTTGACGTTGAGTCTCTTCCTCCTCGACCTCACCCATTACGCTGCTTGCTCGACTTGTCTTTCGGCTACTCGTAGTATTACCGAAAATAAAGTCCTGCCAACTTCTGATAGAGCCATGTCTCTTGCGATTTGTTCCCGACTCCACGCTAGAATTGCCAGAGCGTGCATCGCTATCGAGACGTTGGGGACCTCGGACAGTAGCCTGCACATTACCTGCAGCATCCGTCCCTTCCTCATGAACCTGAGATCCAAGCCCATCAACCATCGCCTGCTGCATCAGTCCATGCATACTGGAGGCGGAGCTGCCCGGCTGTTCCGTGTTGCCACCATGTTCTTGGCCAGCTTCATTGCCCAACGGCGCATTTTCCAGCTGATATAGCCGACGTTCGATATCCTGATTCGAGACCGAAACCTCCCGCAGCATCCTCTTCAACTCCCTCTCCCTCGCATCAGCCCGCTGTCGCAGAGCTGAAATCTCCGCATCGCGCTGTGCCAAATCACGGGCGAACTGTCGCACCAGCTTAACAGCACCGGTACTCGCAATCAGACGCTCAATATGAGAGTCATCCGCCAGGTGCAACGCCCCCGGGAAATCACGAATGGGCACGGAATCTCCGAATAGGGCAGCACGACCAGGGCTCGGGGTCGAGCCACCGGTCAGCTTAGCCAAGGTAGACCTCCGATCTCGATTAACATCCGGCGGGTTATCACTACCTTCTTCACCTTCCAACAGAGCATTGGTCAATGCACGGTTCAGCGCGGGTTGGCCGACGAACCCCTCGGGGGAGCGGTCCGGGGAAAGCGAAGGGAACGAGGTCAGGTCGGTGGCTGTGGCACTGGAGGAGGCCGAATTACGTTTTTGCGAGCGGGCACGGACGGTCTTAGCCTTCTGACTTCGCCGGGAAGAGGAGGAGGTCCGAGACGAGGAACGACGCGGTAGTTGTGGGATATCGCACTCCGCCATGACTCGAGGGGCGGTGAACAGAGCCAGATACTTGAACTGCGGCCTTCATGTATGCTTCGTTTTGTTCGGTCTTTCTTCTTTGCGTGATTTCTGAGACAGGAATGTGGAGTTTATCAAGTAGGATCACCGATGTGTGTCTTTTTATAGCCTCTAGCTTTGTGTCTGGCTGTGCTACCTGAGACCGGTTTCCGCAGTTTGCGACTTTGTTTGTGCGGCAGATGATCGACCTGAGCAACCGGAGATGATAATAGCAACCCGCACGCTAAACCGCAAGACGAGAAAGAAAAGCGATAGAATTTCAAGTGAAGCCGCGGAAGCAGAGGAGGTCGAAGCTGAGACAGAGGCAAGGAATGACAGGAACGCGGGGGGAAAATTGAGGGAGGAGAAAAGTAGCAGCCAGGGTCTGGAATGCCAGCTGCTTTGGGGAGCCGAACGAACGGACCATGACGTGTGGCTGCAGCCATGTGACTTGGCATGCCGCCAGCTCATGCTTATGTAAGAGGGGCCTGGGTGCCTGAATTTCAGGGAATGGATGATCTTCATCTCCGGCGGTAAGGATGTCTTAACTCCGACGATATTTAGTGCCTCAGGCCAGAACTCTCTTCCTCCCTCGGCTGCTACTCCTCGTCACCTGACCTCAGCCTCGGTTCTCCGCAGCCACCGGGCGTCATTCTGGGGGCTGCGATGGGGGAGATCGACCTTGTAAAATGAGTAAAGCTGATTGTTGTCTTCCTGTCGGTGTAAAACCAGCCTAATACATTCTTCTACCCCAGATTCCCACCACAGTTTAACCCCAAAAGAAACAATTCTTTCAACCCGTTAACCTAGTGGACACTCTTCTCATCTTCCGTCCCTTCATACTTCACCCATCATGTCCTCAGTAGCCAAACGTCGTCTCCAAGCCGTGAGCCAGCAATTAGTGGAAGGCATTCCGGACGCAGGCACATTCGAGGGCATTCCTCGAATCCGCCAAGTTGCAGGCGATTCCGTCGGACCGTAAGTCTAGACTTATACTTCGAGTCCTTTTATATACTTGCCCTCAAAACTGACAACATACCAGCCGAGTCAAGGACAAAGTCGCAATTGTAACCGGTAAACACACCTTTCAGCATACTACTTACCCCTACCCAAAATTATACATCCATGGACACGCATGCTAATAGCAACCAGGAGCCAACTCCCCCGCAGGCATCGGCCGCGCTGCAGCGCACCAATACGCCCACAACGGCGCCAAAGCCATCTACATCTGCGACTACGCAGACAGCCACCTGGCAACACACAAGCGGGAGATCGAGTCCCTGTATCCCGGCGTAGACATCCACGTCCGCCAATTCGATGCTGCCGATGAAGAAGCCGTCAAGGCAGTTGTCCATGACGCATTAGAGAAGTATAACCGATTGGATATATTCTTCGCGAATGCGGGCATCGTGGGTCAGCCGAAGATCTTCACTGAGGTTACGGCGGCGCAGTTGATGAAGACGTTGAAAACGAATGTGGCTAGGTGAGTATGAGTATAACATCTACAATTCCTGGGGGGGATTTTTCTAATTCGATTGTTGTAGTGTCTTCCTAGCAGCCAAATACGCCTCCGAGGGTATGAAGCGCACATCAGAGGCGAAGCCGTACCCAGGGGGCTCTATTATCTGCACGGCCTCTGTTGCGGGACTACGCTCGAATGCTGGTTCGACGGATTACTCTGCTTCCAAGGCGGCGGTTGTTTCTGTTGCCCAGACGTGTGCGTACCAGTTGGCTGGGACAGGAATTCGCGTCAATGCCATCTGTCCGGGGTTGATTGAGACGGGTATGACTCAGGCGGTGTTTGATGCTGCACGGGCGCGAGGCACGGAGCGAAAGGTCGGGCAGCTGAATCCTCTGCAGCGGGGAGCGGTTGCGGATGAGGTGGCTCGGGTGGCGTTGTTTTTGGGGAGTGATGAGAGTAGCTATGTTAATGGACAGGCTTGGGCTGTTTGCGGTGGACTTAGTGCTGGACACCCGTTTGTGCCCGGCAAGTTGGCATAGTCACTATGCATGATAGTATGAGGTTACTCGAACTACTCTTATAATGAACAAATAGGATTCGAATGAGGTTTGTAACCAACAATTACATTCAGAGGACCGCAGAGGGTTTTGTGTTGCGGTGGGGAATTGGCTGACACCAATTCAGTGTATCTCTTTAAACTCCACATAGCAGCTTTCAAAGCTGCCCTAGTCAACAGGTAGAAGTATGGACAAATGGAAACAGGAGGATGACAGGATAGGAAATTCTGGTGAATGAGGGGTCGGCCCAACGAGGGGAAGCCAAATGATCTACTACAAGGCGGGAGAAGTCAACGGACTCTCAAGAAGGCAAAAGTGGTATAAAGACGGGATGGCAGGTGGGAATAACCAAAGCAATCAATATAGCCGTCCCGTGAAAATCAACTGGGGTCACATGGTGCTCCCGAGAATTGTAAAGGAGAATAACGCCTGGGTAGAATCACGGAGTCAAAAACAATGGGAATCACCAGAGGAAAAAGAAAGGTGGAATAACAGGGAACTGTCAAAAGAAAATTTCAAAGGCAGATAAATCAATGCCAAAGAGTGGCCACAACTCGCTCTAATTTGGACAAGATGGTGGGAGCAGACGTCGCGTCAAAAGTCGTCGAAATCAAGCGTTGCATCGTCGTTCTCAAGAGACAATTACGCAACCAGTCGGGAAGAGCCGGCCCGAATGAGGTCCTCGCTGGCCTGCTTGGACAGAGTGCCTGTCTCAGTGTGGTCATCAAGACCATCGGTCTCGTGAGCGCGCTCATCATCGTCCTCGATAATCCGGGTCGGGATCTCGCCAGGCCCATACTGCTGGCTCGACCTCTCCGGGAACGTCGAGCTGCTGACCATCGACATGGATGTGCTGGACCGGTTATGCACCAGGTCTGGGGTCGGCGGGACACTAGAACGCCGATGATCGGGGTGCAACGAGTGGTTGTCGCCATCTCCCATCTCACTGCCAGCGGGTGTCAAGTGCCCACGAAGTCCATCAGTTGTCAGACGACGGCTTCCATTTGGGGTGGTCTTGCCGGATGCCGGGAGGTCATCATCCTCCGCATCTTGAGCAAGCTGTAGGCCCTCCACAGCGGCAGCACACTGCTCGCTGATGCTGCGGATGATGTCGGAAATAGCATCAGTCTTGTCACGCAGGTAGCGATCTGCGACATCAGTTATGCTGAGACGTGCAAGACGGTTGTGACTTTTACCCATGCTGAGGAGATGTTGCTCCAAGTCCGGGCTCACATTGTTGGCAACGCTCTTCGCGGAGATATTGGCACTAGAGCGTCGCGACGACACAGCAGATTCTCTCGGGGTCTCAACATCCTGTCCGGCCTCCTTGGTCTCGACGGCAGCCTCGGCTTCGGGCAGCTCGGTCAGGTCGGTAGAGCTACCAATCGAACGAACGATGTGCTCCATGTGATGTGTCTGGCCATTGATAAGGCTGCGGAGACCCAGCACCACGCGCTGAGCCTCATCGCGTTGCCGCGTGAGGGAAGCATTGGAGTGCTGCAAAGAAGCAAGCTCCTTTTGGTTGCGCTTCCTCTCGCGCTCGAGCTCTTCCGCAATTTCTTGCTGGAGGACCAACGCTTCCAGAGCATCATCGCGCTGCTTCTCTGTGCCGGACAAACGGAGAGAGAGACGAGCCACATCATCCTTCTGCTGGTCAATGAGACCGGTAAGACGACGGTTCTCACGCTTGTGGTTCTCAATCTTAACCTTGAGCTCAGATGTTTCCTTGGTGAGGGTCTCGGCGAAAGCCTGGAACTTGAGGAACTGCATGGGGTTAGTCTCCGAATTATACATGAGTCATTCAGGGAGGGGGGACAAACCTGCTGCTTCCAGGTTTCCAGCTCCTCAACCAAGAAGTTGTTGCGCTTGGTGACCTTGCTCAGCTCGGTGTCCATGCGACCCTTAAGGTTGATGAAATCTTGCCAAGCTTCCATCGCATCGCGAGAGTACTGGTTCCTTTCACGCACAATTTCGTTCAGGTGGCGCATGGAAACCTTGGTCATGAGAGGCTTCTTGACAGAGCCACCGAAGATGGCCTTCATGCCAGTATTGCGTCCCTAGTACACATATTGTTAACGTAAAGACCCACACAAATATTTGCACCAGAAGAATTACTCACCAACTTCTCGCACACATGATCCATAACGTTCATCACAGCATCCTGGTTCCACCAAGAAGGATCCTGGACGCTCTCGACCTCACCCCGCATCACGATGATCTGTCCAGCGGGAATGAGTTTGCCACCAGCGTAGGCAGAACGGAGGTGGTTGGGAACACCCGAGGGTGAAACATCACCATTCAAGGCCTGGGTCAACCGGTTGATGAACTTGGTGCGCTGACCAGGAGTCAGAACATCGGGCGGACTCGATGTGAGGACAAAATTACGATCCAGATCCACGACCAGAGCATCAGAGGGAGCGTTGAAGAGGGTTCGGCATTCAGCCGTGACACCGAGAATGTACGGGCCGGGCTCCTGGACCAAATCCTTGATGTGACGAGCGTGGACAACGGGGACATACAATCCACTCCATTCGTAAATGCGCACACAGTAACGGATGGTTTCCGCAGCCATGGTGAGCATGGCTGGGTAGTGGCTGACGAAGATGATACGACGTGTCGGCGATACGGCAGCTTCAACAACACCCACCACATTAGGGATCGACAGGCAGGTGAAGAGGGGCCACATGGAGAAGTTCTGGAAGCCCGTCGGGGACGATGGGAACTGATAGCAGAGAGCATAATCCTTCATGTCGATGCGAACCAGGTCGTTGAGGCGGGGCGCAGGAAAGCTCAGAATCCGCGAAACCTCCTCCGCATGGAACAAGTTGGTGGCCTTGTTCCAATGAATCCACATGCCACGGAGATAGTCGCCCAGAAGGTCGTAGAGTGGGTAGCGGGAAAGGAAACTCAGACAGTATGGGATCCAGTAAGTCTCTTCCGGGTTATCGTAGAAATCGGGTTCTGTCTTCTTGCGCAATTCGCGAATCGTTTCCGCACGCTTGTCGTCTGCGCGGGACCATACTCGCAGGGCGATACCGTAAAGGGTGTGAGAAGAATCCTGCTGCAGAACGAAGGCATGATGGGCGCAGTGAGGCTGGTTCTTGCCGGTGCAGATCTCTACATCGTGAGGGAAGCATGCCTAATACGGCCAGTCAGTGTCAGCCATCCTTCTGCCAGATGGCGGCGGATTCAGAAAAGAACATACCCTCATGGCCGAATGCAAGGATTTGGCAATTTCATTATCTTGTTCCAGACGGGGACTGCTTCCCAGGATCTCCGGCAACCAAAACTGGCCCACGGCTCCTTTCATGTGTCCAATCTTTCCTTGTGCTGGCGCGGGAGCCCGAACCCATTGGGACGGTTCCCGGCCAACACCGCAAACCATGTACGCATGAGTGAGAGTCTTGGGGGTTCGCTGAGAAGCTTTCGTATTGGCTTGCGAAGGGATGGGTTGCGTAATGCGGGAGTGAAGTGAGGAGGTGCGACTAGGGACGACGAGCGAGTTCTCTCCTTGGTCGCGGGTCGACGGCCGGTCGCGAGTGGACGGACGGACGAAGGAGGCGTGATCCCTCAGAGAATGACCCATGGTGATGGTTTTTGTCGGGTTTTCAAGGGATTGACGGGGAATATTATATTATGTACAGACGTGGGTTGCGTAATGGATTACTTTTTCCCGTTTGGGACGCAGGCGGTCTCCGAACCTTGGTTCCGATGGTTGCGTTCGAATAGTAGTGAAATCACGACTGGTTGTTGACTTTTTGCCGTTTCCTTTCTGCTTGCTAGAAGACTGAATGGCAGGTCGAGAGAACAGTAGCACTGCTAGAGATCGAAAAAGACGTGAGGGTGAAAGGAAGGACGGCTATTAGAATAGGGGGAGGATATTGTTGCAACTAAAAAGAGGGAAACACAGCGGAGATGAGATCGGACGGATCGATCACAACTACTCCCGCGAACTCAATTGATGGGCATTTCTTTTCTCACGCTCTACAACACATCTAGATTGGAATAATCTAATGAAATGTGGAAGCGAGGAAAACAACTCCCTTGAGTGGCGGTGGTGTTGATACCGGACGGTCCTGATCCTCGGAGGGGGAGGAGGAGTTGGATAAGGAACGGAAAAGGGAGGAGAGGACAAAGGAGGGGAAAGAGGGAGGAAGGAAGAGAGAAAAGGCGTGAGAGAAGAGAGGGAGAGGGAAGAGGAGGAGAAGGGGAGAAAGAATAGGTCAAGTTAGGTTAAGCCAGGTTAATTGGAACCGGACGGAGAGAGAGTAGGGGAGGAAAAGGGCAAAAGGCAAAGCAGGGAGACAATCTTGACCATGAAGAGTTAAGGTGGAAAGAGGAAGCGGTTAGTAGAGGTTCGTTGACCACTAAAGGGGGCAGAGAGGGCCCAGTGGAGGTGGAAGGTGGAGAGCTGGGCCGACTAGGTACTGTTCGAGTACTCTTTGGCTGCGTGAACCATCCAGGAGATACTTGGGAGTGACCTCCGCTGTCTCTCTTTTTGTAGTTAAGAAGTCACAGCAGAACTTATAATGATAATAATAATATTATTATTATTTTCATAAAAATTCGATAACGCATACCATCTGCCACTGCAATGATGGTATACTTCCTCCATAAAAAATTAACAACTCCAGGAGTGGTAGACTATTTTTACCGTATAATTCTAATTTTTCTTTTTTTTCTCTAAACTGTTCCTGCGCCGGTTGGAGGTAGTGGTGGGTGGGGGGAAAGAACCGGCTGACTATTCTGCTAGTCAGGGACAACTTTGGCTCTAGTCGCTCCATCACGGGTTCGCCTCGTGCGGCCACTCCCACCCGGACGGGTTACCACTTACCAATAATTATCCTTCCCTGGAAAGTACGTACCTCGTAATTTACTACTACTACTACTTTACTTTGTACGCTTCCGGTCTGGCCTGCTTCTGCTGCATCCCTGTCACAGTCCTTGCGCCCGTGCGGGGAGAAAGAAGCTTGAACTCGGTGGATGGATGGCGGTAGATGAGAATGCAATAATTGCCATACTACCAAGGAAGAGGGGATGCTCCCTTCATCCCCTCTTTCTTATCAAGCTAAGAGTCTGACCATGCGACAGGCTAATATCTAGTCAGAACGGTATCCCGGCTCAAGAATCCCACGATAAAACTCTCTACTATTACTCCGTACTAGACTACTATCTATTCATTGCTAGCATGAGACGGACGGCCCGAAAGTCTCTCTCCCACGCGAGAATGGATCTTCCAGGCACCCTGCCAAAACTGTTGAGAACCGAGGAAACAGAGCAAAGGGTGGATTAGAAAAAGAAAAGAAAAAGAGAGATCATGCCCTGAAGAGGATAAAAAGGCAAGGTACGGAGTAAAACCAGTCGCATTTGGCACGATGCGAAATGACAAATCCACACCACGGGAAGGTTCAGTCGAAAGTTAAACCTCTTAGTGCCGTGTCTGACCAGGGCATTCACAGTCTTATTCTTGAGGTTGATCATTAGCCAGACACACACACACACACACCCCCCCCCACCCCCCCCGGTCTCTGGTCGCAGATTCTTTGCTCTAAACACTACACCAGACCAGGATGTGACCACGCTTCCATCCTCCGCGGTTTCAGTCTGCCATGTCGTGTCCAACTGCAGTACACCCAACGTGGGTCAAGGAAGAAAAACCCCCGGCTATGCAGCCAGATTGGAAAGCCTTTAACAATGCTGTTCTCGCTGTACTGCAGCCCCTTACGAGCGTAATGATAGTATCCCCGACACGATAAATTTAGCAAAGGCAGAAACGGTGCAACGCCGGTGAACTAACTGGCGAGCACGGTCATCAGGGGTCTAAGACAAACGTCCCGGAATGGGAGATTACACTTTCTCCGCCGGTCTTCCCATCCTCATCGATTGATGAATGGGAGGTGGTCGCTCTTCCTGGGCGCCAAACTCTATCGACAATTTGATTTCTGAGATACGGAGTAGTACAACGATATAAACCTCATCTAGTTGGCTAGGCCCTCTTTGCTCTGTACTCCGACTGTTCGTGTCAGAACCAGATCAGCTATCCCTGCCTGCGCGTGGGAGATCATCATTTCAGGATGCGCAGTGGTTCGCTCTCGGACGCTTAGGCTCCAGGAACTAAGCCTATCAACTATGGGTGTACGGCAGAGGCCACCATAAGTGCGGTCTGGCTCATGTAGGACGGCAGTTAGGGGTTGTTCATGTCGCACTCGCAGAGACACTCGCATTGCTGACGACGTCCCCAGCCGAAAAAAATCTCCTAGAGCGGCTTAAGATGCGCCCAAAGCAGAACCAGGAAAGGTAATACAAGCAACCATCTACCACGACCATATAGAGTAAAAGCAATACCTCGCAGTAAGTCTCATAACGAAGACTTTGAGTTTGGTTTTGTGTGCATAAGTCATGGGCGTTGCCCGGAATTTCCGGCTGTTCCCTCCAACCCCTATTGAAGTGTTTGTGTGTGTGTCGCCGTGTTGAGACTGCAGCGCATTGACACTCGACCCTCACTGCTGCAGATTGTAATTCCGGTGTCATTCTCCAGAACATTGCTAGACGCCCCCATCAGGTCCATTCGGTCGGTAAGCGACGCGTCTGTCTCACTGCCCGCCGCTGGGTCCGATCCACCGATCGAGTCAGTCCGCCATTTACCCTGATAGTCATTCGCCCACCGGCTGCCGGAATATCAGATTCAGTGCATGCATAGGAACGTCGATCTAGATCTCCAGTCTGAGGCGCGTTCGTGATTGAGAGATCGGGATATTACCAGTCCGACGAACATAATGTTGCGTTTACAGATATCACCCGTCACCCGTCAACCAAGCCCGACGGTGTCGATCCAATATTACGGAGTATATCCCACAAGTCAATATGAGGAGCAAGGCAAAGAAGGCAGGAGAATAAGAAACAAGACCGCACACCGCCAAGTCTTCGCGGATGGAACTTGGCCGAAGAATGTCTACCTGTAACAAAAGCAAACCGCGATCGGGCCCTGCAGAAGCCAGATGGAGAGTTGAACTGGATACCGTCGCGGCATGAATCGTATTAATTTCGCCATCCATGGTTCACCAACGGGACGCGGGATTCTCATCTCATGGTCCAGATCTGGCGGTACCAGACTTTTCATCCGCTCGAACCCTTTGAACCCACTGCACGCACCATTATCAATCATAAGAAGTTCAAGATGGAATTGTTTGCTCTTCAGTGCATGCCCTCAAATATGAATACTGCAGGTTGACCTATCGACCGGTCACCTGTCTGTATCCGAAATTGGCACTCGCTTAATCTATCCAATGCTCAATAATAGGGCCTGCCTTAATTTACCGTCGCTTCTCATCTTTGGACCTTACAACCTCTCCGACACGAATGAACACAAAAGAGTGTTTAGAAGTTGGTTTCGGATGTACGGAACACTACGCCCTAGCAATAACTAGGACGAGTAATCACCTCCGCTCGCCAGAATGCGATGCCGAGAATTTACACATCTCCAGTGGCTTCTTCGACGAATCATCCCAACTACGGAAATAGTTGTCTGGCATATTTCCTGCAACTAACACAACCAAGACAACAAAGAAAGCAGAACAACAGCCAAGCAACCCTCAATCCCAACAGTATCAATCAAATTAATCCGATATTAAAGACAACTAGAATGTCTCTCCTTCTGTCACTCTCAGGGCAAAAGTAGATAATGAAAAGGAATTAACGCCAACCGCATTGGTCGCATCCAGTCTATAATTTTTCTTGCCGATCGCTTTCTGTATCCGTCGCCTAGTGTTTCATCATTTCCACCCCCCAAGTTCGCTGTCCTACCTGATTGCTTCTACAACCTTTCCGGCATTTTCTCTCAACATTGCTCCATCTATCTATACACTAGTATTGTAGGTACTACGTAGCATTGACCATCGTGCTTGATTCATGTAACTTATGCATCGGCCTAGAACAGAAGCACATACACCGAACGTAGGCACTACTACTCCGTAAGACAGTAGTATATATTATGCTACTGATACCACCAACACATAAAATGGCGCAAATTCTTACTACTACTACTACTACTATCACTACTACTACAATTCTCCTCCGTAAAATGAGAAAGAGAGCTAAAGTGGAGACCTAAGGGGAAATAATACTATAAGACCATGGCATTAATCCGATATGTCATATTATTATTAGGAGTAAGTAGATACGTCGCCAACCGACCAACCAGACATCTGCATTTCAGCCGTTGAACAGGGTAAGGTAGTAAGTAGGATTACTATCGACCTTTAGACGCTATGCATCAATCCTGGCAATCAACTAGTTTAAGACATATCATAGATCATATGATAACTATCTAGTTAGCACACCCCCTTATCTACTAAGTAGTTTGGACATCCGCCAAGTTGCGCTACTATAGTACTAATTGTCGGATATAGGCCGACCCTTACTGTAGTTACGGACTGCCTACGGCTTATTTTCTATTTCAAAGCGAGAACGGGTCCGGATTAGATGTTATCATAAGTATACTTACTCATAACAGGACTGTCAGTAGTTATACATGTGGACACAGAGAGAGATAGACAAATCATTGGAAAACGTAAACCATCCCGGCGCGATCAACACTCACGATCATTCCGTACGGGCTTCTTAGCAGGGCGATATCCTGGATAAAGTCTAGATGACTCTTCAGTAATTGCTGCTGCTGCAAGCTAATCACCGTGCTTCGGGGTAGACGACCACTTCCGCTCTTTTTGGCGTTGGCAGTGGCGTTGGCGGAGCTCTTCTTACTGCCATTTTGGACTGGGTCGGGAGTTGAAGAGGAAGAAGGGGTCGGAATGTGCTCTGATGTGATGACTAGGGAGGGGATGGGTTGAGATACGTCGTAGCGTGGTTTACTGGTCACGGCGCCATCCGTGACAACTTCTAGCCCGCTGATGATAGTGGAATGCTCCGGTCGGGTGAGGTCCCAGAAGCGGATCTTGCGGTCGCTGCCACCGGAGATGATGAAGCCGCAGCGAGTGGTGTTGTCGCGACCGTCGTCGGGGGAGTCGAAGCCAAGTGCGAAGGCACCGATTCCTGCGGAAGGAGATGGGCCGGATGGATGGTGATCTATTGGGCCTGATGCTAGTCCTTCCATTGCAAACCGGCTGAGCATTCCTTCTGGTCGGCCGCCTTCGACGTGCCAGGGCTCGTAGTCTCGTGTGCTGCTTGGGTGTCCTAGTCTGGTGATTTTGTGAGGGTCGGTATTACCTGAGTTGGGCTGGTTTGGGTTGTTGACGCTGGGTGTGTCTACTCGGTATACTTCCCTGCAGCGGACTCTTTCGATGTCCCAGACGGTGATTTCATTGCCGTGGCTGCCGCTGCTTGAGACGCAGACCCATCGTCCACGGCCCTTGGTCGGATGGAGTTGGATCCTGTGGATGGCGCCGGAGCCTGAAAGACCCCAGGCTTTGAGACGGACGCGGAAGCGAAGATCCCACAGGTCGAGGATGCCATGTGAGGTACCGATTAGGAGCCAGCTGCGCTTTCGGTCGCAGCAGAGAGTGGTTGGTGTGCCGTGATGAACTGGGTTCTGTAATGAGTACGCCGGAAGCATGGTTTTCATGTCCAATGCCAGAACACGGCAGGTGTTGGTGGCAATGAGAAGCGTGGACTGGCCCTCCAGACGGAAATGCTCCATCCAAATGGGATACTCGACGGTTCCATCTTCAGCTGTTGGTAGCTGGTATTCGCGCACAAGTTGGAGTTTCCCATAGCGAACGGTGCCGTTGGCATTATGATAATCAACCTTCACTGCATGGATACTGCCGTCATTTGCGCCGGTGACGAAAGTGTGAGTGTTCTCAACGAAAGTCAACGCCTTCAATTTCGCTTCGGCGGAATGGCGGTATGTTTGGCGGGATCTCGGTGTAAGATTCTTCTCGAGACGAGTCGTATCCCAGATCTTAGCGGTGCCGTCGTCCGCAGCAGTAACGAAGAAAGCATGGTCTGGTGCCACAACCACGCGGTTCACAGGGCCACTGTGTTCCCCAAAAACGGCTACAAGACCTCCATTCGGTTTCCACACTTTGTCAGGCTCTTGCCCATTGGCCTTCACAATCGGACGCCTTACGTCTATCTCCTTGACATAGGGCCCTAAATCAAAGAAGTCGGTAGGATAGTTTTCCGCAAACACAGAATCTAAAAGTTTGAGGACGACAGGATCGTCGCCAGCATAGGAGTGATTGGCGTGAAATCTGGGGGGCCCCTGCTCAGGTGATTTCCTATCATGCGGTACGGGCGAGGGAGAAGAAGACACCTCTGCTCTTTGAGATGGCAAATCAACCTTTCCAACGGCGTTGGCCGAGCTGGTTCCAGTCTCTGCGTATGCCTTGGCTGAATCCTTGCGGTTAAGTAAGCTCATAGCACTGGACTTACGCTGCACGCCGGAGGCCAACTTCCTAATTGCAGGATTCTCCGCATCCGTAGGTGTCGATGAACTGTCATGTCCGGGACTGTCCCTACCGCCTGAGCCCCTACGTCCAGCATCTGAGCTAGGAGGTGACAAAGGCCGTGAGCCGGGCGCTGCACCAGGTGATGATGCTATCGGTGAGGATATCGGCGAATTCTCTGCCCTGATGTTATCCAAGGCACTCGGTCGTGGGATTGTTAGGGCGGCTCCCGGGTCCCTTTGACTCCGTGAGCGCATATGTCTCCGGCGTGATTCGGGTCTGTTATCAATGGTTGTTGAAGCGTCAAGTAGAGCATCCGTAATAGTATGCAACTTCCGCTCGTCAGATCTATCGTTTTCAGTCTTGCCGATAGAACTTCTGCGTGGCTTGATGTTCTGAGTCTTGTCAAAGAACACAGTTTGAGGAGTCACCCCGTGCTGCATCAGAGCAATGACATTGTTCAAATCAGAGATTCCATTCTCCGAATCTCTTGGCTGACGCATCGACACTCTCCATATGTACTCCCGAAGGGCCAGAAGTTTAGACTCATCATCATGGTTCATTCCCATGTTTCTCAGACGGGCGATCCACTGCTCATCCTCCTCGTTCTTGGGCTGCAGGCTGGGATGAGTGGAGGCTTTGTGTCCCAACTTTGTGAGCGAACTATCAGTTCCATTCAAGGTGAATATTCCATCACGGCTTGCTGCTTTCCAGAAGATACCCTTCTCAGTCTTCGATACCCAAACAAATGCTAGATCGTATACGCCCCTTGACAGTGGCTTCTTGAGTGCGTCAAGCATCTCTCCCTCGGAAAAGTTCATTATCTCTGCTATCACGAACGGCTGCACGAGAGGGGCGAGGATGCAAAACTTATCGGCGACGGAGAGGAACTTGGTTGAACTGACTACAAGATGGACTGCTGCTTCGCGAATCCAAGCGTTCGGATGCACGAGGAATCGGACAGTGATATGCAAAAGATCCCACGTGGTAGACCGTTGGAAAAGACCCATATCTGCCATCACCGCTAGCGACCGAAGAACCCTTTCAACAACAAACTCTTCTGGGTCCGTCATTGATTGGACCATCAAAGGCAAAATGTACTGCTCCAAGCTTGTACTTCCGACGTAGATTGCAACGCCAATGACCGCCTCAAAAAAAGCACACTTCAGGATCCAATCCCTGTCATTCAGATACGTGTTTAGGTGGCTCAAAACAACCTCACTGGTTTTAAGATTGCCAAAGAACACGCAGAGGTCGGATACAGACCCTAGAAAGGCGCGGCGGACCGAAGCGTCGCTGTCGGTCAACAAAGCTTTAGTGTGAGCCTCAAAATACTCGAGAAGGTCGACTCTCGCAACGTCATATAGATTGTGATAGGTAGCATCTTCTGTCCACCTAGGTTCAGATCCAGCCGGTATCAAAGCGGGCAAGCGGGTGTCGGATCGTAGTGCCTGGATCATATCTAGGAACCTCAAGGAAGATCGTGCCAGAGATGCAATGCATGAAGCATATGCCGCCCGAACCAAAGGACTCGGGTTCGAATTGCCGCTAGGAACGAACGGTTGTAGTCTCGGGAAGATGTACTCGGAAAATAAGTATGCGTTGACCGGCGAGACCACGTGGACCATTTCCAATAACTGTGCAAGAGCACGTATCGCAGCAACCTTGACGGAGTCTGCGCGGTCATTGAGAAGTATCATGGTGTATGGAAGAACGCGATCCAATTTAGCCTCGTCGGACAATCTCTCGGCAAAGGCAAGGAGAACGTCACAAGCTTTAATGCGTGCGGACGATTTCGATGTATTGCGCAAATTAGATACCACAAGCGTCAGAAATATAAGTACGCCGTCATCCGACTGAGCTGGAGATTTGGGAGTTGGTTGTCCGTATTGTGGTAGGTCCAGTTGAACGGGGAAGGTATTGCCGGTCAGCCTGGAGGTAGTGCGACTAGAACCATCTGTCGAAGCCTTCGGCGAAGCCCCCAGAAAGTACGATATCTTATCGAAGTCATGGAATACTCGCTCGATTCTCTCATCAGCCTCCCCTCTATTTGCTGAGTCGGTCTCAACATGCGCTCTGCCTGAGGACGGATCAGTCATCAGAGACATGTACTGGTGTAAGAAGCTGTAGAAATAGTCAGGGAACGCCTTGTTCTTCCAGAAGTTCAGATACTCTTCAGCCGAGTACCTAGACTCTGGATCGAGCTGAATCATATGGAGGATCAACGCGCGGATCTCAGGGTCCTCAATCTTGGAGAGTTGACCATGTTCCGGACTGTATTCTCCCTTGCGGTACTTGTAGATTTGGCTCAGAGTGAATATAGGCGACTCCAGAAAAAGCTCCGCGATGACGCAGCCTGCACTGAAAATGTCCATAGCCCAGTTGACTTCCCTACTACCTGGTTCTTCGCCAGCCACGAGAAACCTTTCGGGCGCCAGATAGCAGGTTCGGCGCCCTGACGTGTCGAAGTAGAAAGAGAAATCAGCCGGATTATCTTCTGGAAGAAATGTCGGCTTGAAAGACGAGGAAAAGTCGGACAGATAGAGCCAGTTCCACGAGGTGACCAAAACATTCTCCGTCTTGATATCGCCATGGAAGACATCCAGCGAATGACAATCCCTCAATGCGCAGAGCAACTGAAAAGCGATCCATTTCTTTTCGATGTCTTCTGGAAATGGACGGGTACTACATAGTATTAGAAAGAGTCCAAGACAGTCCTATCCGGGTTACATACCTCATCCGGTCATAGATAGAGCTGTGTATGTATTGGCGGACGAGGTAACCGCCAGTGCTGGTTTCCAATATCCTCTGATAGCTCAACGCATTCGGAACCTCAGACAGTAGTTTGCGCTCCCCTGAATTGATTGTCAGATATCATTCTGAAGATCCGACTGGATGCTCATGGAACTTACGGAGAATAGCTTTGATATATGGTTCCAGCTTCATGCTGGGATAAGGCTTCATGATTACCTTTACAAAGACTAGTCCATTATGCTGCCTTGCTCGAATACTTTTCATGAATCGACCACCACCCATCGACTTTTCATACACCAGATCCGCAAGCTCGGGGACATCGATCCCAGCCGAACCCGCGGACAGGGTTGTGAGGGAATAGCCTTGGCCCATGGTGTTGAAGTGCCTTCATCTCATGGGGCTTTGAGTTTGTAGATTATATGTGGCATCTGCCATTAAACACCAAAGAGGTAAGCCGATCGACCGATCTACGGCGTTGGATCATCCCGGCACAAGGCTCAAATAAATGATCGGAGGATGTCGCAGGATGAAGTCAGTCCAACGCGTCTGGAGGGGGTCCGATAGTGCATATCAGTCACATGATGCCGGGGAAGGCGGTGAGTCTGCAACATTTGGGAGCCTGAAGGAGCCTCAAGGGGACCTGCAGGTAAGGACTGCTGCTGCTACTGGAAAGATGGAAGTAGAAACAAACTTGAAGCTCACCTCGGGGAATATAACTTTATCAATCATTGTGCACCGAATTATAAAGCAGCAAATCGAGCACAATTAGCTGTTGGATTATCTAAGAACTTCTGGTGTATCGTACTATCTATCCGGATTGATGATTTGACAGGTGGCGATCCACCACCGCAAACACGGGAATCTCCTCCCTATTCATCCAATTACCGAGAACTCCTGGATGTTTCAACCTCTGGCATTGCGAGTTCAGGCACTGATGTGCTGGCAATTCCCCCATCTGATTCGGTGACCGCCATACAATGATGCGGTGTTAGAGGGTCGAAGCTTGTTTTGCCTGCCGGTTGGCACCAAGCACTGCAGCCAATCACAGTGCTGAGGACCCTCATAAAGAACATTGGCCCCATTATTGTGCTGATAGCGAGCTGTACAGCTAGCTGGTGGCTTTCACGCACTCATATTTAGCATCGCATCTTATTCTACCAGCTGCATCTTACTGTTGAGTGACGATTCACCTGTTCTTGACCATCCTCTTTCGACGTCTCTGCTGGCAGGATTTCGAATAACCTCAACCTTTCCTTGAGCACCTGCTCGGATAGTTATTTAGTACCCGTCACTAGCTCCTAGTAACTAAAGTTAGCATCAGCTGTGGACGTGGCTCACCGACATATCATCGGACTCTTCACTCCTTCAGAACAGATTTCTTGCAGACATCAAAATCTTGTCTGGGACGTGTTCAGGTACTGTTTTTCTGGCCTCTCCACACTCGCGTCATGTTGGCGTGACCCGCTGATCTCCTATGCAGGTCAATCGATTCTCCCACCACATGGCTTCCCTGAGGCTGGAATCCTCTACTTCATCGATTGCACCCGCTGAACAGCCACAATTTGAGGTTCCTATTATTGATGACAATGAGCCGCTCGTTGATGTGGTTCGAAAACTACACAAGTACAGCTGGCCCAAGAATACCCATTTAAATGAATCGCTTAGTTAACATTTACCACTTAGCTATCTGGTCATCGCTATAAATGATGTCGCATGCACCTTTGAAGAGCTAAGGTTCTCTCCTCATGCGCAAAGTCTCCGGTTGCTCCTGTATTCCTTGGCTGAAAACTCGCACAATCCATGTATAATCGCCGCTTTGATGTAAGTAGACTCTCCCGACAGCTGGATGGTGCTAAGACATACCTTAGGATCTTAAAGTGGCAATTTACCAATGATGCTGAAACCGACTGGGGCTTGAATGAAAGCCGGGGATATGCCTGTGAATACGTTGCGTGGCAGTTCCTCTGTCATGTCAATCAGCGCGAGACAATCGAGTTCCTTCTTGAGGAACTCAAAACCCCAATGCAGGGCGGCATGGATATCTCACAGGCAGAAAGAGGCACATCTGGGTTCGCGACGATGGGCAGCGAGGCCTTTCCGCAAGAGGACGAAAGGACACCCTTATTATTAAGCTCGTCATCATCGCTGTATCGGTTCTTTGGTGGCAAGAGACGCGCAGGGAGTTCGCTTGACATCAATGAGCCGGGATCCAACATGTCTGCGAGTGACGCATATGAGATTGAGAAGCTGTCAAGGTTCTTTGGACTGAACGCACTCGAGATAGCCACAATCGCACACGCCAAAAGATTTCTGAGCCAGAAGGTGGTTCAGAAAGTAATAGACAATATCTGGAAGGGCGAGATTGTTTTCTGGGACTCTTTGAGCGTGCATTCAAAGAAGAAACCCCAATTTTTCAACAAAAGGTAACCCGCCTCTGCGCTACCTGACCTAGTTGCCAGATGCTGATATCCATGTCTGGCAGAACCGCCGATCCATACTCCCGATTGAGAGTGCCAGTGTATCGAAAGGCCTTTGAAGCGGCCTTCTTTGTCTCGTTTCTATTTCTCTATTATGCGGTATTAGTCGAGAGGAAGCCTACTGGCCTAGGTATCTTTGAGACTATGATGTATATCTGGATCGCTGCCTTTGCATACGATGAAGTCAGCGGGATGGCTGATACCGGAATGCTCTTCTACCAAATGGACTTCTGGAGCGCTTGGAATATGGGCATAATTGGCACAGGTCTTGCCTTTGTCATTGCCAGTGAGTCATTTGCACCATACTATAGATCTGCCTTGTCCGCATTCAGCTCTTTCAGCTGGGCCTGTTTCCGCAGCTGGGCTCACTTAGCGGGCCGGGGTGTGGTTCGATCCTTGACTTACACGACTATCCAGGGATTATTGGACTAGCCAAACAAAGTGATTACATCACAGATCTGTCGTTTGATATCCTATCGTTGGAGGCTTTGTTCCTAGTTCCAAGGTAAGACTAAGCCCCCTACTCGGATGATCTTGATACCTGTTTCAGGTTCTGACACAAGAGCTGAACAGGATCTGCTCCCTTGTGAGTTTGAACTCCTATTTTGGAAGTCTGGTAAGGCAATCCATGCAGGCGTAGACCCGGAAGAACCCTGTTCTGGAAGCCACGTTGACAGTTTCGACGCACAGATCCCTGTTCTCAAGGAGATGGTATAGTTTCTCCGCTCGCCTAGATGGTGGCAGGTGGCGAAAGACGCTGATAAGGGGGTTCTAGACAAAAGCGTTTTTTCGATTTATTCCGATAGTCGTAGTGCTATACCTTGGTAGGTGACCACGATGACGCATAGGACAAGGCCGAAGAAAGCCAACGCGCGGTAAATGTGCATCTGCAGGGTTTCTGACCACCTTCACGATGCTCGCCCGTGACCGCCTCTCTCTGCGGCAAATGTCATGGATTTTGGTGAAAGTGTTCTTTGGGTATGGCGGTGAAAATGCCCCCCATCGACCGCCAGTTGACTGACAGAGCGAGGCAGATCGAATGTGCTGGGCTTCGTGCGTTGTTCCTAATCGGGTAACATGTGTTCTTCAAACTGACGGTGGCTGAAATGATTGGAAAAGGACATCGCTCACGATGTGAGTCTAATGCAGCAGCGCGGCCGCCATGCAGCCCAAACCCGAATTTCCAGGGGTCTTGCAGAATCGGTTGGCTCTCGTGGAAAGTTTTACTGACACGCTAATTCTTAGATTTCCCCAATCTTTGGCTACGGTCTGATGTGAGTGCTTCTCCAATCCCCAGACCTCTACTGCGCCACAGGCTCCATGAGATGTGTCGGTCGCATACACTTTTGGTCACGTTGGATGTGTTTCCAGCTGCCCTGCGACCGCGATTACCAGCCATGCATTTCCTTTCTCCTCCTGATGCTTCCGTGGGACATTGAGGCGATGCGACCCAGTTCTGTTCCTAGAGGCTGGAGACCCGGTGCCGCCCGGAAACACATGGCGTCAAATCGGTCGCGGCGCAGAGTAAAATGAAGCCTCGCGTGTTCTCGCGAATGGCGGCATTCGGACGATCATTCCGGCATAATAATTTCGGTGCTTACAGGAAAGTGGCTGATTGGTATGGTCGACAGGTTGATTTTTGTTTCGATGACCAACCTTCTGTTGATCTCGTCGTTGGTCAGTCTCATGAGCATGAGTCTGGAAGGGGTAAGTCGCTCCAACTGTCCACATCATACTACCACTTCGACTACTACTAGGTGCGGGGCTTGCCCGGCCTCCCCTCCGACATGTTGTTGTTGTTAGTTATGTTATTGTGCATGAGCCATGCTAATCTGTCTACCCAACTGTGCCCTTCGTCCAGGTCATGGCGCATGCCCGAGAAGAGTATCTCTTTCAGTATGTGTCATACTACTTTCCCTTCGGCCCTACGGCTCCTCCCGCTGATGTATGTGGCAATAGACTGTCTATCTACGTGCTCGAGAGCAGTAATTCTCGGAGATTGACGTATTTCATGCCTCCCTTGGTCAGTAAACAACCCCCACGATACTTAATTTTGGGCCCCTGCATGACCGGGTTGGGTGGTGTCGCTGACAGCAGCCATGCCTCCACGATAGAACCTCATTCCCCTCCTCTGTATCCGCCCCATGAGGCTCTTCTTACCTGCAGAGCACATCCGCCGGGTGCGCATCGTTCTGCTCCGGGCCACCCACCTCCCGTTTGTCGCACTGATCTGGGCCTATGAATCTAGCCGCCGCTACGTCTCTCGGGGAAATAGCCAATTTCCACCAACTGCCACGACCACCACAAGCAGTCGACCAACATCCTCCATCCAGATGGGGTTCCCTTTCTCCACGCACCATGCCCCGCTCCATGCCTCCGCACAGGAAGGGCGTTCGTGGGCATCCAGCCGGCCTAAGGAACGGTCTAACCCGGGCCAGCATCCCGAGACGCGCGGACCAAGTTCGGGCCAGGCTGGGCGTGGTGACACCGCGGATATGATCGACGAGGTGGAACGGTTGCGCACACAAGTGGATCGAGTGGCTGCTCGGATGGCCTTTCACCAGCGAAGCCAATGAGGGTAATTACAGAAAGTCGGGAGAGGTGTCAGAAAGTGGTATATTACGGTGCAGGGCAGAAGGAGTGGAAGGAGGGGAGGGGACCACAGCGGAAGGATGGTATACACACGCACCTGGCGTCAGGCCGGTGCCAGAGCCTAAAGCATTAGCGTGAGCACCGGCCAGTGACCATTTCGTAGGTCGGAGGGACGGAGTAGTTGGAGACCCGCCAGCGACGAACAACTTCTTTGTACGGAGTGCACTGGGCGATTGTCGTTTGTAATTTGTCATTCTGTTGTATTTCTTCAGCGATCTTTTTTTTTCTCTCATTTTTCCTTTTTGTTTTGGTTCTCTTTTATTACAGATAGAAATAGAATAGTTTCCGAGATGGGATTTAAATGATGTTCCTACTACTAGTTCCACAAATGGGTCTCTCAGTGAATTTTTTCGAAATAGGAAAAATAACAACAAAGGAAGGCAGTAGTCTAATAATCAATCAGGAATCGAGGCCAGCAGAGAGCAAGAAAAAGAAATAAAAGAAGGGGGAAAAAAGTAGATAGAATAAAAAATAGTAATTTCAGGGGATTACCGAATGATACCATGAGTGAGCGGCAGGTAACTAGTAACAGGGAAACTGGGCCACTGCCATGGTCGTGGGAAAGCCAGAGAGTGTGTCTAGTACAATACTACTCTTTGGTAAAGACCAGGATTAGAGGCGGGAGCCCCTCTTCTGCCCTGCCCAGCTAGTTAGTTGGTAGTAAGTAGTAGGTACAGTAGTAGTAGTAGTAGTAGTAGTAGTAGTAGTAGTAGTAGTAGTAGTAGTAGTAGTAGTAGTGGTCACTCTCCCTTCCGTCCACAGCCTGGCTGTCACTGGTCTGTCAGTCCGTCGTTCCCTCAACCACCGAACCTCCTACTTCTCTTTTCTTCCTCCTCCTCCTCTCCTCGCTAACTGTTAGTCCTACTAGTATACTCCGTCCCGCGCAGCAACCATATCAACCACCACTTCTTACAACACCCATTCTTCTCACATCCACTCTCTCTATTACTTCCAGGTACCCTTCATTGAGGCTCTGATGTACCGCAGTACCTGACTGGGTATTATTTTTGGCTTATGCATACTACTTCGCCGATAATGAGGCAGTGTTGCCAACCGGCTTGCTTTGGCGACACGCACTGCAATGCTGCTTCGCCAAGCTAGGTACCAAACTGTCGGGTCCTACTATTCCCGTTTCATTAAGAGCAGGAGAACAGGAGAAAAGGGAAAAAAAAGCGCGCTGCTCCAGCCGACTGTTGCTGATCAGGAAGCCAGGCATTCCCCCCGTCCATGCTGCCAATAATTCAGCCGCTATTGTTGCCCGTCTTTTCCCCAGCGCCATGCTTGTTGTCCCAAGAGGCACTGCATCCCCTAACCTAACGGGGTCTCCTACCACACACACACCCCCCCACTACACATTTACAATTACCACTACTATCTGGTTCCCTACATTTCTCTCTACGTTTGTACCATTCAGATGTCATGATTTCCCTGGCTGATGGATCTGCTGGGTCCCGGTCATGTCCGCTAGGCGACAAATGACGGCGTCGTCCGGTGTGAATCAAACCATGCACCATCCACAACCCACACCCCCCTCCCTCTCCCTCTCTCTCCTCGCGACAGGGTACAGCGCCGACTGACACCTTGGCCTGATCACACCCTTCCGGCGCTAAATTCTTGCGCATGGCATCTAATTGACGCGCCTATCTGAATAATGTTGCAGACCCAGGCTGCAGTCCACTTGGACCGGGTTGTTCCAGCTAGGTTCGCTCTGAATTCTTTCCCATTCATGCAACAACGTCCCGTCAATTCTGCCTTGCCTGATGAGGCGTCAAACCTGTTGCTCATCTCTTCTTCTTCTCTCTACCTGTGCCCCATGCAGCGGTTGCTGTACTCCAATCATCATATGGCATCCCCCGAGATATTTTTTTTCAGCTGCTGTTCATGGTTCGCCACTTACTCTCATCTTCCAGCAGCGTCGCTGTTGAGTCTTTTTCCACTTATATACACTGCAAATAACTTCCTCACTCTCGTTTGAATAGCATCTACTAGTCACCAATATTGTTGCCTTCCCACCAGCCCTTCCCCAGTTTCAGCCACAGGACGTCGCGGGAGTTTTGTGAACATCAAAGCGATCCTTCCACCCAGAAAACGTCACGAATCATCCTTCTCCTGGTTACAGCTTTCCCCGAAAAATTTTTTTCTTCTTTCCCCAATTCTGTTCTGTTTGTGATTAAATCTTAATTTCGTCATGGATTGTACACCTACCTCGTTCCCATCCTCTCCCTTGGCTCACTCGGCGCGGGATGACCAAAGGTTACTCAAAGCTTCTCCGGCCTACCCATCCCCAACGGCTATTCCCCTCGATAGATACGACTTTCAGTCGTTGTCCGGGTTAGGAATTTCCAATTGTGGAACAGGATCCCCTTCAAGCCAGATCAGACTCTACCCGTGTCCAGAGCAATACGCACTCTCAACGAGCAACTGGTCCGACCCAATAACGCATTCCCCGAATATCCTCGAAACCCCTCCAGACGCCGGTCAGTTTCCGCCCAGGACTCATTACGAAGCATTCGGTAGCCATGCAGACATCTCAGTATCACCCAGTTACAGCCCGGTCATGGATTTTGGCGCGATGCATGATGAAATACCTCGCTTCTGGCCTAACACTCCTACCTCCGAAACCATGGCCGCGTCAGAAGGCTGGTCCAACGTGCAAGATCCGATAGAGGACGTATGGGAATCGTCTTTCCTGGACGAATCATCCAATACGATGGTCTCCAGGATGCCAGAGATCCCTCGACTTCAGATCAACACCGCATATCTGCATCCTCAACGACCGGATAACACCCTAACTGAGATGGACCCGAACAAAAGTGTTGCGCCGGATTTGGTCCCTGATGAGGCAATCTCAAAGTGGATCGAGAATGTTAGCGAATCGCCCAAGGGAGAACAATCCAGGATACCGTCAGCGAGCGGCTTAGAGTGTCCTACGTGTGGTGTCCGCTTCACACGACGCTCTAACTGTAAAGAGCATATGAAAAGCCACGATCCTAGCTACGTAAGGCCACATCCGTGTGAGACTTGCGGGCGGGAATTTAGGCGGAGGACTGACCTGAAGAGACACGTAGATAGCGTAAGTCACATCGGATAGAGCTAAGTTCATTACTAATAGAATGCGCAGATCCATCGGGGAATACGCAAATTTGGCTGTGAGAAGTGTGGTCGGCGCTACAGTCGACAGGACACATTGTCAAGGTACCGTATCTTGATCCAACACCAATGTGAATCAACGAACTCACTCTGCTACAGACATCAGTCCGACGGCTGCGATGGAAGAATCCGGAAGACACGAGCCTCCCGAAACGACACAGACGCGCCATACCCCACTCATGACTACTACGCACACTAAACAGCTATTTGACGGTTTATTTGCCTGCTCTAGACCATGCCTGCGTTGATCGCAGCTGGCCATGAACGATACGGCTGCATACTTTTGGAGAGGATCCACTGTATATTTGAAAGCATGACTACCCATGTATTCTTTTGTGTTTTCTTTGTATAAGCGCAGGGAGGCAGTTTGCTTTTGTTTTGATTGTTTATTTTCTCATCAGGGAGGCCTTGTCGACTTTTAGTTTTGCATATTTTTGGAATATCGCTAGAGATCCGTCGTCACCCAAAGGCGGCTTATAGAAATCAAGCAGCGCATGGCAGGTCCATGCCTTTCGTTTAACAAACTTTAGCCGCCACAAGTGCCTCTTCCGTCTCTTGGGCTATTCTGATTATTCTTGCAAGTTGTTTACAACTTACTTTTGTGGACCATAAAGTGGACCGTTTGTTTAGGTCCACCCAACAGCAGCAAGACTTTAGGCCGCATGGCCAGAGTGAGCTCACAGAAGCGCGTTGCAGACGACGATTCACATTGCTTGCTCCTGCAGAACAAAGCCTCACTTTCAAAATCATCGGGAGGACTTCCCGATTCCTCTTGGTCCGAACCTGTTACAAGACCATTGTCGGAAGAGATGGACCCCGGAAGAGGCGCTACTAGGCCGGCTGTTCCATTATTGATTCACGCAATCCTATGCCATCTCGCTATCTATGAAGGACCACCCAATGGCGCGTCAGTATCGACGAATATTATCGCCGTGCTAGGCATTAGTCGGGGAAAAAGTACGAAGCGGAGGAGCATGGACATGTTCCGGTCTTGCACGACTCGTTAACAAGGTGCAGCGCGGAAGCTTATACCAGCTAGACACACCAGGAACGAGCCAAGTGCTGCGTTAATTGCCCTAACAAACTTAATACACGCCGAAAATCCAGTCCACACGGAACGGAAACGGACATGGGGGGGCAGGATAAGTGGGTTGACGGGCCACTTAACGATGAAGGAGCGGCGCGAGGAACGGGTCCCTTGAGCACAAAGAAAGACCAGAGACACACGATAATAGGAATGCTCCATACGTCCGCGGGAGTTGTCAGCAAGGCCTACCTATCGTCGTACGCCATCGAGATAACCATTACCGTCCTGGGTTGGAGGACTATGGGGAAGTCGGAAGGCTTCCTAGCGGACCCATCGAGACTAACTGAAGGCACGGAAGTTGGAACATGCTCTGAGAGTCCTTCCTCTTTCGCGGTGATCCCCGCGGCGCAAGTGACTTTTATCTGCGCACAATGGCTCCAACTCTAAGTCGAGTGGAGCCAGGTCTCCGTATATCAATCACCCATCCGATAGTTCTGCGACCGGCTATGGTTCGATTCATCGGATGGAAGAATCCAGACCCCTAACGAGCTGGTTCAGGTTCAAACAAGCGCGACACGGACTGATCCTGCCAAGCGCACGGCACGGATACCTTGACCCTTCGGATGTTTGATCGACTGCGCTGTTGGTTTATAACTTGCGACTTTTGCTGCTTTGAGAGAAGTTCAGACGTTCTTTGTGTGACGTGTGACGAGTTCACCCTGATAATCTGGGTTGACGCGCCCATTTTTCCGTTATTGCAGCCATAGAATGGTTGAGTTAGTGGTCGGAGTGACCGTCGCTGAAGGCGGGGAATCATGAATGGCGCCATTTTTCTCGATACCAGAAACTAAGCGCGCGAGTGGAAATTAACTCCGCCCAGTACTGAATAGCTTCGTTCCAAACCCCGACACGGGAGCAGGTCCAACGAAGCTGCTAAATCAAGGGGCAATACACTAACAAGCCATCCTCATATTAATCGCGGCCTGGCAACTACTACGAATGGGGGCTACGATGGGATTAACGCCTGGACCAATCCTGACGCCTTGTGCATTGGACGCTTATTGGCCCTTGCTGGTTGTTTAGCGACGAAAGTGTTTACGACCTACTAATCGGACGTCCGCGTCCAACGGATCCGAAGAGAGCAATGAAGATTAAGCGACAAGAGCTGTCGTGTCGGACAACTTCCATCTGGATACCAAGACACTAGACAGTCCGTTTGCACTGTTGGTATGGTCTAGCACTACGAGTGTGCTTGTTGCGCGGCTTTCGCCCCCAGTGGTAGGTTGTGTCAGGCTCCAGCAATGAGCAGGGAAACTAGGACCCGACGGAATGAGACACCCCGATCAATTGGGGCCGAGTCAGTAAAATAATTAACCGGGTTGGTAGACGCTGTTGAGCGGCTGGCCATGTCCCACCAAGTTCTGCAGCTATATGCGTGGGCAAGAGGCTATGCTATGCCGACTCTGCAGGCCTGAAACTGCCGGACTGAAGAACATGCCTGCAATGCGCCTCAACGAACAGTTGTTGGTAATAATTGGCAGGCATACAGCGCGGAAGCTCTGTCAGCCCCATCAAGTTTGGTCTTAACAGGATGGGCAGGCATGGACATGCATTGTCTGTCCACCTCGATCTGCTTTGGACTGATGCGAACAGCCAGTGGGCGGTTGCTTTTCTAGCCTCTGTACCGACGGACGTTCAATCCAGCTGCTTGCAGACCTGGCCAGGGAAAGGGAGATGCCACGAGCAGGGTATTCGGCTGACATTGAGCGCATGATTGGCATTCTGCTCCAACATACCAGTTGGGGAGCGCCGGAGTATCCTGTTTTCCGAAGCAATAATGCCGCCAGCCTGAACAGTTTGTCCGTAGACTGCACAAGAACATTATAAGCAATAGGGCAGTGAATGACCCAATTACAAAAGGGAAATGATGAACCGCGCCGCCCGATGGGTTTTCTGCCACCGCCCAGGCGCCCGCTCTGTTCTCCCCACATCGAGGGGGTCGTTCTCCCTCCCCAAGATTTCACTCTTTTCGCCCCATTCTGTACAGCACCGGAGGCCTAGTCGATTTCTTCACTCTTCCAGCCAAATCATCAGGATGAGTGCCACCACTACCGTCACTGAGCCGCCGAGAATCACGGCTGAGAACGTCGCGACTCTCTTCCCCGAGGTTGACACTTCTCTTGCGCGGGAGGTGCTCCCCACTGCGACAAGCAATGCCTCCGCCCCGGGCGACGAGCTTGCCGGTTACGATGAGGAACAGGTCCGCCTGATGGAAGAGGTGTGTATTGTGCTGGACGACGATGACAAGCCGATTGGCAGTGCCAGCAAGAAGGCCTGTAAGTTTATCGTTCTTCACCCAGCATTGAAAGAGAGTCCATGCTGATGGCGCGACTCCACAGGCCACTTGATGACCAACATTGATCGCGGCCTCCTCCACCGTGCCTTCTCCGTTTTCCTCTTCGACTCGAACAAGCGCCTGCTGCTTCAACAACGTGCGACCGAGAAGATCACCTTCCCCGACATGTGGACGAACACCTGCTGCTCCCACCCCCTGGGCATCCCCGGAGAGACGGGCTCGCAGCTCGACGCGGCCGTGCTGGGTGTGAAGCGCGCGGCGCAGCGCAAGCTGGAACACGAATTGGGTATCAAGCCGGAGCAGGTGCCGCTGGACAAGTTCGAGTTCTTCACCCGCATCCACTACAAGGCGCCCAGTGATGGCAAGTGGGGAGAGCACGAGAGTATGTCGATACCAGTGATGAGCTTTTGGACAGGTGGCTGACCATACCCAGTTGACTACATTCTGTTCATCCAGGCGGACGTCGACTTGAACGTGAACCCCAACGAAGTGCGCGACACACGGTATGTGTCGGCGGACGAGCTGAAGCAGATGTTCGAGCAACCAGGACTGAAGTTCACGCCGTGGTTCAAGCTGATCTGCAACTCGATGCTGTTCGAATGGTGGAGCCACCTGGGCTCCGCGTCGCTAGAGGGATACAAGAACGAGCAGCAGATCCGGCGGATGTAAATGAGGCGAAGACGATGACGATAAAGTTGTGATCTTTCTGTATCTGCAGCCTGTACACGGTTACCATACATATATCCCCTGACATGATTCCCTGCAGCGTTCGATGGCCCTATTCCATACATACTATCGAGTGTAGTGTCCATTTAGCTTTGTTTATAATCACATCCCACTACCACTTCCCCCCAACCAACCCCAAAAAACATGCTCAATCAAATCAATTCGTACTAGCATCCGTAGCCAAAAACAACACACAACTCCCCAAAATCACCGTCCCGACCACCGTAAACGTGACCTGCGTCTTCCACCCACTCTGCACGAGCGCCGCCTTCCGACTATACTTCTTCACCGTCCGCACATAATTCGCAAACCCATTCACCAGACACGCAATACTCAATACCCAGAAGACAATCCCCAGCGGTAACGCCATCCGCCGCTCCAGCCCCGTCGGCGGCGTCTGGAAATGGAAACTGATTATGATGGCGATGGCCACGATGGCTAGGTACATTGAGAGACGGAGCCAGGAGAGAAAGGTCCGCTCGTTGGCGCAGTGGTCGCGCGCATCGGAAGTGGCGTTTTCGAATAGTAGCGTGGAGATGTAGGGGCGGGTTAGGAAGATGTGTGATTTTAGGGAGGTTTGTCTGGGAGATAATTATTAGTTTTGGAGGTATGGGGTGGGGATGGGAGGAAGATGAAAGCTTACTCGTCTGCGAGGATTGGGCGCGTGTTGGAGGGGTTTATTATTGGGTTGTAGGGGGGTTTGGGGAGGGTGTGGGTGTTTTCTTGTTCTTGGGATTCTTGGGGTTCTTGGTGTTGATGTTGTTGGGTTGTGGTTGACATGGTTGCTGTTGTTATTCTTCTTGTTGTTGTATATTGATAAAGTTGTGTGTGTGTGGTGTGCAGTATGTGAAAAAAGCTACGGTGAGGGTTATGGGATGAATTTAGTTAAAAGTAGCCTAGTAGGAGTAGTAGCTAGTAGTAATGCTATATCGGTGTATGTCTTATATGAATGCGCCTACATAAAGCACAAGCACAGGGTCTATGTGGAGACACGTGATGCGGTGTCCACATGATGTCATTTTTGTTGATTCCGTGACTCTTTTCTATGACATTTGCTAATGCGATTATACGGCGTAGGTAGACCATTATCAATCAGTTGTAGTATACGATCTATATCATTGTCAATCTGCTATCTGCCATCAGACAGCTTGTGTGGATATGGGTCATCGCACCTTGTCTGGTTAATGATCCACTGCGATTCAAGTCTCGGCTGGACCAGCTCGTTTGGGATTGTTATAGCGTCTTATCATTGGCCGAGGGGCTATCTTTACCGTCGTATGTAAGTAACTAATACTGGTACGTACTGCATTCCTGGCATCTTTCATCCGCCGTGGGGTCCGTTCATTTGCGGGGTCCAACAATGCATTCTTGTTCATTCATCCTAGTACTTACTTCTTTTCTTCTACCGGGATATTATCATCTCAGTGGTGTGCAGTATAGACATCGCTATACTTAACTTATACTTCGTATTTTGTATCGCTATCATCCATACTAGCGCAATCCCAATCCGGTTAAAACTTGGAGAATTAGAACACCAACCCATGACTCACTCACTCAATTGGTAGAAACTCCAGACAGTGAGTGGATCATCATGGCCTGAGCGGCAAAATCTGCGCTTTTCTTCCTTGCGTAATGCGATTACCGGATCCCTGCGCATCTCCCATACAAAACCTCTCTCCCTGCTGTCTAACTAAATCCTGCTATTAATTCCTGCTGTTTCCCAATTCCTGCGGATCCAATTCCTCTCTCACACAACATACACACCCCCTGTCCTTCCCGTGCAATTGCACGGATGCCTGCAACTGCAGTGATACACACCAGCAGCAGACCAACCAACCTTGCTTCCCCCGTGGAACCCATTTCCGCACCATGGCCCGCCGGAACAGCATACGCGGGATCACAGACGAGGAGTTTCACAGCCGGTATAGATCCAGCTCGCCGCTCGCCCGCACCGCCATTGCCCGTGACATGGAAGACTACGCCGACGACGAAGGGTCCATGCTCACCACCGACGACGAAGCCTCCGAGACCTCCACCATCCGCGCCATTAACAGCCAACCCGGTACGAATCCCCATTCGCTAGCTGGGTCGTACCAGCGGCCCGGGTTCTTCACGACCGTCTCGCATGCCACGGTTGTGCCGCATCGGCCGGATAGCGAGGGGTTGACGCGGCGGGAACGGGAACGGGCAATTGAGGATGAGCGGAATCTGCTCACTGATAATCGTTGCATTGAGCCGGGTGTGCAGAAGGGTGGGCGCATGAGACGGGGAGAGCCCGTGGAAGCGACGGAGACGGCTGCGTTGTTGGGTAGGCAGCGTCGCGGATCGCAGTACGAGACGGTAGAAGATCAGGACGAAATTGATCGGAAGTGGGAGGAGGCGGTTACCGCTGGGTTGATTCAGACGACGTGGAAACGGGAAGCTCAGGTCATTGGGAAGAATGCTGCGCCCTTGGTGGTTACGTTTCTGTTGCAGTATTCGTTGACTGTCGCGAGTATTTTCACGCTCGGGCATCTGGGAAAGAAGGAGCTTGGGGCTGTTAGTTTGGCTAGTATGAGTGCGAGTATTACGGGTTATGCTGGTATGTTCAATTCCCTGGGCGTGTCTTCATTTTGATACTGATTGACTGTATACAGTTTATCAAGGTCTGGCGACGAGTTTGGATACCCTGTGTGCGCAGGCATATGGCTCCGGCAGGAAGAAGCTGGTAGGTCTGCAGATGCAAAAGATGGTCCTCTTCCTCTGGGCCATCTCCATCCCTATTATCGTGCTATGGTTCTTCGCCGACCGGATTCTCATCCGGATCGTGCCAGAAAAAGAGGTCGCCATGCTGGCCGGCTTGTACCTGAAGGTGGTTGCGCTGGGTGCTCCGGGGTACGCTTGCTTCGAAAGTGGCAAGCGGTTCGTGCAGGCGCAGGGACTCTTCTCTGCATCGCTCTATGTTCTTCTCATCTGTGCCCCATTGAATGCAGTGATGAACTACGTATTCGTGTGGCAGTTCGGCTGGGGCTTCATCGGAGCTCCCATCGCCGTAGCCATCACAGACAACCTGATGCCTCTCTTCCTCTTCCTGTACGTGTACTTCATCGACGGCTCCGAATGCTGGAATGGCGTCACCACCCGCGCCCTACGCAATTGGGGGCCCATGATCAAGCTCGCCCTTCCCGGGCTCCTCATGGTCGAAGCCGAATGTCTCGCCTTTGAAGTCCTGACCCTGGCGTCATCGTATCTCGGCACTACCCCATTGGCCGCCCAATCCGTCCTGTCCACCATCTCCAGCATCACCTTCCAAATCCCCTTCCCCGTCTCCATCTCCGGTAGCACCCGCGTCGCCAACCTCATCGGCGCGACGCTCGTCGATGCCGCCAAGCTGTCAGCCAAGGTATCCATGATCGGCGCCGTCATCGTCGGTCTGCTGAATATGCTCCTCCTCTCTTCCCTGCGCTACTACATCCCCTACCTGTTCACCTCGGACGAGGAGGTAATTGAGCTCGTCGCCCAGGTCCTGCCTCTGTGCGCCGCGTTCCAGTTGTTCGATGCATTGGCTGCCAACTGCAATGGTATCCTGCGCGGTATCGGCCGTCAAGAAATCGGCGGCTACGTGCAGCTGTTCTGCTACTACGCCATTGCCATGCCGATTAGTTTCGGCACGACGTTCGGATTGAATTGGGGGTTGTTTGGATTGTGGTCTGGCGTTGCGTTGGCCTTGTTGTTGGTCTCGATCATTGAGGCGTTCTTCTTGACGCAAACGAATTGGCATCGCTCAGTGGAGGATGCGCTGCGGCGGAATGCGATGACTTGATATATACCAGTATGCGATGATGATGTGATGTATTATGATATGAAGTAGTGGAGTTGGATGTACAAGATGATGCCTCAATAAAACCCCTACGTAAATAGTAACAATCCTCAATTCATGCAATATTAAATGCCATAATCACATCAAATTATTTTCACCCACCCACACAAGAAAAAAACCATTAACTTAAAACTCCAAAATCGCCCACGTCTGCTCATCCACCGTCGAAAAGATCACACCCGCAGTGAGCAACTCATCCCCAGCCCTGGCCACATCCGGCATGGGCAAACTCAGCTTCGCCGCAATCAACTGCGCATGCAATCCCTCATTACTCTGCGGCTCCGTCCTCAACAATTGATACACTCTCTTCGCGACAGGACTCATCGGAGGCAGATTCTTCCCTACACTTCCAGCCCCATACTCATCTCCCGTACCTCCCATCGCCGCATCCCCTCCTCCCTTCACTACCCCAGCCCCAGAGGTACCACCCGGCGCCCCCCTCGTAAAGAACAAATGCACAGCACTCGCCTCAAGAAGATGACAATGCACCTCATCAAGACTCTGAACCGGCCGGACGCAATGTGCACCCACAAACCTCTTGTTCCCAAACGACTTCAACTTCCCAAACACCTTCGCGTAGCCATTCAACTCTACTTTCCCGTCCCTTCCGCGGGCAGCTTTGGAATTGGCTGCGTCGTCCGTATCCATAGTGTCAGCTGTCATGGAGTCGATCCATTGCTTCGCCTCGATCTCGCCTGTGCCGTCGTCGATCTTGTATGTGACGTTTGTGCTTTGAGAGCTGATGTTGCGCACTTGTCCGATGAAGCAGATGCTGGAGATTTCGGCTGAGTCGATCTGGTACGGCGCTTCCGGGTATGGTTGGATTGCGTCGAGTGCTTGTTTGATGGTTATTGGGCGGAGGGTTTGGTTGGCGTAGTCGGACTGGATTTTTAATTGGTTTTAGTATGGAATGGGATGGATGAGGTAGTTGGGGGATGGGGGCAATGTACCTTTCCTCCGGATGGGCTGTTGTTCATCTCGCCGGGCATGAAGCCGCCGCCGCCACCGCCGCCGCCGCCGCTGTAGGTGCTGCTGTAATTGTTGTAGCCGCTGTCTGGAGGGGTGGTTAGTTGGGATATGGATATGTGGACGCGTGAGGGGAGGATGGTGCGGAGGGTGGGTGTAAGGGAAAGTAGTATAGCAGAGAGAGGAGGGATGTAGTGTAGGTACGATGTACTCACCCATGGTGTCTATGTGTGCTTCTGAAGTGGTTAAGTGAATAGAGAACTGGATATATCAAGTGAAGATTGATTCACAGGACGCAATGCATTTTACCGCATCGGGACGTGTCCGACGCGTCGCGGGGAGAGAGACAAGTGTTTGCCCTGTTTGTCTCTATTGATCTGTTTGCTCCGGCACAACGTTGATGCGACGATCCTCACCGCCCGGCGGAATTCTCAAAAAAAGTCTCGCCGATAAGTAGTGCATACACACGATAGGTTCCAAGACTCCATCCAGGCTGACCGGACCACTCCTTCAAAATGCCTGGTCGAGCCGCTTCTCCGGCTATGTCGGAGAATGAATTCGACATCACCAATGCGCTGTTCCAAAATGACAGCGACTCCGACAACGAGGCCCCCGCGAAGCAACCCAAGCGCCAACCGAAGGCGGCGGCGCCCGAGCAGCTCGATTTTCTGAACGGCGGCGGCGGCGATGACAACGACGATGAAGACGACGAGGCGTTTATCGCGGAGACGCAGGCGTCGGCGAACCGGAAGGCGTCGAATCTGAAGGGTCGCACGGTGAAGAAGGGTGGTGGTTTCCAGGCTATGGGATTGAATGCGAACTTGTTGAAGGCTATTACGAGGAAGGGTTTCTCCGTGCCCACGCCTATTCAGCGCAAGACGATCCCGGTGATTATGGAGGATCAGGATGTCGTGGGTATGGCGCGCACGGGTTCGGGAAAGACCGCTGCGTTTGTCATTCCCATGATTCAGAAGTTGAAGAGCCATAGTACCCAGGTTGGAGCTCGTGGGTTGATCTTGTCGCCGTCGCGTGAGTTGGCGCTGCAGACGTTGAAGGTTGTGAAGGAGCTGGGGAAGGGCACGGATCTCAAGTCGGTGTTGTTGGTTGGTGGTGATAGTCTGGAGGAACAGTTCTCGATGATGGCTGGTAACCCCGATATCGTGATTGCGACGCCCGGTCGTTTTCTGCACTTGAAGGTCGAAATGCACCTCGATCTGTCCAGTATCCGCTACGTTGTGTTCGATGAGGCCGATCGCCTGTTCGAAATGGGTTTCGCTGCTCAGTTGACTGAAATTCTTCACGGCTTGCCGTCTACTCGTCAGACCCTGCTTTTCTCGGCTACCCTGCCCAAGTCCCTGGTGGAATTCGCGCGCGCTGGTCTGCAGGAGCCTACGCTTGTTCGTTTGGATACTGAGAGCAAGATCTCGCCTGATTTGCAGAATGCGTTCTTCTCGGTCAAGTCCAGTGACAAGGAAGGTGCACTGATGTATATTCTCCACAATGTGATTAAGATGCCCACGGGCCCCACGGAGGCCGCGCAGCGCATGAAGGAAGAGAATGCCAGTGGAAAGGGCGGGAGGTTTTCGAAGAAGCGGAAGCGATCGGACGACAAAGGAATCAACTTTAAAGAGTCGCCCACCAAGCATTCGACGATTATCTTCGCGGCGACCAAGCACCACGTCGACTACTTGTATTCCCTGCTGAAAGAGGCAGGTTTCGCTACTTCCTACGCTTACGGTTCCCTCGACCAGACGGCTCGTAAAATCCAAGTTCATAACTTCCGTACCGGCATTTCCAACATCCTGGTCGTCACTGACGTTGCAGCCAGAGGTATCGATATTCCCATTCTGGCCAACGTCATCAACTACGACTTCCCCTCGCAAGCCAAGATCTTCGTCCACCGTGTCGGTCGTACCGCGCGTGCTGGCCGCACCGGTTGGAGTTACAGTCTGGTCCGCGATTCCGATGCCCCCTACCTGCTCGATCTGCAGCTGTTCCTTGGCCGGCGACTGGTCCTCGGTCGGGAGCATGGCGAAAGTGTCAATTTCGCCGAGGACGTGGTTGTGGGAGGATTTCCCCGCGACGGCCTGTCTCAGAGCTGCGAGTGGGTGACCAAGGTCTTGGATGATACGGTAGATATTGCGGCGCAGCGTTCCGTCGCCAGCAAGGGTGAAAAGCTCTACTTGCGCACACGTAATGCAGCATCACTGGAAAGTGCCAAGCGCTCGAAAGAGGTTGTCTCATCCGACAACTGGACCGCCCTGCACCCTCTGTTCAACGACGAGACCAGTCAACTCGAAGCCGAGCGCGAGAAGATGCTGGCCCGTATCGGAGGCTACCGGCCCAACGAGACCATCTTCGAAGTGAACAACCGCCGCAGCGGCAAGCCCGAGAACGAGGAGGCGCTCCACACAATCAAGCGTGTCCGAACCACGCTCGACTCGAAGAAGAAGCGCGCCCAGGAAGCGAAATCGGAATTCGACGACGACGATGTGCCCACCAAGTCCGGAGACGCCGACGCCGAAGACGCTGACGGCGCCTTCTCTGACGAAGACGAAGCCGGCGAAGGTGCTGCCGACAACATGTCACTCGCCTCGGAAACCGACCTCGAAGTCACCTTCTCCTCCTACAACCAGCCCAGCAACAAAAAGGCCAAGAAAGACGCCAGCGCCACCTCCTTCCAGAACCCCGAATACTTCATGTCCTACACCCCTAACAACACCAACATGGCCGAAGACCGCGCGTACGGCGTGCACTCCGGCACCAACGCCAACTTCGCACAAGCATCCCGCGACGCAGCCATGGATCTGCTCGGCGACGAAGGCAGCCGCGGGTTCGGCGAGCCTCGCACCATGATGCGCTGGGACAAGCGTCACAAGAAGTACGTGTCGCGACAGAACGACGAGGACGGATCGAAGGGTACTCGTCTGGTGCGTGGTGAGAGTGGTGCCAAGATCGCTGCCAGCTTCCGCAGTGGACGCTTTGACGCGTGGAAGAAGGGTAAGCGACTCACTCGTCTGCCGCGTGTGGGTGAGGCCGAGACACCGGGTCTCGGAGCGGATCTTAACCATTACCGCGGTGGTAGACGCTTCAAGCATAACAAGGAGCAGGCGCCGAAGCGGGCTGATCCGCTCCGTGGAGATTATGATAAGATGAAGAAGAAGAACGAGGCGGCGAAGGAGCGCCAGTTGGGCAAGTTTGGAGGGGCCGCAGCGGGTGGTAAGAGTGAGCTGAAGAATACGGATGATATCCGGTTAGCTAGGAATCTGAAGCAGAAGAGACGCGAGAAGAATGCTCGGCCGTCGAGGAAGAAGTAGGTGACTTGAGGTTTGTGGTTTGTGTGCTAGGTTTTGCATATGTAGATACCATATTAGATAAAAGTGATAATTATACCAGGAGTCTGAATATACTGGCATGATGTGATGTAGACTTAGACACCGATTTTGGAGCATCCTAGCACTCCGGTCTCCTCATCCCATCTTTCGTCTTTCTTTCCCTCCTGTCTTGATGGTTTCGTCTGATATACTCCTGGGTTCCCCACCCCTATGCATCCCGGCACTCCCATATCTTCATCCCATCTATCATCTTCTTCCTCTTTCTCTTCCTGTCCCGCTTCTTTCTCCTGATACTTCCCTATACTCCCAACGCCAACACACCCCATCACCCCTGTCTGCTCATCCCACCTCTCCTCGTCTTCCTTGTCCTCTCTCTCTCCCGGTTTCCCTTGTTCCTGAGCACCCCTCATACTCTGACCCCCAATACCAACACACCCCAACACCCCCTCCTCCTCATCCACCCTCTCTTCCTTCTTCATCATATCCTCCTCTTTCTTCCTCCTAATAACCTCCTCATACTCCCCAATATCCCTCACCCCCTCGGGCATCCCATTAACTCCCAACCCCTGCTCCCGCATCAACTTCTCCCTCAACACCATCGCCCTCTTCCACGACTCCCTCCCCTCCATCCGTTCCTGCCACGCCTTGACCCACGGATACGGGCCCAGAATATCATGATCATCATCAGACGGAATCAACATCCCCAACTGACAATTCCACGGCAGGAAAGCCAAATCCACATAAGTGCATTTCTCGCCCACTAGCCACGTTTTCCCCGTAAGGATGGTGTTGAGCACTGATAGAATACGGTGCACTTCGGTCTGGTAGCGAGTTATGGCGGTGGGGAGTTTTTCGGGGGAGAGGGTGGAGAACCTGTACACAATTAACAACGCATTTATTAGGGTATGAAAATGGGTGATTGTGGGGAAAGAGGGGGTGGGTGTACCATCCACATTGCCCATAATATGGTCCTTGTCCACTCATTTGGAATTGGAGATATTGGTTTAGAAGATGTTTCTCGGGGATGTTGGTTGGTGGGAAGGAGAGTTTGTGGGTGGGGTCGTAGCGGTCGATTAGGTATTGAATTATGGCGCCGGATTCCCAGAGGGTGAAGGGGTGGTTAGGATTAGTGGGGGAGGGGGTGTTGGGGTCTTGGATTGCTGTATATATATTAGTTATTTGGTTAGTTAAATCTATACTATCGTGGTGTTGTGGTACTTGGTGGTTGCCGTGAGGGGGATATAGTGTGGGTAATAGTGAGGGGACGATGGATGGAACATACCCGGTACACGGCCATTGGGGTTAATGTTAATGAATGGGGGTCTCTTGACGTCTTCGAAGCCGAAGGAGTTGATTTTGTAGGGGATGTTGAGTTCTTCCAGGATGACGATGACCTAATAGTACCCTATTAGTTAGGGAATGGTATGTGTTTGGTGGTGTGGGGGACTGACCTTCCATGGATTGGGACCGGAAGCTATACATAAGAAAAAGAATCATATTGTTAGTATATCAGGGTAGTAGATAATATTGGTGGATGGAACGTACGGGTTATCCAGACGGTAATGGGCTTCATGTTCGTCATGGTGAGAGTCTCAGTGGTAGTGAGTGTAGAATATGTGTAGTTAGTATGAGGGGAAAAGAAAAAAGCAGGGAGTAGACAGCTTTATGTACATTCGCTGACTCTGACATGATGAGGCTGTAGCCTGATGATCGAAGGATGATTAGCGTGTGGCTGAGTATACTAGTAGTATTTACTAAAAGAGGAATGGGGTGAGCTGACTGTGTTTGGGGGCCGTTTCTTGATTGTCGGGAGACTGTCAGATGATTACTATATCATCTCGTATATATACTCGATCATAAGTGTAAAGATTGGAAAAGTGGAGTGATTGATTGCGATGCTACAATTAATTATCGTAAACAACTAAAACAACAGCATAATAACTGCAAAAATAAACACATCTAATCATGCAATCCCACCATCTCCAACGAATCTCTCCACAACCGCTCCTCTCCCTCCGGCCAATACGTATAACTCACAATCGACCTCCCAACATGCCCATCATACTCTCCATCCTCTGCCTCCGCACAATCAGCCAGATACTTCCCCCCTTTACCCTCCCACTCTCTCCCCACAGCAGCCCACAGTGTAGTGGCAGCACCCTGCTCCGTACTCTTCGCAACCCTACCCACCGTCTCATCAGTCAACAACGCCTGAATCTGCTCCTCCGAAAGATACCTCCCCAACCCAGTAGCAATAATCCCAGGATGCAAACTCAACCCATGTAGCCCCTGCCCTCCATACAGCCGCTCGATCTCACTCGCCGTATAGATATTCGCCGTCTTGGACTGTCCGTATGCAACCAACGGATCATATCCCCCCTTCTGGAAATGATAATTATCCGCTTCGTTAATCCCATGCACACGATGTCCTGAACTCGAGACTAGAACTACCCGTGAATGGAACTCGGGAGTACTCCCCGCCAGCAGGGCCGGCTTGAGCAGATTGAACAGAAGGAAGTGGGCGAGGTGGTTCGTTGCGAACTGCATCTCGTATCCATCCTCTGTGAGCTGAAGGTCCGGCACAGCCATGACCCCCGCGTTGCCGATGAGGATGTTCACTTTATTTGTCTTGGACAGGATGAGCTTTGCGGCCAGTCGCACGCTGGCTAGCGAGGCTTGATCCATCTGCACCAGCTCCATGGTCTCCGGCTGGAAGATGTCGCCTAGGGCTGTGCGCGCTTTGGTCAGGTCCCGGGCTGTTAGGTACAGCGTTGCGCCGGTGGCAGCGAGGGCGCGGACAGTCTCGACTCCTAGGCCGGAGGAGACACCCGTCACGACGGCGACTTTGCCTTTGAGTTGATCTTGCATGTTGCTGTCTTGGACGATTTGAAGGGCTGTGGGTCGGGCATCACCCGGGCCCTTGGGGGTGGCGTGGACGGCAGAGTAAGACATTTTGGATGATATGAGAAGATGAGGGTGCAATGAATGTTTGATGATAATACTGCATTTTGATTGAGAACAACAGCATATTTATATCGTTTTCTGCAGGTTGACAATAATGCAGAAAGAGAAATCTACATCAATCCAGGCAGAAGTAATGGCTGACATTATTGCCTATTTAGGTTAGCTCGACGGGGTCATCATCTGGCTTCATCTTCCTTTGACTTCATGGCTGACCGTTATTGCCTTTTTGGATCTAGTCGGCTCGTGATATATACAAAGAGAGAAGATCCAGGAGCATCTACAGACTTCTTGGATATTGGAAATCCCTCACCAGCTGACAAATTTACCTATCTCGACAATGCCGTCATGTACACCCGCAGACGAGAAACGGCAGCGCAAGAAGCTCCAGAACCGAGTAAACCAGCGAGCGCGTCGTGAGTATTCCTCAATCCAATACAATACATCAAACTAACAATCCCCTTCAGGTCTGCGCCTCAAAAGCAACCACCAGCAACACAAGGACCAACCCACCCGTCCATATAGCGTCCACCGCTGGCGAGTCTCAGAACACGAGGCATCATCACCATCAACCTCACTAACCGAATACCACTCACACACCCTCCCCCAAACACAATCACAAACACCCATTGAACCCTCCATACCCACCTCCTCATTCACCACAAGTATCCCCCCGGACCACCTCCTCCACCTAATAACCCACAACGTCTTCCGCGCCCTCTACACCAACAAAACCCTCCTCTACAACCACTCCACAGCCCTCCTGCCCGGCCCAACCCCCAACTCATCCATCCACCTCATCCACGAAGGCCTCATCTTCCCCATTTACGCCACCACCATCCCCAACACCTGTCCCTCTCCTATCCCCGCATCCCTCTTCCCCACACCCTCCCAACGAACCCTCACCCACTACTCGTGGATAGATCTCGTGCCGTGGCCGCGGATGCGCGAGAATCTGATTCGGTGGGAGATGTGCTTTGATCATGGGGAGTTCGTGAAGGATTTGGTGGGGGGGTATGTTATGGAGGGGTGGGAGTTGTTTGATGGTTTGAAGGGGCAGGATGTAAATGGGAGGATTGGAGGAAGGGTGGTGGTTGAGGTTGATGATGATGATGGTGAGGTTACGGGAAATGCGAGGAATGGGTGGATTGTTTGGGGTGAGCCGCATTGTAAGGAGAGTTGGGAGGTGACGCCGGGGTTTTTGAGGAAGTGGGGGTGGGTGGTTGAGGGGTGTGTGGAGGAGGTGGTGAGGTGGAGTAATTATTGGAGGGTCGGGAGGGGGGAGGGGGAGATTAGGGTTGTTTCTACTTAGTTTGTGGTGGTGGTGGTGGTGGTTGGGTGTAGGAGGTATATTGATATTGGTTGTGGAGTGTATTAGGGATGAGGGTATAGTTGTAGTGGAGTGTATAGTGAAGTGGTAGGTATACTTGGAGTATTAGGGTATATCATTGAGTGTATATCAATGGCATATTATGTGTTCATAGTATGCCTATAACATAAGTCAATTAGGTACTAGTCTACTGAGAAAGGTAATTAATGTACTAGACCAATGGGATTGATAACTCCTAGTCAACACCTCATACCTCCTAGTAAGTCTACGCTCTAGCTGAAAGACTAGTAGTCGAGTGATGCTAACCAAGCCCTGAGGGATACCCAATATCAGAAAGATATATCATGAGTAAAGCATGAATCAACGGGAATGCCAGTAGAATAACCCCCACCAACAAAGACAGATATTTGGCTTGGATACGCTGGTAGGGAGTGCAGACCAACGTAGAACAAACACTGTATCTGATGATTATTGGTTTACGCCTGACACTGGAATTGAAGTATCTATCTAGAAAGCTTTCGATGATCAACTATACTGGGCTGATTGAGCATCTGTGGCATAATACTACTGGGGAGTACATCACAATGGGCTCTCTTGCTAGTAGTGCAGCTCACAACTGGGCTCAGTCAGTGCGTTGAACTAGCAGAGGTAACCCGCACTGTTATATTTCAGTAGGTGGTCATTGCGAAACAGACTGGTGTTATGAAAGAGTCAATTGACTTGGCATAATAATAGTGAGTCCAGGTATGATGATCTCTATCGATTGACATATCTGCTGACAGACTATACTAAGTTGGCAGATACACAGCTAGTACTTCAGCAGTATCAGTGCAGATCAGTCGCAATTACAATGGGCTGATGTCGAAGCCTCATATCAGGCCGTTATAGAACAGCCATACTCACTGGCCGTCTGTTGATGATCTACCCTGCTTCAGACGGAGTATTCACCCCGTAGCAGGGCACGGGCCAGGGAGATAGGGAGCTTTTAAGTGCCGTCTGATATGCAGACATGGAAGGATTTACCTCCGTTGTCAATAATTGACTGCCCCTTCCATCGCTGGTGGAGCGAGCAATGGCGCTCTTCACGGACCGTTCCGATAAGGGATCGCTTTGACTGACCCAAAGGAGAAAAAGTTGAAATAGCGTTTAGGAAGCGGAATGCCCAAAGTTAAAGGAGCGGACACTTTGAAGTCAGACTGGGTAACTCACAATAATACTCGTCATATCCTCACCGACACTCTGCTGAATTTGCCATTATCGGACGTGCTCAACATCAACGCCCCATGCAGATGACTGGTCACTCCGTAACGCAGCACAGGCTGCCCGCCTCAACGTCCGTCATGCAGCCATGTCGCTCGCAAAATCTGGCCTCCCGGTAGACTGGATAAGTGCCACTGCCAAGGCTGAAGTCAACGCGGTCACCGTGTATCGCTCCGTCAAAGATTGTCAAAGTTTTCCTACGCAACTGCTGACTCGCGCAGACAATCACGTCCGTCCAGCTCGCAGTTTTCGATAGTGAGGTGCCGCTCCTAGCTGGCGTACTTCATACGCAGCACTAACTTGCCCTCACTGGGGCTGTCACGGGGCGCGTAGCGACAGCACGTTCCACAGCAGCCACACTGAGCGCATGAGATACCATGTACAGCCGCCATGATGATGCATTCATACTCGCCACGTCGATATCGTTGGGAGGACTTAACCCGTTGGCATGCTCGAGATCACGCAACCCACCGTGCCAGCAACGAGGCTAGACTGATTGGTTCTCTTCTCCGAAGCATCGTAAGCCGGGACCAAGAGAAGTACATGGTCATTCCGAAGTCGTGTCGCTGCAATCCGCGTTACGGTGGCTCTTTCACTCGGTCCGCTCAAAGCGCCGTCAACACGTACGGAGTACGCACTCCCGACGCCCAATACCTCGGTGAAGAGCGAGTGTCCATCGAATGGCGGATCGTATTGTCTGGCTCGACTAGATCTTGCGTCAGTTGTTTATGTACGTTGTTATCGTTGGCAATGTGGCAATCCCCCCTTACCTTTTTTTTCCAAAATCTTGAATTGGTCGTAGATTATACCACACGCAAGCTGTGTGAAGCGCAGAAAAAGTGATCGCCGTGATCTGAGGATTCTTCACAGCGATACGGGTATTCAGATTGAACTATCACGCAACACTGCTGTGCTGTTACCATATCCGCGCGCCTAGACGGAGATCGAATAAAATCCAAGAGATGTACAATGTAGCCCAATCCCAAGGAATGGAACAGAAAAGATACGTATCACGATGTCCCATGACTCGGGTCGGGTTGGCAAGAAGCAGTTATATCCGAGGCGTTGCAGAGACAACTCTAGGCGTCTGCTGTGATCATTGCCCCTCGTGTCGCTCTGCGCAAACCAAGCATGGCTAGGGCCCTCTCGGGAAGACCCTTCTCGGAAAATTAATTCATATCCTTGTGTAGCCCGGACACGTACTAGCAGTTGTTGTGTGAGGTCGGATGTGCAACCAGACTGATCGCCATATGAAGCGATGGTCAACACCGGTGATTTTTGGATTAGCTTTTCCGTGTCTGAGCTTCTCGGCTTTCCTTCTCCGCTCTAGTCTCTGGTTTAGTGTGTGTTCCGTCCGTTGATGTCTTAAGATGATCCGCCATGAGTCAGGCGGTCACATCGAAGTGGGTGACCAGAGAGTAGAAGGCATTTTCAGCCGAGTTGTCTGAGCAAATGAGGACTGCAGTCGGATACAGGTCCAGCATCAACTCCCGCTCAACTCCAGCATCGATATAGATAGATCGATAGCGGGCGTGATAAGTATCTAGCTATCATTAGAGCCGAGTTAGTATCGGTGCGGCGTCAGTAGTCCGAGCGATAGTCTGTTTGAGCCTCGAGCAGATGACAAATAATGGACGCCAATCGTTGCCTCGTCAGGCACTGCGTGTTTCCCAATAGGGTTGGTGTGGCCTCGGCCAAGCTAAGCCCCAATGGGGAAATGGCAGATCTGCTTCCTTCGCTGTTTTCAGCTCAACACTAACACTCAAGTCTACTAGCAATTGGAACAATCCCATTGCGTGGAGACTCTCCCATCGTAATCTCGTACGGGTGGGTGAAAGCCCGAGCATTCGCCAGTATTACCTCTCCGGGGGAACGCGGGGATCGTGATTATAGTGGCAGACTAAGCTATCTCTCCGTACGCGTCCAGCCTGCATGGTGCATGGTGCATCATCCTTCATGGCTTTGCCCCTTGCCCCATTGAGTCTAAGGATGGGGACGCGGTCGCTTGAACTATTGGCAGTCATCGGCCCCTAATGAGCAGATCCATCGTGCTGGCAGCTTCCCTTCCAGCGAGAAACAGCCAGAACCGAACCGCCCGTCTGTCCTAGCGCGTAATTTCAGTGGATTAGGATAGTTAGGCTGTACAATCAAATCCCTTGCGGGCATCCCGCATACTAAAAAGTATGTGCCATTACTGCCAACCAACTGCCATAGCCGCCCCCGATCAATGCGTCTGTGCTATGTCTTTTTGCTGAGGACGGAGGATGGATTAGGGGGATCATCTCTCATCTAAAATGATTTCCGGTCCCAATTTTTGTCTCCGAGCTCGGATTGATCCATGATGGAGCTTGGGAGGGGCTAGGGACGGTGCTGTCATATGGTAGCCCAAAACGTTAACCTGAGAAATTCCCCGCAAGTGGCTCCCGTGGACCGGCCCCAAAATTGTATCGTGACTCGGTATTAAAAAGGTCTCCAGATAACATTCCCGCTGGGTCAGTCCAGGCCAACCCAAAGGAGTAATTGCAACAATTAGACCTGAAGAAAAAGGGGGCGGCAACCAGACAAGAGAAGGGAAAGAAAAAGGAAAGCAAATGAAAATCCCATTGTGGGTGATACACCAGCCTGCTAACGCTTCATGGCATATGCCATGGGGGAAAACCGTTGTCGAAAAAAGCCATCCAAAGTGGTTCCTCTTGCTTCGCCCACGCGCCTTGTTCCGTGTTCTGTGCTCGGCGAATCCAGGTGGATCTTTCCGTTCATCCCAAGGGTCAGATCATCCGAGGGGGCCATTCAACCTTTTTTGCCCATCACCGACACTGGGGCCCCCCTGCAAAATTTCCGGCGCTCAGGTGATTGAACCATTGAGGTACACGGTCGTTCCACGGGCCAGGGCGCTGTTGCTGCAGCCACATCTTGTTTGGAAGCAAGCATCACCGTGGTTTATTCGCATGTCCCGGACAATAAGGACGCGTTGGATGAGAGCTCGACATTGTGGCTGGACATTGTGTGTGGGATCTGCCTCCCCCTGTTCGTGCTTCTCACCACCATGCAGTGTAGTCTAGACCGACGCTTCCGCGCTCTAGTATGCTTGAAGTGACAGCCTAATGGCAAGAGCGGTTAGAGCATTCTTGCATCCCAACGCGGACTTTCTACTTCTCAGCCACCAATGCCGGTGTTTATCACGCTTAACCAATTTTTATGTTGGAACTGAATCATGATCAACCATAGGTTTGCCGGGGTTTGGCCTGCAGGGCCCCAAGAGCCGACCGGCCGAATCCATCCAGTCCGGCGCTGGCATAATGTGGCACATACATTCCTGAACTGGCACACACCCGTTAATCCACTCCGTATTAACGCTGCGTGGGTGGGACCCAGCATAACCTATTGCAGAAACCACACGGAGAATTGCGGGCTCTCAGTCCAGTGGTTCGGGCTATTGAGCTGGCGTCTATTCATTGAAGCCCCAACATGTAGCACAATCCTACTGTCCAACCCCGATTAAGGAGCTTGGAACCCCCCAAGGAGGCTCCCTCAGAGGCCTCGCGAGGCATTACATTGGTCATGTCTTCATAGCGTTCTTCATCCCTTGCACGGCACGCGAACGGTCAGCCATGTGAGTGACAACACGTCGATTTGATATCAGCTATGCACCTCGCAGGCGTACTCGAGCCCTAGCAAAAGAAACATGGCGTCCGATGACCGGGACTAGACTCCAGTGCCGGCTGCAGTGCGGCTATTTTATCGTTGTCCTGTTGGCCCTGGAAGGGAATGGGGTTGCCTTGAAGCGCGATTTCCGGCACACGCCTGACCGGAGTATATACCAACCTTGATCTCAGGAGGGGAAGAGAACGACGTAAGCAGGTGAATAAAAGCAGATAAACCGATATTATTGGTGCATATTGGCCCCCAATTATGAGACGCGCATCCCAAAAATACAGTATGAGGGGAAGCAGAATAATACTAGAGGAGACTTGCAAGAGGAGGAAGTGGGGGAAAAGAAAGCAGGCAAAGTGAGAAACATCATCACTGGAGAGATTCCGAGATGACCACGTTCTTTTCTCTCTTTTAAACCCAGTTCATACTCCAAATTTTCAGTTGGGATCTAAACACACAGTGACTGTTGGATCTTGGTTCTTCCTTTCCTGGAAGAAGAGGGAAAGGGGAGAAGAGAAGGAAGACGACCGCCCCCCTCTCCAACGAAAAAGAAAAGAATCAAGACTACGGAATACTGCTACTTACTAGGTAGCGTAAAACCACCCCCATCAAGCCAAACAGTATGGAAAGACCGAGACTTGGGCGCTCTCACCAGTCTAGCAGGATCAGGACATCATCCATTCTCCTTAGTCTTATCCTGAATCACGGGGGGTGAGGGGGGAGGAGGGTGGGATGGGTACACAGGGAAAATACACAGAGAAATACACACACCGTCACCTTTTGGGTTTTACCCGCCCAATGCAATTGATGAACAAGCCTTAAATCCTGGCAGCGCAGTTGTTCATTCTCCGTCGTCATTCGGTAGCGCGTGTCAAACTGGGGACGGAATGTAGTCCAGTTCCCTCCCCTCCCAATTCTACCGAGCGGACTATTGGCAATGGGCGCCGCGGGCGGGCGTCCATGTCGATCCGTGGCTCCCCCCTTCGCCTTGCTTCCGGGCTCGCTGATTGGCACTAAACATGGAGGAAATAGTAAGGACGAGAAGGGGAAATACAAATCAGAGTAAATTGTGTGAATAAGAAAAATAATATAGATATGGATAAATAAAATAGAATAAAATAAAATCAAACTGAAACGAAGTAAGAAATAAATGACTAGACGAAAAGGGGGAAATAAAATTATAGAAGAGGCGCAAAAGGGAAAGGTAGGAAAAATGGAAGAAAAAGAAAAGAGTCGATCTTCCTCTTTACTGGCCGGTGTTCGTCCCAATCCCAGTGCCAGTTCCAGTTCCAGCTTCCCCTCTTCCTTTTTCTCCTCCTCCTTCTCCCCATCTGGGATTTGTTTTTACCCTTTTTAGGTGGGTGTCACTGACAGCGGCATCCAGTCCCAATGGCCCATCTTATGCAAGCCACTGCTTCTGATCCAGCAGGCCGGACAGGACCAGCAAACCCTTCACTTCCTCGGCGGGAACTCCTGCTCAGCGAACAGGAAGGAAAAGATGGTCTCCATACCATAAGACACTGAACAGTTAGAAGATCACCCAATGATAATTAATGATCAGGCTAGGATGATCAGGGGGGACAGAAGAATTAAAAAAAAAAATATCAACTAAGAATGGAAGAACATCCTCCCAGCTAAATCTCAACCAGCACAGGACAGTTGACTGGAGAAGTAAGATACAGTACTCCATAGTCATTCAGTCATTCATCACCAGGTTGGTGGGAACCCATCGAAGCCGGAACCCCCCATCCCCTCTTCCTTCCGGAGCATTGATATCACTCGTTTCTCCGAACCTCACTAATCTCCATACTCACATATTTCCAAACTCGACGGAGCCTGAGATACATTTACCCCATTTAAGATCTACTACCATGATGGAGATCAGGTCTATCGGCTGCTAGTCGGGGTTGCACTGGCCACCACTTTATCCACTTCTGATTTCCCACTACGGCCGGTCGACCAAGCAAACAAGGCTTTCTCCTTCTTTCTCTCTCCCTTTCAGGGTGAATTACTTACTTTCTGCGTTGAGGTATAAGCCTTGTCACAAGCTGCGGGCAATGACGCAGAAGAGGGGGGCCACTAATCTTTTATCACATTTTCTCCATTATTCTTTTTAAATCTTTTTTTTTTTTTTTGGATTTTTTTTTTTTTTCCATTTTATGCCTTTCTTCGATGAGGCCCACGTCTCGGGGGAACTAGACCGCCCAGCCGGGTTCCTTCGCTCTGTTCCCCTTGGAATCGCCAACTGCCTTGGCCGTTGACGACTTGTACTTCTGCGCCGTCGGGTCCCAGCAAAAACCTCCTATTAGTGAATGTTTCCCCTTTCCAATTCGATCATTCGGAATTTGCCCCCATTTTGTAATATTCTATTTTGACCCATCTTTAATTTGATTCTTTTATTTATTTTATTTTACCTTATTTTATATATTCAATTTCTGACATCTCTTCCCTCTGTGTGTTGGTAACAGACTGTGAGATCCCATCGGGATTTTACGCCTCACTTTCCGGTATAGTTCACCGTTCCCGCGATTTTGGCTGTTCGGGAGGGTTGGGCCAGTTCATACTTCTTACCTCTCAACTGAATTATTCAGAAAAACCTTATCCGGGCAAACAGAAAAAAGGCAAAAATGATACGAGATTATTGAAGAGGGAATTAACAAAGAAGAAAAAAAAAACCATTATTTTCCTTGGAGAGGAAAGAGGGGGAAAAGATGGACAGGAAAACTGAGTAAGTCAGAAAAGGAAAAGGAAAATAATAAATAGCGAAGAAATCATAAAAAGAAACAAATTCAAGAAAGGGAAAAAAAAAAGAAATAGAATAGAATAAAATAAAAAAAAAGAATTAAGCCCTACACGCTCATCGGTGTACTGAAAGGTAAGGTACGCCCAAATGGTGTAATTTATTTGCATCTAACTTGGTTCTTCTTGCTGCTGCTTCTTGTCTGGCTGCTGGCTTTTTGCTTTCTTGAATTATTGCTTTTTTTGTTTTCGCCCATGACCATTCCGTGCATTTTCCCTGGGCCCCAGTGATCGCCCACCATGCTGCAATAAATCATCCCAGGATGGGGACCATCGAAGCTATGGAAAACTGCTGTCACGATCTGGCTTCCCTCTGCTGATCGACGCATCCTAGTTTCTGACTCCTCCAATAGTGATCCTTAACTGACTGATTATAAGCTCCCTGTGCTCCTCCCGGACCTGCAAGCGTGAGGTTTCAATGATGACTGGCAACTGAACAACACACCGCAACCCAACGATAGTACTATACGAACTCAAGAATCAAAAAGGGCCCTGAGGACCAGATACTATGTTGCCTACTTTAAGATCCGAACCAGATTGCCTTCCACTCTTGTGAACCCATCATCCCCCCAGTGATTCCATTGTCAACGGGACCAAGGTTTACCAGATGCAATCATTAGTCCTTCCTCCTTCTTCCTTCATCGCTACAGAGTTTGGACACCCCAGGTTTGATCCGGGCCCGGAGCGGCTGCCGTTGAATTTGCCTCGGTCGACAAATGCTCGTCGATATCCCCCGCGGGATCTGCCTCTCCCTCGCTCTATGTCCGGTTCGGTTCCAGCAGACGACCCGCTGGACACTTCTGGACCCGTCAGGCGCCCTGGACATCCAGAGCTGCCTCAAGCCGCGACAACCGTGACCGCTGCAACCTCCGTATCCGCGGGGTTGTCGGGACCGGCCCTGCCTCCAGGACCTGCTGGCGCCGTCACCACTCACGAGTCTGTGACCCAACGTGTGGCCCCGGCCTCAGCCGACGAAGTGCTGCGACAACCCTTTTCGGTGGGCGACGCCTTCGCCTCATCGCGGCTTCCACCATCGCTGGTAGGCCAGGGCATCCCACAAGCCACGCCAACAGCTTATGCGCAACCCTCCTTTGGAACGTCCCCTCCCGGTACAACGGCTCGGGCCTTGCCGCAAAAGCCCACTCGACGCACCAAAGCCCATGTTGCATCAGCATGCGTGAATTGTAAGAAGAAGCACCTGGGGTGCGATCCGGCACGGCCATGTCGAAGATGCGTTCTGTCAGGGAAAGAAGTGAGTATTATCATATCTCTTTAGTCGCTGGCCTATCTGTATTTGAAGGGATAGCATTGAACCTCTGGATGCCCCCAAGAAAAGGCAGCGGATTCATTCGCACTGCTATTTTATGATCTTTTACTGACATGAGCAGGCCACCTGTGTTGATGTTACGCACAAGAAGCGAGGAAGGCCGCCATTGAAGGCGGAAGAAGCATCGCTCAGAACCTATGCAGCTCATATGGACAATCGAGCGACACAGGGAGACCAGCACGGCCCCCAATCAAGACGGACCCTCCACAGAGCTACATCTTCGCGTGAGATTCGCCCCATGACAGATCTTCAGATGCCCGGGGCGCAGACGGGCGCCATGGCCATGAGAGCGTCGGCTGGACATCCACAGAGATGGGCCGCTCCCGTATACTCTCAGGCCATAGACCCGTCAATAATGCAGAGGAGTGTTGGGCACAGACGGTTTTCTTCCTCTGGCTCTGCACAGTCCATAACGGCGGCTTCTCCACCCGGGTATGTCCCGATGCCTGTTGGATACAACCCTACATTGGGAGCGGGACGGATGCCCATGGGCATGGGAAGACCACTATCATCTTACACACATCAAGGCATGAATCCTACTACCACGCCGCCCCAGTATCAACAGTCCTTTGTTCCAATTTCGCCCTATCCAGAAAGCGCCCGGATGTCGAATCGGATGCCAATGGGAGAATCTCCCATGTCGAGAGATCCACGGGAAGGCTATTTGGAATCGCCAGTAAGGCTTCCTCCCATTTACCCTCCCACGATGGGAACACCGGCCTCGGCGTCGCAAGGGCATCGCCTGAGCGATCCGTATCCAGGAGCTTGGTCGCCGCGGACGCGAGAAGAGTTTCTCCAGCAGGAGCACCGGCAACAAATGCCTTCGCATGGTTTCATTGACCCACTGTCGCCTAGCAGTCAAATGCGACACGCCGCATCTGACATGGGGTGTGGGGAGCCCGTCCCTCGGCAGCTAGGACCTGCGTCAACTTCAGAGAGACACGCAATGCACATGTCGCTTGTACCCCCCTCCGACGACCCATCAACGAACGAGGCGGACACCGAGGGCAACAGACCAGCCAAGCGGCGCAAAATGGCCTTGGATGACATGGTGAACGACTAAGTTGTTGTTCTTCGCATTATACCTCCTACCCACCAAGGTTCCGATCGAGATATGCACACCCCATTCTTTTCTAATCGCTTGAGGAGCTACGCTGTCCTTGAAGCATTGAGGCTTGTAGCAGGAACTACGAAGATAACGATCTTAATGTGCACTTTCCTTTGTGTCATGTGTGCTCAATCTCGATCGCTAACCTATTGGCTCCCTCCCCCACATCTACTCACATCAATTTCCTTTGTCTCATACACCGTGCATACAATCTCCCATTTTTTTTGTTTTCTTTTTTGGAACAAAAAGTACATGACCCGTCGATCTACGTTCACCATTTTCCTTTGTCAAATATTGTCACATCGCATGGATACAGGCATCGCTTCCTTCTTTATTTCTTGATCTGTTGCTGCATAGCGTGCATCTGTCTTTCTTTAACCATATACCTTGGGGGTTTTTGAATGTTTTGGTCATCGTCATAGAAGGCGTTCGGTGGAGTCCAAACATCACATCATCATCATCATCGGATTGATGCTTCATTACTAAGTATTTGTTGGGGGCAAAGGGGAAGGAGGAAAACTAATTGGATGTATTAATAATTTGCGGGCGATGCCGTCTACACTCGGCACTGAAGCTGCAGGGCAGATACCACAGTACAGGTCATGACTGTGAAAACACTGAGATTTCATTTGAAGTTTAACTCGTCAAGCCGATTGCTTACTGTAGACGTAACATTGCATTCCAGGGCCAAGTTCTCATGCCATGATGACGGCCAACTGTTCGTTCGGAGATGGAATCCTTCCCCACCAGTCTCCTCCCTGGAAATAATCTTCACGGGAAGTATACAGTGAGTACCGTACAGATCCTTCCCCTGAATGGCCGGAGATGCCAACTTAGAGTTCTCTTTCCGAGAGCCATGAGCCCAATCAGAAAGGAGGTTCAGGCAAGGAGGCGCGATTTCCCAGATAATGAAATCACTGAAGAAGTTTTGCGATTCGATTCATCCCCATACATATCTGCCAAATGATGCAAAATGAAGCATATCCGACCGCCACACTCCATGGCTGAGGTTCACAGTAGGGTTGCACAGTGTGCTACAGTCGCGAGACCAATAACCTATAAGAACAAGGCATGACCGAGTGGGTTCGTCTGCAGAAACTTGGTTGAGAATGTCGATTGGAGCAAGACGAAGTAAGGACGTGGCATGTTAGTTGAAGGTCTAGATCATCCGCTACTTCCAGTACTACTACTCGCTAAATAATCTTTCCCTATCGCCATCACGGGACCGGGAAGGCGGTTCTGTTCCACCTTTCGGTAACTTTATTTTCCTTTTGGTTGAAGTTGAAGAATCCGTTTATTCCATACTTGAGGTAATGCGTCATTCGTGATATCTCCGATGATCATGATATGGTCGGGCTGCAGAAGGTGGATTGTTCGATGGCTGCGATTCTGTGACCAAATGGGTTCTCTACCGCTTGTCATCTGCACGCGTCTTGCGGAACAATTCGGTTACGCCGTGCTTAACTTCTCACTGATACTTGTTTAGGACGTCGAATCTACTAACTGATCTATGTTTGGAGACTATTATTCTTCTATCTACGTAAGTTCAGGTTTCTGTTGGTCTGGCTTCTAAGCCAGGCTCCCGAGCTTCAGGGACCGTGCGGTAGTCCAGGCCCAACAATCCATGTCGCACTTGTATATTATAGGCTAAGAAGCCTATGACGACGTCCAGTCTTTGTCTGTTTGGAGCACATCTGCAGAATGTTCCTGGCTGGGTTGCAGGGATGGCGCCAACACCACACTGCCACGCGCGTCTGAGATCCATCTTACAATCTGCTCCCACGGGCCGGAGATCTATTGCCGATCCGTGATGATTATATGCCCACGTTTCCAGCTATCTAGATCGCGTATCACAACTTCTCAGTTCGATCTCCCTTGTATGACGGCGTTGTTATCACTTTTCTTTGCGTGAATCAGACGCGCATAGCACTGGAATGTGTCTGTGGGGAGCTGCTTGTGGTAAGGTAATCGGCAACCCCTTCCAATTTATGGAGTCGACGTGTTCCATCTGACGTGTAACCTCCAATAGTATATATTCAAGCGCTAGCCCGACTCTCTAGAACTCAACCAGAGCATCCTCAATATCTCTCTGAGTACTAAGGACATTTTCTCTGGTGTCAGAACAATGAATACCCTGCTTATCCACCATTGGACCGCCCTTAACAACGCCCTCTCTTCCAACGATATTGGGCGCGATCTGGATGGCAAAACTCTGGACTTGGCCACCGTCGTGGCTGGTGCACGGTACACCGTCATTTCTTATTATGCTCCATGCAGTTGGGGAAATCTGGAAGCTGTTGTTGGGCCGCTAACACGCTGTTAGATATGGAAAACGCGTCTCGCTTTCACAAAACACCCGCAAGCAAGTGCAGCGGTCGGTAGCGGTGTTGAGGAAACATTTGGCGGATGGGGAGCTGATTTACGGTTAGCCCTTGCTTTCCCGTTGCATCAGCGGATGGATATTCACATGCTATAGGCGTCAATACGGGTTTCGGTGGTAGTGCCGATACAACAACCGATGCCGTTAACAAGCTCCAAGAGAATTTACTGCAGATGCTCCAGGCTGGTGTTAAATTAGACGGATCAAGCCCGGTCCTTGCAGAGAAGCAGAAAGAGGATGTCCTGCCCCTGGACGACCCAACTTCCGCGACCATCATGCCGGAGTCTTGGACCCGAGCAACCATGATTATCCGATTGAACTGCCTTGCTTCAGGATATTCCGGCATCCGGCAGTCAGTCTTGGACGTGCTACTCCAGATGATCGAGCAACATATCACGCCCCGAGTTCCGCTGAGAGGCAGTATATCTGCCTCCGGTGATCTCAGCCCACTATCGTACATCGGCGGAGCGATGCAAGGGCACCCATCTATCCGTGTTTGGAAGCGTGGTCAAAACTCCGATTGCCAAGTCAAAGGGGCTGATGTCGCCCTCAAAGAGAGTTCAATTCCAGTTGTCTGTCTGGATGCGAAAGAAGGCCTGGCAATCGTGAACGGAACGGCGACCTCTGCAGCCGTGGGTGGCCTGGCTTTGCATGAAACGCTTGGCCTCGCTGCTCTGAGTCAAATCCTTGCAGCAATGAGTGTCGAAGCCCTGCACGGTACTAGCGAAAGCTTCGATCCGTTTTTCGCCAGAGTTCGACCTCATCCCGGACAAACGACAGCTGCCAGTAATCTGTGGAAATTTCTTTTCAATTCGAAATTGCTCAATGACGGGGATGGATTCGGACAGGGAAGCCTACGACAAGATCGTTACTCGATTCGCACATCTGCGCAATGGATGGGTCCGCTTCTTGAAGACTTGGAGCTTGCATATCAGCAGATCTCGACGGAGCTTAATTCGGTAACGGACAACCCACTCATTGATACGGCTGGTGATAATGCTCGCATCCTACACGGTGGCAATTTCCAAGCGAAGTCAGTCACGAGCGCCATGGAGAAGACCAGGCTGGCCGTTCAATCCATGGGCCGTATGCTCTACGCGCAATGCACTGAGCTGATTGATGCATCCAAGAACAATGGTTTACCTCCTAATTTGTCTGCCGACGAGCCTAGCGTGTCGTTCACGTTCAAAGGTGTAGATATCATGATCGCTGCGCTACAGTCGGAGCTAGGATTCCTCGCAAATCCTATCGGGAGCCACGTCCAGACAGCCGAAATGGGAAATCAGGCCTTGAACTCGCTCGCACTGATATCGAGTCGCTACACCTTGGACGCGGTTGCTGTCTTGTCGCAAATGGCAGCTGCCCATCTCGTGGCTATCTGCCAGGCTCTCGACCTCCGTGTGATCAATATCCAGTTCATGCGAACTCTAGAACAGGACTTTATGAAATTGTTCAGCGACAGCTTCCAAGTTCATGCTGTTCCCAGCAGGAACCTCCAGGCTCTCTCCACGGAAGCATGGGATGCCTTTGCCAAGCAAGTGGAACAGCTACAGTCCGTTGACTCGTGCAGTCGATTTCATCAAGCCGCTCGCGCCATTCTGCCTATTTTCATGACGGTATTGCCACCAAGCACTTCCTCCCCAGGCATTATCCAATCATGGATTGATACCCTAGGCTCTCAGGCGGCTGAGACATATCGCAAGACGCGTGAGGAATATTGTAGGTGTCCAGATGCCACCCCTTACCTTGGGGCGGCTTCGCGGAAGATGTATACATTTGTTCGACAGACCTTAAAGCTTCCCTTCATAGTCGAGGGCACACTCTGGCGCCCAAGCGATTCAGCCAAGGCACCGGATGGCGAAGCGACGCCACCGCCTCTCCCTACGATGGGCGACGTGGTTGGCATCGCGTATGATGCCATTCGCCGCGGGTCTTTGTATACGGTAGCGGTGGAGTGTATCCAGGATGCGGAGCAAGACATGGCGCAGTGCCCTTACTGCTTTGCCAAGTAGGCAATATGCGCATTGATTAGAAGAGGCATAGGGGCTAGCTAATGGCTATCTAGAATATACGAGCATGCCCTGCAAGTATCGACGGTAGTAGTTACTTTGTTTTTCTTTCTGTCTATTTTATCATGTCATATTATCCTAGCATCTGTTGAATTGATCTTACAGCAAATTGTTCACATCTAGCGTTATCTATGAAGCATTGAGTGGCACAGAAGAATGGCGAGCGATGGTTGACTACTACCTTTGGACTGGCAACATGAGGCAAATACCTCCACTATGGCACGTTACGAGAAACCCGGACAAAGAATAACAGACGTCTGTTATCGCGCCGATCGGAGCAGACTAATGCAGCCTGACAGATGCCAACCGGCAAAGAATAAGTCGAGTTGGCCACACCTGGGCAGATTTAGTGGCTGCACAGGGGCCGGGCCAGATGCTGTCATCGCTGCCGGCAATCGTGCAATCGCCCTCCTCTCTCGGCACGCTTGATACCAGCTACTGGACTAGCATCTTCTTATTTTCTTTTTTTAAACATTACTGTGATGTACCTCGGCAGTTAAGCAAATACCCTCATGCTATCACCAAGGTCAGCCAATTTGCAACCATGGTTCGTCTTGATCTCAACCAAGTTACAAATGCAGATATAGTTCTCACATTCAACACCATGATAAAAGCAGGTACACTCTTGCTGTCCAACCACAGGAACCGAGATACATAATACTAACATTGCCCCTTCTTCCCCGCAAATCGGAAGCTAATCAAGCACCTCATCCAGCTTATCATGTCATCTTCACCCCAAGCATGCATGATAATCGCCGGCAAGAATCACGCCATTGCATCCCGCAATGAGCATCGTGCATGTACCACCTCAACGTTCCTGCCGCTGGCGTTGAGAGATCTATATTAGAACTGCAGGGTATGTCTAGGATATGGTTGTTTACGAGCGGAGATTTGACTTTCCGACACATACTCCTGCACGATGGGTTTCTTACCCTTCACAACGAAAGCAGAGGAAGCGGGCGCGACCTCGGAGCAGGCTAGCGACACCCTCAGTGTTATCGACGATGGCAATCTACAATATACGGTCGATGGGGGTGCTAACTCCTCCAAGCGCACGTACCAGGAGGCGAGTGGTGCTCCGATAGAGTCAAAATCACCTCTGGGATACTCCGTAGGTGCAGTGACGGTTATTTTTCTGAACTTGAGTAAAATGATTGGAACAGGTGTTTTTTCGACGCGTGAGTACTCCTGCCACCTTTCCGAGGCCAGTTGAGCTTTGGGTGTGGACGACAATGCTAACTGCTCGTATCAAGCATCTACTGTTCTCGACGGTGCCGGATCTGTCGGTCTGAGTCTCTTCTACTGGGTCATCGGCTTCTTCATGGCGGCGAGCATGCTCTCCGTGTATATGGAATTCGTGTCATATTTTCCCAGTCGGTCTGGCTCGGAAGTCGTATATTTGGAGCAGGCGTATCCTAGACCACGCTACTTCTTTCCGACGGTCTTTGCGATGCAGACTGTGCTGTTCTCATTCAGTAGCAGTAATGCTGTTGGTATGATGTCTGATCGCGCAGGAGATGCTCAGAGCTAATGTAGTTTGTACTACAGTACTTGCAGAATATTTGTTCAAGCTCGCGGACGCGGATACAACTGCATGGAAAGAAAAAGGCGTTGCCGTAGCGGCATACACCGTGGCTGTGCTGAGTACGTTCTGCTCTGGGGAAATTCATGGATTGGACTAATTATGGCAGTGCTGGCTTTCAACACAAAATGGTCCCTTTGGGTGGCCAATGCTATCGGTGTCGTCAAGCTAGTCACTTTGATCTTGTACGTGTACTACGCATCTCTCTAGTTTATTGAGACTGACGAAGCAGTATTGGTATCGCTGGCCTCGTCGTCCTGGGAGGTCATACCCCAGTGAAGGACCCCTTGGTCAACTTCCGTGATGCTTTCTCAGGCACCTCTGGCGCATCCGTGTACGGGGCCACCAACGCTTTGGTGAAAGTGATGTTTTCGTATGCCGGTTACGAGAATGCTTGCAACGTTGTCAATGAGGTTAAGGTAGGCGAGCCTATTTCGTGTCTGTTGCTACCGAACTAACATGTTATATCATAGAATCCTGTCAAGACCCTTCGCTGGAGTGCCCCTGTTGCTCTCTTTCTTACAGCTGTGCTCTACATCCTCGCCAACATTGCCTACTTCTCCGCTGCGAGCAAGGAGGAGATCCTGAATTCGAATGTCACAGCAGCGAGTCTCTTCTTCGAAAAGGTCTTTGGCACATCAGGGGCTTCTAGGGCTCTAAACGTCTTGGTCTGTCTCAGCGCGCTGGGAAATCTTCTGGCTGTGCTGATCGGTCAGTCCCGTATGTTGCGAGAGTGTGGACGGTATGTCATATTCCATCAAATCAGCTGGTGTCGTTCTAACATGTGTCTCGTACAGACAGGGTGTTCTTCCCTTTACGAGATTCTGGACTTCGACTCATCCATTTGGAACGCCCCTAGGGCCCTATTTCCTCAAGTGGGCACTCACAGTCATCATGATTATCGCGCCTCCGGCTGGAGATGCCTTCAACTTCAGTAAGTCCCTGCCTGCTACCGTTTCGCACTTATCTAATCTATGAATTAGTCGTCGACTTGAGCATCTATCCCTCCAACGCTTTCAACTTCCTTCTGGCAATAGGTATCCTCATCACTCGACACCGGCGCCAGCGACTCAACTTCCCTCCATCCGGCTACCGAGCCTGGACTATATCCGTCTACTTTGCCATTCTCTCGAGTCTGTATATGCTCGTTGCGCCATGGTACCCCCCGTCCACCGGAGCAGATGGTGGAGACGTCAGCTTCTGGTATGCGACGTACTGTGTCGTGGGGATTGCGATGTGAGTTACCGTTTGATAACCTCTGTAGTTTCATCATACTCGAACAGCATCGCTAATAACATATCACATCCATAGTATCGCCGCTTGCGGAGTCTACTATTACCTCTGGGTTAATATCCTCCCCCGTGTAGGCGGGTACGAGCTTCGTCAAACGATTATACATGTCGGGGGTGATGCGACTGCGCATAAGTTGGTCAGGGTGCCAAAGGCGCAGGTGGAGGAATGGGATCGGGAGCATGATGCTTCAGGAAGAGTGAGGAGGAGACATCATACTACTGAGATTGTAACGAAGACAGAGGAAACAGCTTAAGCAGGAAGGGGTACTTGCTTGGTGTTGTAGAATTATTAGGGTGTAAAAAATGACTTTTCGTTCGAGGCATTAACGACTTGTACTGATGTATGTCTTAGTTGACACCTTCTACTTATGGAGTATGATATCGCGATGGCTAATAATGAGCTTGTGGCCAATCAACACAAACGTATTCGACATTCGTATTCTGCCATCACATGATGTATCATGTGCCAGCCTATGTGTTCGTTCTCTTCCATTGTCCACTTGGAGAGCTGCAACCACCGACTCCTGGCCAGTAATGTTATATCCCTGGCTCTATTCCGCTCAGATTATCCTCAGACGACTCCCACTGAACTGGGTTCCTATGAACATCAGATCAATTTCCATATATCCTATTATGCTATAACAACAATTCAATCCCAACAAGTCATCTTCAACTGACGAGGCTAAACTGCAACCCGCTCTCGGACGCGCCCGCAACACTCACTCTACAGCGAGCATCCCAACATCTCACCTATAGAGAAGAACAGGGTTGAACCGTGCCACAGAATTGCAGTCATATATACAAATAAATTGTTTTACTTATCGGAAATAATATCCGACTACATACTATTTACTAGCAATGGGCACCCCCACATCGCAATCGGCCTCCCCAGCCTCAAGCGGCATAAAGCGAACCGCGATCGAAGAACCAAATACCACCACCGCCCGGGAAACCAAAAAGACCAAAAGCGTTCATGTGCATATACACGATGAGTCCACGGACAGAAATGAAGAAGCAGCATCAACATCCCTGCAGATCATCCCATTTCCAGAAAAGGTGAGTCACTACTGCTTACTTACCATTAGACCCACGCCCACCTCCCACATATATATAACCCCAATAGTACTACTACGCAGTATGAAATAACATAACCCAGCCCTCCATCAACGAAGAACGCAACCACGAAATCTCCTACGTCGTGGTGAACAACGACTCCCACCCCCAAAGTACGATAATCCTCACGGGGCTAAAATGTCTCTTCCAAAAACAACTCCCCAAAATGCCCAAAGACTACATCACCCGACTCGTCTTCGACCGCACCCACCTCTCCCTCGCCATCATCAAACAACAACAACAACCTCCCCCCCATGAAGGCCCCGGGACCCCAGAAGTCCTCGGCGGCATCACATTCCGCGAATTCCGCACACGGCAATTCGCCGAAATAGTCTTCTGCGCTGTAACCTCCCACCAACAAGTGAAAGGATACGGCGCACACCTCATGGCCCATCTCAAGGACTACGTCCGCGCCACGGGACCCGTAATGCATTTTCTCACGTACGCAGACAACTACGCGACGGGATACTTCCAAAAACAGGGATTCACCAAGGAAATCACCCTACCAAAGGCAACCTGGATGGGATATATCAAGGACTACGAAGGCGGAACACTAATGCAGTGTTCAATGCTGCCTAAGATCCGGTATCTAGAGGTGGGACGGATGCTACTGAAGCAAAAAGAAACAGTACTAGCGAAAATGCGCGCACTAAGCAGGAACCATGTCATACATGCACCGCCTAAGCAATGGAAGGTAAAAATCACACCTATAAACAACCCGCTCTCCATCCCCGCCATCCTCGCAACAGGCTGGTCGCCAAGCATGGACGATTTCTCGCGCGAACACCGCCGCCACGGACCCCAGTTTAATGAGATGCGACGGTTCCTCAATGAGATCAGGAACCATAAGCAGGCGTGGCCGTTTCTGAGTCCTGTGAGTAGGGACGAAGTGCCGGAGTATTATGAGGTGATTGGGCAGCCGATGGATTTGGGGACGATGGAGGAGAAGTTGGAGAGGGATGAGTATAAGGGTCCGGAGCAGTTGATAAGGGATTTGAAGTTGGTGTTGGGGAATTGTAGGTTGTTTAATGAGCAGGGAACGGTGTATGTTAAGTGTGCTGGGGGGTTGGAGAGGTTTGTGAGGAGGGTGGTGGGGGAGATGAGTGGGTGGGAGGGGTTGCTTGATTGATTTATTGGTGGGTCTGGTGTGGGAGTATCTTTAGTTGTCTTGTAACTACGGTGTTGGGACTATTGCTTGGTGTGTTGTGGGTTGGGATACTTGGATTGGGATGATAATGCAGTTGGCAGCCAAGTTGGTCTTAGGAAATTCTCTCGGGGATATGATATTAAGAACAAAAGGGTGTTGGGCGTTGGATTTATTTTACATGAGGCTGTCTCCAGTACTAAGTTACTGTTTCTAGTCCAGGCTCTGGTTATTTAAGCATCTTGTTAGATACAATTGTCATCATAATCATTATCTATTACAGAGGACCAACATCCTCCTCCAATCTAACAAACCAACAAAACCATCAAAAAACAAAAAAAAAAGAAAAAGGGCAATCACAAAAACAACCACATCCCCACCCTCTTCACCTTCCCCACCACTCCCTTCTCACTCCTGAACCCTCCATCCCCATCCCCATTACTACTACCCACCCCATCATCATCCTCAACTTCTCTGCCCCCCACAACCTCCAAATTCCACCGATCGGTAACCAAATCCATAACCTCCAACTTGACCAACTTGGTCCTCTTCACCAACTTCCACACCAAAAACATGACCAACATAATCGGCAACTCAATATAATACGAGACGAAATCCACGGCCTTGAAATGCGGACTAAAGCAGGACCAACCCTGCACCAGAATCAGGATGACATTCAGTCCGATAGCGAGAATCGGTCCCACGGGATACGTCCAGTTCTTGTACGGGAGGAGATGTTCCAGGTTCTGTTTGCGGATGGCGGCGCGGAAGCGTAGGGAGGCGAGGCCGATGAAGGTCCAGGAGAGTTGGTTGGAGACGCCGACGATACTGTTGAATAATGTTAGTATTTAATGGGTTTATTTGGAAAAGATGGAGGGGGGGCATACTTTTGCAGCCATGACCATAGTTGGCCTGCGCCAATGTAGCTCGCTCCGAAGCAGAGTCCACTGATTACGGAGGTGGCGAGGACTGCTACCCAGGGGACTTGGAAGCGGTTCAGGTGGCCGAAGAATCGTGGCGCGTAGCCGTCTACGGCGAGGGTGTAGAGAAGACGGGAGCCGGCGAAGAGGGCGTGGTTGGCGGCGGAGATGACGCTGGTCATGATCACGGCGTTGATGAAGCTGCCGGCGACGGCGCTGCCGGCTTCAACGAAGACGATGGTGAAGGGGCTGGTCGCGGTGGTTTCGGAGGATAGGTTAGGGTAGTTGTAGGGGACGTCGAGGCCGATGAGGACGATGGAGACGATGTAGAAGAGGATGATGCGCCAGAAGACGTTGCGGACGACTCGGGGGAGGTTCTTGGCGGGGTCTTTGGTTTCACCGGCGGTGATGGCGATGGATTCGGTGCCGCCGCTGTGAAGTGGTTAGTAGGGGTCTTGGTGAGAAGGTGGAGGGTAACGTACTAGGCGAAAGAGGCAGTGACGAAGACAGACGCGAAGCCGCCGATGCCTCCGACGAAGGGGGCTTCGCCTGTGTAGAAGTACTTGTTGCCGATGTATTTATGCTGGGTGTTTGCACCGCAGTTGACGACGATGCCGAGGATGATGAAGATCTAGCTTTGATTAGTATGTTGTCGAAATTTGGTAGAAGTAGGGGACATACGATGATAGTCACCACCTTGAGAAGACTAAGCCAGTATTCAACCTGAAGATAGTCAGCATATGTGAGTCTACTTGATAGCTGTAACAAACCTCGCCATAAACCTTGACCGACAGCATATTCAGGGCAATAACCACAACCAAAAAGATCAAGCTTATCGCCCAACCCGGGAAATTATCCGTCCAATACTCCAGGAGCAACTGAAGCGCAATAATATCCGACGCCGTCGACACCGCATCGTTGAACCAGTAGTTCCAGGTCAGAGCAAAGCCCAGAGCATCATCAACAAAACGACTATATCATCATCAGCATACCATCATTCACAAGCCGCAAGACCAACTACTCACCCAGCAAAAGTACAAAACGAACCCGCAACCGGGATGAACGCCGCCATCTCACCCAGCGACAACATGGTGATAAACACAATGACACCACAGATGGTATACGAGATCAACATCGACGCCGGCCCACCAGTGGCCAGCGCCTTACCCGTTCCCAGGAACAGACCCGTACCAATGGTGCCGCCGATGGCGATCATCTGCACCTGGCGGGGAGAGAGCTTCCGGGCCAGCTTATTCGCATTGACATATGGAATCTCTGGCTCCAGATAATCGGTAGCTAAGGTGCTGGGGTCCTTGGCATTACGCTCAGCCATAGGCTCGCCAGGAGCCATAGAGCATTGCTTTTCGATATCATGAACACCCATGGTGGTGGTGATCTAGATGCTAAGAGGGCCATGTTAGCTTAGCTATGTCCTACAATGGGAGATATCGGAAGTATGCCGAGACTCACCGATGATTTAGATTTGAACCAGTCAATCTCAGCCTTATAGTTAAGCTCTTCCCGAATAGGCAAGTGCTGGAGACTGGGAGGAGAGACACCACGTGATCCACCGTGGAGAAGCTCAAAAACCGGCAGCCAAAAGTGGAAACTGAAACTACTAGTGATCTAAGTTGTAGATACTAGCAGTAGTGTCTGCATGGCACGCATGAACGAAATAGATGTTATCAAAGGGAAGAGTGCATCCCCAAGAATGACACTCATATCGCCATCACATCCTGACGCTGAAAATTTGCTCTTTAGCGGATGGCGTGCTCGATTGTTGTTACGTACAGCAAATGGAAGGGCGAGGGAATCCTTGGGGTGGAAGAGACGGTTTGCCGACTGCCGCCCTGGGGGTTCTCCACCCGCTCGGCTAACTTTAACCATACTTACATTACCTTTTAGAAGCAGCTTTTACACCTAAGTATAATAGTTACTACAATATCACCACAATCTATCAATCGATCAATCAATCAAGAAATTTCCCCAAGGATAATTGTATCGTGCTATGTACATGGCTACGCTGCCGGAATCTCATAAACTTTTGACACTCTCCGCTGATGAACAATGAAAGAAACTGAGACAGAAAGGGATATATCCACCAAAGACATAAGAATGTATACACTTCAAAATCACCCCAGCAAGCCCGCAGCCAGCGACTCCAGATCTTCCAGAGTCTCGATCTGCTCCGGTGCTTTGCCAGCCGGTTGAGACTTCTTGGCCTTCTTGGGTTTGGGCTCCTCCTCGCTCGCTTCGTCTGCAAAGGAAACCCGCGCCTTCTTGCTGGGCCGGAGGACTTCCTCGTCTTCGTCCGAGGCGAGCCCGCCCTCCTTGTACGGAATCTGGACCAGATCCCCTCCTTCCTCCTCCATGGCAAGAAGCTCGCGCTCGCGGGCCTTGCGCTTCTCCTTCTTCTCGCGCTTCTTCTGCTTGGCGACTTCCTTGTCCTCCAGATCCGCTTGCCGAGTGCGCTCCGCCTCCTCCGCCAGGAACTTCGCCTGCTGCTCCTTGGCGTCGCCCTTGGCCTTGAACTGTTCTTCATCCTCCATTTCGTAGATCTCATGGGCGTTGCCCTCATCATCGTAGATAAGCTTGGTACCCTTGCCCTTGAACTTAAGCAACTTCTTCTTCGACTTGAGCAGCTTCTCACGACGTTTAGAGTCGATGACCAGGGCGTCCTTGCCATCAAGGTGTACCACCTTGGGTCCCTTCTTCTCCGTTCCGTCCTCTGCATCCTCCTCATCCTCGGAGCTAGATCCTGCGACATCCAGGTCCTTGTCTCCGGCCGCGAAGCGACGCTTGACGGACAGGAAGTCGTCATCCTCATCCGCATCCGCAGTAGCCTGATTCGTCTCCACAATCGTGCCGTCGTCGTTGATAAGCTTGTGGTAATGGTCGGCCAACACGTCCTGATTCCGACGCTCGAACATACGATCATACTTCGTCCGCACCTGCGTCTCATCCTTCTTGCTCTTCTTCTTCTCGCCCTCTTCGCCAGACTCGTCATCGCTGGACAGGTATGCCGTAGCACGTGGCGCGTTCTTCCGCTCCTTGGTATCGTCACCCTTGATGAACTTGATGCGGGGTGCACCAGGAAGACCCATGCTGCCCGCAAACTCATCCAGCTTCAGCTCCTTGATGTTGAAAATTTCCTTGTCCTTCTGAACGTAGACCGACTTGGCGTAGGAGATGAAGGCCTTCTGGCCCAGGTACTTCAACTCGGGGTCCTTGAAGCACATATTCTGCAGCTGATCTTTGATGCTCTGTTGCTTGTTGGCCTTGATGTTGATGCGTTCGACCTGAACCTTCTTCTGCTCCAGACGCTTCAACATGCCCTTCTCCTCACTAGGATCCAGGAACAGCACGGCACGACCATCGCGCTCGTATCTTGCTGTACGACCAACACGGTGAATGTATGTATCAGCGTCTTCGGGACAGTCAAGCTGGATAACCCAGTCGACGGCCGGGAAATCCAGACCACGTGCAGCAACATCAGTGGCGAACAGAACCGCATGTTGCGCCGAAGAGAACTTGGTTGTAATATCGAGTCGACCACCCTGCTTCTGACGTCCGTGGAGGTGCATCAACGGGATACCGGGTTGCATGTGACGGAAAGATTCGTAGACAAAGCGCACCTGCTTTCCTGACGACAGGAACACGATCGTCTTGGACTTCAAGTTGCTGCGAATGAAACTCCAGAGAACATCGAGTTTTTGCGGAAGGGGCGTAACGACGTAGTGTTGCTGAAGCTTGGACGGCGTCGCGGAGGAGGCCGTTTCATGAACAGCCACATATTCGGGGTCCTGCAAGCTCAGTCGAGCCAAGTCCGACACCTTCTTCGTCTGTGTAGCACTGAAAAGTAACGTCTGGCGCTCCTTCGGAAGATGACCGATAATGGCGTCCACCGTCTTCTGAAAACCCATATCCAAAATGCGATCCGCCTCATCCAACACGAGCATCTGCAGGTTGTGCGTCTCAAAGAAAGAAGTCTGATCCAAGTGCTGCAACATACGACCAGGCGTACACACCAGAATATTCATCCGTCCCAACCTCTCTTGCTCCTCCCGCAGACTCTTCCCACCAATAACCAGACCGGCGGAGAACGTGTGATAGCGACCGACTTTACGGAGGACTTCGAAGATCTGAATCGCGAGTTCGCGGGTAGGAGACAGAACCAGAGCACCCAATCCATCGTGCTCTGACCACTGCTTGCGGTATAGGTTTTCCAGGATGGGAATCAGGAAGGCCAGCGTTTTGCCGCTTCCCGTCTTTGCGGCTCCCAGAATATCGCGGCCCTTGAGCGCATGGCTGATCGCACGGGACTGAATGTCGGTCAAGGTTTTGTAGTGAGACGAGGCAAGTCCGGACGCGGTGGGTTCAGACAAAGGCAGATCGGTGAATTGTCCGATGGTTTCCTTGACATCCAAATCTTCGACCCTTTTGATGAGAGAGTTCAAATCTTCTTGGACACGCTTGCGCTTGAGGTTACCGCCGCGCTGAGCCTTTGAGTGTTTGCCATTGCGGGAGCCGTTCATCGGAGCCATGATGGGCTCGTCCAGATAAAATACTCACGTTAATGAGCACCAACGAAGGAAAGCAGACAAACGAAAGTGGACTGGTTGCTGGGGAGAGAAAGCGAATCTCGAAGAAAGGCGCGGGCGGTGAAGCAACTTTTTTCTCTTCGGAGTTTAACCTCGCGGGTTCCTGCTGACTCATCACCGCGATAAGACGGCGCTTATCGGCGTGTGCCTTTCAGCAGCCATGCGACAGTCCCGACCCGGCGAATTCCTTCATTCACTCCCCAACCTCTGTCACCATGGCCGACGATGAGCAAGATGCTTTGGACGCGCTTGAGCGTGAGGCCTCTGACTTTGTCAAGGTATGCTGCCTCGGAACATTTCCACTACAATGACACCCAGACTAACTTTAGACAGGATGCAGAAATTGACCGCATTCGGAAGGCGTTCTCCTTAGACGCGTGAGTTCCGGCCTCCTACTATACCTACTTGGCATGCTGCTATAGACATATGAAAGGGCTGACAGACGGAATATTCAACCAGCTACGCGGTCCTTGATCTCCAACCAGGTGTCCCCGAATCCGACATCAAAGTCCAGTACCGCAAAAAGTCCCTTCTCATCCACCCCGATAAGACGAAGAACCCGGCCGCCCCCGATGCCTTTGATCGCCTCAAGAAAGCGCACACGGCACTTATGGACGAAAAGTCGCGCACATACCTAGACGAATGTATCGCGGACGCGCGACGACTTTTGATCCGCGAACACAAGTACTCGCTAGATTCGGAAGAGCTAAAGACAGACGAATTCAAGAAAGAATGGCGCCAAAAGACAGTGCAGGTACTCTTAGAAGAGGAGGCACGGCGGCGAAGACAAGCCAAGGCCAAGCTTCAGGAAGAAGGTCGGGAGAGGCGCAAGGAAGAAGAGGAGTTGGAGGCGCGGAAGCGGAAACGGGACCAGGATAAAGCGTGGGAAGATAGCCGTGAGGAGCGCATTGGCAGCTGGCGAGATTGGCAGAAGGGGGTGAAGAAGGATGGGGACAAGAAAAAGAAAAAGAAGATGAAGGTATTGGGGTGAAACTGGGCAGGTGTGCCAGTTGCCTGCAAGACTTGCGCAGCGGTAGAAGTATTTGAACTTGGTCAACTGGCGTTGAGCGGATATATTTGCACCCGGGACGGACTGGTGATCATAACATCACCATGATTATATTGCTATTTACCACTACTGTTCTTTCATACCATTGATTATTAGTAACTGTCTGCCACATTACTCATAGCTCTCAATCTTTTTGACGTCAATTGTCATCCACTCGAATATAAACTCTGCTGTTTACTTGATTTTCTGCATAGAATAGTAATATCAGCCGCGATAAGAAAGCGGTCAAGGCCGATGCGGGGCAGAAAGAACATTCCAGCGCCTTTTTTATTATCTTCCCCTCCATCGCTCGGGTTCATGTGGCCTCTCCGCAATCATCCGTCGTGTCTGAGAGCTGCATTTTTGAGAATTGTTTGGAATTGCATGTGTCTCATCCCTATATATTTGTCCCTCTTATCTTTACCATTCTCGTCCGATAGAAAGACATACACCCTTGCGTTGCACCCCCGGACCCTTTCCCGACAGATAAACCACACAGCCAGCCGGCTTACATCAATCCCTCTCTTTCCCCCCCCCCCCCCCGGGAGTCATCGCATCCACTCCATACCCTAGCTACTAACTAGTACTACTCCAACCACCTCAACCTCACTTCTTCCCTTCCCTTCTTCCTTTTCTCATCCATATATATACACATACACATACACATCGACTCCCTCCCACCACGACAATCAACCAATCAATTACCCACCATGACCGACTCAATACCACCCACACCCAATGGCCTACCCACCAGCAGCACCAGCAGCACCAGCAACACATCAACATCACCACAAACGACCACAACCGACACAAACACATTCCCACCCACAACAACCCCCTCCCTATCCAGCATAATCACCCACTGCCACACCAAAATCCACACCTTCCTCTCCGAATCCCACCCAGCCGACTCCCTCCTGGCCAAAGTCCAACATCAAACCCGCACCTCCCTCAACGTCATCTCCACCGCCCTCCACCGGTACCCTCTCAACGAGCTCTCCCTCTCCTACAACGGCGGCAAAGACTGTCTCGTGCTCCTCGTCCTCTTCCTCGCCAGCCTCCACCCCCACCCCGCCCCGGAAGACGGCGGCCTCACCTCCATCCCCGCGATCTACGCCCTCCCGCCGGACCCCTTCCCAGACGTCGAGGAATTCGTCCAATGGTCCGCCCGCGCATACCATCTCAACGTACTCAAATACACGACGGACCCGCCGCGCTCAACAATCAAATCCACCTTTGAGGATTACCTGTTCGTCAACCCGGGAGTGAAAGCGATTTTTGTTGGAACGAGACGGACGGATCCCCATGGTGCTAAATTGACCCATTTCGATCGCACGGATAGTGGATGGCCGGATTTTGTGCGCGTGCATCCTGTGATTGATTGGCATTATGCGGAGATTTGGGCCTTTATTCGCCATTTGGGGTTGAGGTATTGTGGGCTTTATGATAGAGGATATACGAGTTTGGGGGGTACTGCGGATACGCATCCGAATCCGAAGTTGAGGGTCGAGGTGGATGGTGATGATGCTGGGGAGGAAGTGGAGGAGGGGCGGTATAGGCCTGCTTATGAGTTGACGGAGGATTTGGAGGAGCGGTTGGGACGCAATTGATTGTTTGCGGCAGTGTCGATGTTGGTTTTGGCCGTTGTCTGAGTCGAGGATACTCGTCGTCCGCTCAATGCTCCCTTCTCCGTGTATAGACCTGTTTTGGGGGTCAGTCCCCATGTACTCTTTGCCTCCCCTCCTATACCGATGTGTTTCCCCGCATGTCACTCCTGAGCGTTTCACTCTCTTCTCTCGTGTTTCACCATTACTATCCGATAGATGCATACACTGGCTGCATGTCTTCAACTTGTTTGGCTTACATTCGGCACCGTGATGGTCGCAGTTGCATAACGCTTTCCATTGACAAATTGTAGACTGCGCTGATAACTTGATGCTAAGAGCTAAACATGCATGGCTAGGCAAATGCTAAAGTACCACTTATGTCCTCCCAACCTGTGAATTCCCTCTCGCCGTAAACCTTTGGCCTCCAGGGTCCAGCGGTAACAGATACAGACCTTTAAATCGGCATCACTCTGCGAATCATAGAATCACTGGTCTCATCAAGAAATCAAGAACAGATAACAAAACCCTTACAACCTACAAAAGCTCGATACCAGCACAAAACTTCGAAATGGGCAACAGTTAGAAAGGGGAAACAAAATCATATGTTAGTCAACCATGCACCATTGTAAGATATGCGGGCTCTGACGGATAGTTGGACAGCCTGCTGTGTTCGTCGAAGATGCTTCATGGAAGGGCAAAAAGGCGACCCGTGCAAATACCAAAAGTCGCTCCTGAGAGTTGCAACACTTGGTGTTTGTAGGAAACATTGGGAAGAGAGAGGATGCGTACGTATGGAGGACTTGGGGCACTTCAGAACCACGGTGCTGCAATCCAAGCATCACTTAGACAACCGACCGAGGCGAAGTCACAATAACCTCCCTGCGAGAGGAAATCGGAGACAAGGATCCTGCCTTGATCTCCTTACGAGGGCTGGATCTTTCGGAACGAGATTCAACGCAGGACGCGGTGGGAGTGGCGAAATTGGCCTTGGAGGAAGAGCCCGAGGAATTTTCATTCCACACTCCACGTCGTCCACGATACAAAGGTGTATTCTCCAGACCTCCTGGTCCATTGCGGGAAGTCCACGAGTTGAACCTCATGTTGCTAGCCTGACTCTTCGCCAAATACCTGCTTGTCCTGTCAGTAGAGCCCGAACGGGGTTAGATCCATGAGTGCATACGATGGGGAGATGGATGTAGCAGGAGTCCAAGCTGCGCCCATGCCAACAGGTGACACATAGCTACCCTGCGAATTGGGGCTGAGGTGAGATGCAGTCTGCTGAAGACGGTTAATAGAAGGCGATGGAGTGGAACCCTGAACTACCTCGACCGAATAATTGTATTCGCCAGCACGATAGGCGCGGCGCTCGTTACTCTGCTGCTTGAGAAGTTTCTGGGCCTTGGTGTCGGCGAAGCGAAGAAGCAACTTCACACCGTCTTTGGCAACCGCATTATGATATTCAGACAGGACTTTTTCAGCGATTTCACGGGTTTCAAACCTAGTACGAGGTCATCAGTCCAAGGATCATACCTTTCATCCGAGTGTTTTGTAACAACTACTCACCGGGCAAATCCAACTTCCTTGCTCACTCCAGTCTTCTCGTCACGGCTGATCTTCTCCGAGATGACATGGTACGGCTCAAAGTGATGACGGAGATCCTGTAGTTGTGGTCAACTTTATATGTATCATACCTTATTAGAGCTTGCTGCTTACGGCCTCTGTCCACTCAATCGGAATGTTGGTACAATAGATGTTAGTGGATGACTTGTCTTCAAGGTCCTTGAGACGGGAGTTGCGAGATTTCTAGAATTGTTAGTTGCACGGTACGATGGCTGGTAGCTTGAAATATACCTGAGCAAAGCTAGCCTGGTAGCCAAGATAGAAGAAACCACGAATGCAATTCTCACAGGACTCAAAGTTGTAGTACTGGACAAAGCCGAATCTATGGGTGCAGTCAGCACATAGCTCATCAGTCCGTGGAACAGGCTCTTGCATACCCTTTGCAAAGACCTGTATCCAAGTCCACAATCGCTTTGCATCGATCTATCTTTCCAAAGCGAGAGGCATAGGCATGCAGCATCTCATCCGTAGTCTCTGGAAGGAAGCCTCGAATGTAGACGTTGGTAATGCCCTCCCGGTTTTCCAGGCACTTGGCAAGGGTCAGTTCAGAAGGGTTAGTCCACATAGCCGGTACAGCCCGTGGAATAGGCGGATCTTGCTGGGTTAGGCTTTCCAGATCCTGAAGGATGTATCCAGTAGGAGTCTTCATCATCTGGAAAGGTAGACATGCAGGTCCCGACTGGGGAAAGCTGTTATAACCATAGCTAGGCAGTCCAGGGCCTTCCAGGTTCGGGGTGGCTCCATGGTAGAAGTCTCCTGCAGGGCTGGGAACCACTGGGCATGGGGAAGCTAAGCCCGGATAGATGCCAGTGGGGGGTAGATACGGGTTCTGATCATAAGGAAGACCTCCGAAGAAAGCTCCATTGGGGAGAAGAACAAGGGGATTATAAGGGGGCACAGCTAGCGGCATGTTGCTCTTGAGACCATTGTACTTGGCCCTGGGACGCTGACCCTGGATGTTCAAGCCCCCGAGCAGAGTGGACAGCCCACGAGTATCAGGAGCCTGAGCGGATTCAGGAACAGCAGTATGCATGGTGCCGTATCTATGCGAGTCAATCTCTGCAGTAATTGTCAGTGATGTTGGTTTGGGCACCAAAAAGGCAGATAGTGAGATGAACGTCGACACAAGATAGGTGCTTCAGACCAACAGGATTAACACTTACTTGAACCAGCAGAATAGCCGTGCGGATCGGGGGAGTTGGGATCTGTAGCGGCAGTTAGATAGGAAGCAAGATCCAAACCCCCAGATAACATAACATACACGATAATAGAGTAGCTAGGGAAGATGGAAGTAAGCCAGTACGCAACGAATGATTGGAACACGGTGAAGATGATGTGGGAGCTGAAGGAGTTGAAGGATGAAGAGGGGTCGACATCGATAGAAGGTCGCTGTTCGTAGCAACTGCCTTTCTGGAAGAGTGTGTTGAGTAGAGGCCACTCTGGGCAGGAGCATTGAAGGCACCACTTTCCTTCCGACGGAGTCGATGAAATGACGCGTCAGGAACCTGGACGTGTCCTGGGTTACCAGACCCGTTCTGGTCATCAAAGACTGAATGGTTCATGTTGGCCATGCCTATTGGGAATACTTGATGGCTGGTATCAGTAGTAGTAGTAGTAGTAGTAGTAGGATGAGACGGGTTATAGTTATCCGGTTACGGGAAGGATTAGAGATGTGGAAGAGAACAAGAATTCTATCTAGAATAGATCTACGCGGGGATATGGACCCGACAGCGGAGCAAACAGTATAGACAATCCACTCTGGATTGTGCGAGATGAAGTCCGGACTGCAACACAGTTTTCATTCCCTTTCATTCATTCGCACTTCTAAGCGGAGATTTGCGGGTCTGTAGCTGTTTGTGGATCACAGCCAGGCGGGTCAAGTATACAGTTGGAAAGATCCGCCGGAGCACGACTGCTTAACAAGCAAGTAGAAGAGTAAGTTAAAGCATTGTTAAGCGGGGGCATGTTGGTCCGGATCAGGGTCACCAAGGTCTCTGTGTGATTCACACATCGCTGCCGAGCCTTTGATGTGATGCAGGTTAGTTCCCAAGTCCAAAAAAAGTGGTGCTGCAAAGCATAGCAATGAACATGTGCAGATACGGCAGTGCAAGTTGTGACCTCATCTTACCATAACTAATCATTATTTCTCTTCAGATCCTAGCTGCCACACTCAATGTAGCCTGCGCAAGGCTTCTATCATAATCTTTACTTCATCAACGTTCATCATGCCCACCGAGTCCACAATTTCTTCCTGGAGACTCGGCTCGCAGGTCAGGAACCTCTCAATAAGCTCGCCATCCACAAAGCGATACGGCTCTTTCGCCTCTCGCACCATGCTGCGGAAACCACGGAACTCATTGAATGGAATGTTCCCCAGCGACTCGACCTTGCCCGCCATGGTTGCCTGCAGACGCATCAAGAAGTCCTGATGCTCTGGGTTGATAATAGCAAAGAGATAGATGGAGCCTTCCACCTGTTAGGGAAATCATATGTGTTAGTCATAGGTGTTCAGCACTCAAGCGGTTGGGATGGGATTCATACTGTGCCCAGAAAAGCCCTCGGGGTGACCGTCACACTCGCCAATTGTTGAATATTGACCGGTCGGATGCGGTTGACCATCTCGCCCAACGAGATCTCCCCTGTTACCTCCAGTCTGCGCTTGTCGTCTTCCTCCACACCGGTCAGATTGCGTCGAAGGACAATTAAGTTACCTTCAGCGTCAGTTTCCAGGAATGTATCCTTGGCAATACAGGCAACGCCAGTGGCCCAAACGGTCTGGAAATGACGAGCAACTTCTGTCAAGCTATCCGGCATTCCATTCTCGCCTTCGCTGTACTCCACCAGGCATACACTCTTCATAAGGTCGGCGACGGCAATCACGTTACCCGTTACGGTGACATCGACGGGAGCAGTCGATGTGCGGTAGCTGGCCAACTTCTCGAGCTTCATCGCGCCAAAGTCGTTGTTCACCACACCATAGATGACGACCTGAATCATATGAGCTTTGTGGAAGGAGCACAATCAAATATATCCAGAAGCTTACCGTTTTCACAAGAGCGGCCACAATCTTCTCTCCCAGCATAGCCAACGCGCGGCATGCACCCTTGACAGGCAACTCGGCGACTTTAGTCAATTTTCGACCGTTGTCAATCTCGAAGACCAAGATTCGACCTCGGATTGACTCTTCATTTTCATCATCCAAGTATGCTGTGCCAACAACGAACCGATCTTTGAATACGTCCCGACCATTTTCATCCTTGCCCGCAGAAAACTCCGCGCGAATGACACTCTCGACCAACTCCTCCGGCCGAAGGTCAAAGGCGTCGAGACGACGGAACATGATCTCATCAGCTAACACAAACCGACTTTGAACCATCTCGGCCCCGTCCTTCAATTTGCGCTCGATGGTGCCGATACCGAAAGCCTTCTCAGAAGGTGAATATGCTACCCTACGGGCAGTTTCGCCCATGGGGAGCGTCTGGATCTGTGTTGTCCTCTCCTTGTCCACGAGAGCAATCTTCAAGTCGTGCTTAGTGGCCACGGCAATCGATCCAGGATACGCCTCCGAGTTGAAGTGGCATACCCGAGACGCACCTTCCGAATTGACCGCAGAGTAGATGATGCGGCCTTCGGAGCCGTATATCAAGCTGGGGTTCTCGCATGTGGCGAAGACATTATACAATCCATCGCCGCGAGGCAACTTCTTGAACGTAGGCTGCTCAGACCCGAGTATGAGCCGGTTCATCCCGGTCAGTGAGTAGTCACTGGCGTCGAAGGAATAAGTGATAACGCTGCCATCTGCCATCGAAATAAAGAGGGTAGAGGGGCTATTCGCAAGGACATCGGCGACGAGTACTGATCGTGGGAATGCTTCACCAGCCGGGCCCAACGACGTTGTATGAAGCTCCGATAGCCGGCCAAGGTCCAAAACCGAGACCTTCGCTAATTGAGGGAAGCCAACGATACAGACCCCAGCCGAAGATAAGGGCACCGTGACTCCTGAGATCTGGCTGTCTGCTCCGAAATCCTTCTGAGCCACAACCCGAACATCATTGTTGATATCGAGGACTGTCAGAATCTGGCCGCCGCTGACAAGAACAATCGAATCATTGTTGGCAGAAGCAGAAGTGATCACTAATCGGTCTGGCGGGGTCCATTCATTGGTGACCATACCGCCTTCAATATCTGCGATGAGGACTCTCTGTTCGGTGACTTGCAAGATTCTTCCTCCAGGAAGGTTCATAGCGAGGAGTGTGTTCTCCGAAAGGCTGAGACCAAGAAAGCTGTCCAATTCTTCAACCTCGCCATCAAAATTGAATTGGAAGACTCGTGTCTCATCGACAAAGGTAACAAGAAGAGTGTCCAAGTATCCACCCTTTGTCGCAAGCTGCAGTCCGAACAAGTCTGTAATGAGATCCATTTCACCAAGAACACCGAGCTCTTCCATGCCGACACCACTGCGTACACTCCTAAGGGTTCCGTCATCAAATGCGCCCGAACCAGTCACAATGCGGGCCTGGCCCGAAGAAAACTCGTGTGTCTGGCTTTCACTGGTACGGTTTCCAAGGTCCATGATGGTAAAATCGAGAATGGGCGCAATATTGGAGAGCGTCTGGATGACCTCCAAGGAGCCATTGCCGATTCGAAGAACTTGCGAATCCCCTTGATGAGATCCTACGAAGATCACTCCGCCACCGAGGTATATCAGCACCGAAGCTCTAGCCGTATTCCCTAAGTGATCCAGCTTCCAGGATTGTACTTGGTTGTTAGAATCCAGGACAAGCATCAGGAAAAAAAGTCTTCCATAATCATCAGCTAGAAGCCATCTCTGACTATCTACCTGCTCCCAAGCCACGAAAATTGTCGCTTCATCCAAAGGACGCGACACAATCTCGTTACTGTCTGTATCGACATATTTAATGGACGTCTCTCCCAGAACAAGCAAGCCACCTGCATATCAGAAACATATCAGCATCATTCCAAAAGCGACAACAAACCACAACAAGAGAATCACAAACCTAAAGGCGCCGGAACCGGTATCAGATGCGACGCTCCGAGATCCAATTCCTGCGAAAACCCATCCAGCGACTCTTCAAACGCGGCATCGGCCCCCGTACTCGACGTCGCCGCACTATAATGCAACGCGCGAACCTTGAGCCTCACTTTCTTCTGATTATCCTCGTACAGCAACGCCAATCTAGGCGGACCCGACTGAACATGCAAAAAGGCAGACGAGCGCACAAACAGCTCATCAATCCTCGCCGTCGTCGGCTCGCCCAACTCCCCGACCCGAGGCGCATCCGGTCCGGAAGGCGGAGCAACCTGCCTCCCCCTCTTCTTACTCGGCAACTGCACAATCGGCACAACAGCGATCACACCCTCATAGACCTCGAGCGTCATAAACCGCCCACTAGGATCAATCAAGCACCGATTCCCCGTCTGCGCCTCCCGCGACGAAGGATCAGATATATCAACATAGTTCCTTTCCGTCCGGATCTGATTCCTCTCCCCATCCCACGACAACGTGCAATAAGTGTATCGATCCGTTCCGACAAACAAATGATCCGTAGGCGAGTTCGCAGGTGCAGGAAGCCGAGCTAGCATTGTAACCTTGGCGAAGAGAGAACATGACGCTGCCAGGTTCAGCCCTTCCGGCGTGAGGGAGTATATTTCGAGACGGTTCGCCTTTCTATAATTCCAACAGATAACACCAATTAGTACATCATACACATAACAATTACCAAGCACTAAACAAAGAAAGAAAAGGGGACCACCAACGCAACAACCAAGTTCTCCTCCTCCGCATTCAAGAAATGCAACTTAAGCGCATTCCGAATGCTACTTGCCCGATGAATCGGCACCACATAAGCCATCTCCGCAGAATATCTACCAATCCCTATAAATGCAGTATAATTATATCATATGGTCCCGAGGTTTTGCGTAGCGTAGCGTATCGTCGTGGTGGTCCCAATCCAGCTTTTCCGCCCACTGCGGGGAACGAACGAACTGCGTGCGTCGCGGACCGACTCGAGTAGCGGTAAAAAAAGGGAAATGTATTTATTTCTCCAGGCTCCTATTTATTTATTTATTTATTTAGTGGGAATATTTGCTGCATCTCATTGTATTTTGGTTTCTCCCTCGCTCGGAAAAGAGAGGGTTGTATTTGAAGAGAGGGGATGGATCAGTTGGAATGGGAGGGATGAGGATGGATGATTGCGGAGCTTTGGTTCGGGCTAGCTAGCCCAGCCCAGCCAGCCAGGCCTGACTGACTGACTGACTGACTGATACCGGGAATGACGATGGGGGTTGGTTTGCGTGCCGGTTCTGGTTGTGCTTAACTCCGGTATTGCCGAGGTGGAGTGGGCTTACATATTATTTCTTGTCTTTTCTTTCTCTCAACTTTTGAGTTTTCTTTAAAATGAGAATGCATGTATATGAATACTGGTTAGTGAGTAGGTATTACTAAGTATGGATTGGTATTAAGGCTGTGGTCAATCATTCACATGTCTAGTACTATTTACTATCTAATATATACTCCGACTCTTCCACCGCAATGCGCTGTCGGGTGTTCCGAGCAGCGGGTGTCAGCTTATTTACGTGAGTACTTACTAGTCAACTAAGTAGATGGAAAAGGCATCTTTATCGTGCAATTATTATGAATTCATCTTTTCGTATCCTCTGGGCCCATGCATCCAGATATCAATATGCCCAGTTCTCGCAATAATCATGATCGTCTATCCTGTTCTTTCAACGCTGGCTACCGCACTCATTCACAGCCACTGCCATGCGTGGCTGGCCGGTCGGTGCACAAAACAATAAAATAGGCATACATGAACCACGCCAAGCAAAACAGATGAATAGGCAAAATCACCGGAGTATATATGCAAAGATCATCTAGGCGTGAAATAAAATAATGGATCGAAAAGGCCGTCGTGATAGACAAGAAAGAAACTTCGATGCATTGAGGGATTATGACCACACGTCTTCCTGGTAGCTGCCGCTGCTACGCATGTGCTTGACCATCTCTTCACCCTTCTCGGCGGGCAGACCACGCTGCGCAGCAATGATCTGGCCAAGCACGAGGTTAACCTCGCGAGCCATGTTGGCGGCGTCACCACACACGTAGAAGGTAGCTTTCTGCTTCAGAAGGTCGCTGACAAGCTCCGAGTGTTCGCGAAGTCTGTGCTGAACGTAGACCTTCTGAGGACCCTCACGCGAGAACGCGGTGATGATCTTCAGGTTGTCTCCAAGCTGGTCCTGGTAGGTCTGCAAGTGCGCGATATGTTAGCATCCGATAACAAGATCATCCCGGAAAGCGAATAACTTACCTTCCATTCATCCTTGTACAAGAAATCCTCGTCGCTCTTGCGGCAACCGAAGAAGAGAACAGTGGGTCCAACCTTCTCGCCCTTGGCAGCCAAAGCAGCGCGTTCCTGGATGAACCCACGGAAAGGAGCAACACCAGTACCAGGTCCAACCATGATGATGGGCCGAGAGGGGTCAGAGGGCAGCTTGAAGTTCGAGTGGCGAACATGCACGGGAACGTGGATACCGTCGTACTTGTTCCGGGGACCAGTGATGGAGTAAGTCAGGCCGTGAGGGTCAGGAGAAGGATCGCCGTTCTGCTTCTGCTTGAGCGCGAGAAGGTAGTTCGTAGTCACACCCTTCACCATGTGAGAGGCACCGGGCAGACGAATAGATTCCACAACGGCCGTGATGCTGATCTTGTCCTTCTGGACAAGAGAAGACGAGGAGATCGAGTAGTAGCGAGGTTGCAGCTTCGTAATGCCTTCAATAAGCAGGGAGAACGGAACAGCAGAGAAAGGCTTGGACGTAATGCTCTGAAGAGCCTGGGCGATGTTGAAGCATTGGTTGGTAACCTTCTCGTGGAAGTAGTCCTTGTCGCTACCCAGACGCACGATTTCTGCCTTGCTTTCCTCATCCGGAGCGAACGCGGCCAAAGTGGCTACAAACTGACGGGACACAGGGGCGCAGACTTCCATATAGTAACGAACAGCGGCATCGTACGTGGTGGGGGTCGGGATCGGGACCTTGGCCGTAACATCGATACCCTTAATGTTGATAACCGAATCACGCTTACCCTCGAGACCGAAAACCTGGAGGAACCGATCCACTTCGGCACCAGCGTTGGTGGGCCAAATAGCGATGTGGTCACCAGTCTGGTAGGACAAGTTACTTCCGGCGATGCTGATTTCCATGTGCAGACAGTTGCGATCCTTGACGGTGAAAAGCTCACGAGATTCGGCGATAGGGGCGATGAAGGGGTTGTGCGCAGAGTACGGGCCTTTGGGATTACCCTGAAGGTGGCTCTGGGTGGGCTCTCCAAGGTAGACCGTCTCATCTTCGGGGCTCAGGGACTCGTTCTCAGTGACGCAGAACACGGGTTCGTAAACAGCTTCGCGCTCCTGCAGATCCATTGACTCAGACAGTGCGGCCCACATAGGCTCCTTCCAGGCCAAGAAATCCTCTTCCATTGTACCGGCACCGTCATCACCCTCACCAGCAGAACCAATACGCTGAGCGCCGAGCTTCTGGAAAGCAGCATCGACCTGACGAACCATGGCGTTGTAGTGTTCATAAGTGTTGTTACCCAGACCGAAAGCAACGTACTTCAGCTTGGACAGAGGCTTCTCGTCCGCAGAAGCGCCGCTCTCAAAAGCAACGTCGTCGCCGGTGAAGAACTGGTAAAACTCGACAGCGTTATCCGTAGGCTCGCCCTCTCCGTAGGTGGCGAGCACAAAAACTGCAACCTTATCCTCCGGGAATTGGTCCAGATTCTCATAGTCATATTCCTCGAGGTCAGCGACCATGGTCTTGAGGCCGAATCGCTGAGATCCTTCCTTGGCCAGTCTGGAGGCGTAATCCTCGGCGGTTCCGGTTTGCGATCCGTAGAAAATAACACAGTTTTTGCCCGTTTCTTCCATTTTCTCAATGATGTTCCGAGTCTTGTCAGCCTTGGCCGCGCCGTTCATCGCGGGGCCGGTGGAGGCATAAGGGTCTTTGGCAACTGCCCAGTAGGTGCCTTTGGTGAAGTAGGCCACGCTACCCACCAGAAGCACCGCCAGGACCACCAGATCGAGGGTATCGAGTTGCGCCATGGTGAGGCTGTTCAGCGGCGCGAAGCGAAAGGCCCCGATTTGATTTGAATGGCGAGACTTAAAGGGTGGAGCGGGGATTGAATGGAGTGGAGAGGCGGGAAAAGGGGAGGAGGTGAAAGAACAATGTCACACCTCCTTACGCTTAGCCTGTCCCAGGTGCGATCACCGGAGCCGAGGCAGAAACCGAGATAAGGTGGCGGCGTCCCCGAAGCCAAAGGATAAAACGGGAAGAAAGAATGACGCTATGGGGGGGGGGGGTAACAAGAAAAAGAAAGAAAAGGTGGAAAACAGAAGAAGAAGGAAAAAGAGGAGAAGGAGGAGGATAAGAAAGTAAGCCGTGGTGTGATCCAGGAAGAACAGAGAGGCCGAACCCACTGCTAAGCAGACCGCATAATTTGGGGGGCGTGAGCCGGGAAGCGGAAGTAGACGATCGACGGACACGAGAGGGAGAAAGAGAAACAGAGAAAGAGCAGAGGTGGTGGCAGCCTGAGGCGATGGTGGCCTTTTCGCCTCGGAGGCTCGGTTTCGGAGATGCTGATCCTGTCCGGGTCTCTCAAACGGACCAGTGATACTCCAACAACTTGTTGTCCTTCTGTTACTCCGATTTGTTGAGGACTTAATCAGATCTCTCGTATCAGGGTCAGGACACACTATCCGATATTACTACACAGTAGTACTGTGAGTCTGTTTGCAGTAGTAGTGTTAGACTACTACTAAACACTGGTCACTGATATGGGAAGTATCGCTAGTTAAGAGAGCGGTTGCCGGAGGGTTTCCAAAGACAACGATCTGTGACTCAAACCTTCCGAGGAAAAAAGAAACGTAGGGAGGATGTGTAGTACAACTCTAAAATTGAAGTCAAAGTAGTAATAGTCAGAGCTGCCTGATGGTCTATCTCTCTCCTTTTATTTATCTATTATACTAAGTACTACTATTGCCTTCCCTCTTAGTGGGGAAATCCCATTGGCCGACCGTTGACCGAGATGGCGTCTGGTTCGGAAGGGGACTTCGGCCCTGGCTTGGCTGAGAGACGATGGAAAGTGGCGGCGGAGGCCCTTGAGCCATGAAGGCGCAGCCAGTAATGACCAGTTGTTCCTCTGTTTCATCTGGGGCGATCTTCCGTAACTCGCTGCCGAGTTCCTCTGCTAACCGAGTTCCGCCTTTCCAGATCCTGTGCCACTTTCAGTAATTCTTGTGATAGACTGGCATATGAAGGCAATCTCTCTGTGCCGTTCTCCCGCAACCCCGTGGAGGTGGCAAGTCCGGAGTGTCTGAAAATCTGGAGTTCCAGTCAAATGAACTGCGAATCATAGTTTCCTGTTCCAATTGCCAATAAGGGAAGAAAACTGGATTCAGGTACAAGAACTTAAGATGGTTACCTAGTAGTAATACTCGCATAGTCCATGCATATCCGATTCTTTATGCTTCGTATACCGACTTCAAAATACGCACACCGACAGCCAATTCTGTCAGCTGTCTGCAAGGATGCACTGGAAGACCCCATCTGCTCAATCCGCCCCCGTGCGTGTCGACTCTAAAGGCAGGTGGTGGCTGACCATGGATAATGCTGCTCGTGACTGCGGCACATCTTCTGCCTGTTTTCCGCTCCTGGAGAAGTTGCACCCGTTCCGCACTTTGTGTACTGGTTAGTGCACCAAATGCTCTGCATACACTGGCAACCCTTCTCGCGGACGAATTCCGCACCATCTTGAACAATCAGAAATGATACCAGTGTTATCAGCTATTTGTTATATAGGACTTGGACTTGCTGCCACACTCATGAAAGCTTGCTGATATAGCTCGAACTCTTTTCTTCGTATTATTGGAGTAGAAGGAGTGTGTTGTGTCAGACTGTTGTGGGTTTCATGTCATCGTACCCTGCTACTCCGTATATGCGACCCATATCTATACGAACCTTCTATTCCTAGATCTAGTCACACTGGTAAGCATGGTGCTAATGGAAAACGGCTCTCGTAAGATCATCATCAATCGACTTATATCACTCGGGATGGAAGTTCAATTGCCAGTAGTATATCACATGCGATCCTGTCCGGGAATGCTTCGCTACTATATATTGGTTTGCATTCTTCACGAGATTAATTTGCGGATCATGTTCTTGGCTGTCTCCGCACTGGTCATTTTACTTCAAAGCAATTTCATTTCTTCTTGTACCGCGACTACTACTATGGTGAGTAAGTGACATTACAAGCAGTAATTACTGCTAGTAGCCAAGTTCATTTTTTAGGTTACTTAAAGTGGCCATTTCAAGAGTTCTGAAATCTGAGAATCTTATGGCTTCTACTTGTTTCTCACATCATGATCGGCTATGGTAACCTTGTTGGTTAGGCATCTGGTAAAGTCAATGGTGTGAAAACTGAAGAATGCAGTGTGTTACAGCCTATAAATGCATCCTAACATGTAGATCAGCAGCCACTGCATACTGGTGAAGACTATGTGAACAGTTGTGACCCTTGACTACAGAGTAGTTTGACTGGAACCAAAGTTTCGGGGTGCTTCTTATCTACCGATAAGATTGGCTGGGGGTGAGTATCGTCAATATGGCCGACTATACTATATACTGAGACATAGGAAGTCCCTTTCAAAGAAACAAAGACAGGGTATCGAAGAAAACCCCCTTAATTATGCATAATAAAAGCGTGGAATGGTGTAATGAGCGAATGGTTTCTAGGATCATTCTGATGTGCTGATTTTCTTTCCTGAATTTGATCCTCGGGGGCCGGTATGGTCCCCGTGCTCAGAGCCTCTCCGGTCGCGAGCAAAGGCAGGAAGCTGCTCCAGCAACAAAGCTCAAGTGACGGTACCTCAGTCCCAGACAACCACCCTATCCATCGATTTCGTCTCCAGTCTAATGTGCGGAAGATAACCATGCACTGTTTGCAAGTGCACCCAGGTTCTTTCGCTCCAACTGAAGAGAGCACTAGCAGGCAATGAGTGGCGTTTGAACCCGGACAGACGTCGGACAACAGCAGTACGTGACTCCGTCTTCTATCGCTCGGTCGGACCTAACGGATTCTCGTTGTGATGGTCTTAACCCTGCTATCTATCGCTTCTAATGGATCTGAGTGATTGGATAATCGCGCGTCTGACTTGTTGTTCGTGGTAGTGGCTTCACATCCGTCGATCAAGGCTGGTCCCATCCAGCCAACGCCATTGCCCCTCATCCCTGACGATTCGAGCCCTGTGTCGCACCATAGCTTTTCAACTCCACCAGAACGCCTTGTCACGAGAAGTACGCCATCGTCCACCGTGCACAGTCGGGAAACTTCCACGGTCAGAGGAGGTGCCGACCTATCCGCCTTAGCCCCTTCATCCTCACAACCTCGACACTCTCGCCGCGGCAACTCCCATTCCAAAAGCCCCGAACCAAGCGCTGGGAGGTCTGGTCTTGGGTACGATGTCGGCTTGGAGAGGAGACCATCCAACTCTTACGGTCATCATAGAAATACCTCGATTGTCCATGGTATCCAACACTCCCGAAATCCCAGTTTCGCTGCCTCTACAACCTCTACAAGCCCGCTCAGCCCCGAATTGATCGCTTCGCTCGGCCGCGGTGGCGCCCCCGACCCAGAAGGCACAGGCGCTGTACGAATGGAGCAGAACGAGGGACCCTCGGGCTTCCAGGGCCAAGGGGCCAATGGAGCGGTGCACAGTCTGCAGGGCACACTAAGCACCATAGAGGATAGAGATACGGATGATGTCGCTGATGGGACCCTGGCGAGTACAGCTCACAGGAGAATGAACTCCAACGGAAAGCCGTGGCAGGAGCGGTCCCATAGCCGTTCGCACTCGAGGCACCATTTTGGAGCAGAGTCGAAGACGGTTGGGGAATACGCTTTGCACCATCTCTTCAATTCCGTAAGTGTATACCTTTTTTTCGCCGAGTGTAATCCGACTGCTGACAGTGGCCCTAGTTTGTAGGTCAAGCGGACAACAAGATCAACCAGGCTATAATGAAGCTGGGTGAGTCAGACGCGCCAGTTGAAGAGGTGTGCGGACCGGGCGTCGATTCAAACTTTGATCAATTGATCTCTGCTTTGGGTCATATCGCGCGAGAGAAACCGAAGCCTCTGATTGATACGATCATGCTATGGCGAAAGGCCAAAGGCGATGCCGCTATTGTGGCCAAACAGGCCGCTGGTCAGAAGACTACATCCGAAAATGGGTCCCTGATACGCCGCAACACCGAGCCACCCCAGATCATCGCAGAATCGGCTTCTCAGACTGACTCGGCGTCTCCTGCGACTACACTTTACTCCCGGCACGACGATGTCATCTTGGCGGAGCGGCGTGCGACGGTGTCCGTTTACCTGGTTTGCAGGGTTTTGATCGAGATATTCAACCAGAGCAGTCTTGCTTCGATCACATTGGACATGGCGGACCGCTTAGAGGATATTGTCTTCGGTCAACTCAAAACAGTAGACCCCGAGCAGATCTCAGCTTCGCCTCTGCGCATGGCGAACTGGAGGATTTACTCCCAAGTGCTAGGGATCATGAGCGAAAACAACTTCACAAGCGTCACAGCTCGGTTTTTGGCAGAGCTCGAAAAAATTCAGAAGGATGAAACACTTCGTGGGCCTTCCAGAGATGGTGACGCCAAAGCCGAACTCCTAATCCTAGGGATGAGGCATATTCGGATTAAGACACAACCCGACTCATGGGCTCGCTCTTGCGAATTTTTACGCTCACTGGCCCGATTGTTCGGTAATTCTCATGGGCAACGGGTCAAACAGGCATATTGTTATATCTTTGAAAAGTTACTCCTACCTGTGGCTGCTAGTCCCAACTCTGACTTGACGTTGCCCAAGTGGAAAGACTTTATAGAGCTAGTCCAGTCCCGTCTGTCACAGATGCTAACCAAGCCTCGTCATTGGACTGTGGCTTTCCCTCTCCATGTGCTGCTTTTGTGCGTGTCGACGAAGGAAAACTTCTCCTCACAGTGGCTTTCACTGGTCCAGTCGCTCCCACCGAGATTAAAAGACCGGCCAACGAGAGGGCCGGCCCTGCAGGCAATGTGTCGCTTGCTGTGGACCTACTTCTTCCGGTATTCAGAATCGCCCACAGCTACACTGCGTAAAGTCGACGAAGTGTCGAAAATCGCGCTTCCGCCGGGCAAAAAGACATATCTGAGTACAGAACCGGCCGTTGCAGAACCTCTTATCCAGCTAATACGCATGATTGGGTTTAAGCATCCCGACGTCTGTTTCAGAAGCATCATCTTTCAAATGATCAGCTCGGATCTTTTTCTCTCCGGAAAAGAGCTAAAGATCGAACAAATGGAGCCGGAAAAGATGGTGATTGGAATCAGGTCCTTCCTCGCCATCATGACAGACATCGAGAATTCTGATCAGCTTTGCCCTCCCGTGCCCACCGGTTCGATCCCCAACCCATTCACCGACATGTCCTCTCCAACCTATCTCCATCGTCCTCAATTCCTGGCTGACCCCCGGCTTCCAAATGCCCGAGGGAATAAGGGGGATGCAGTATCACGGCCTGTAAACACAGCAAGACTGAATGAGAATGTCAGAGACTATTATTTCCGGTTCTGTGACATCCTTGGCAAGATAACTCTTTTATGCGACAACACTTTCGGAGGACAGGCAGCGCTGGATGAGAAATTCGGCGGGACAACTCCCAAGACCCCGATTGCGGAGGCCTTCAGTTTTGGAAGACGGGATGATCATCCTAACATTCTAGATCAGAGACAGGGCTTCTACGATCTTCTTCACGTCGCGGTCCAAGCCCTGCCTCGCTGTTTATCGGATCGTATACCATTCAATTCTCTTATCAATCTGCTTTGTACTGGCACCGCTCATGTCCAAACAAACATAGCGTCCTCATCTGCCGAGTCTCTGAAAGCAATTGCACGGCAATCTCATGCCCAGCAGGTGACGATCGGTTTCGCAAGGTTTATATTCAATTTCGACGCGAGATATTCCACCATGTCAGACGAAGGCATGCTTGGGCCAGGCCACATCGAATCTACATTGAGATTGTATGTCGAGTTGCTGAGGATCTGGATTGAGGAGATCAAGCAGAAGACTAAAGATGCAGCGGCGGACTCTGGCGATAAGTCTGGTACTGGGAGCAGAGCTCTGCAATTGGACCTTTCCAGCGTTCTCGCCCAGGTCGAGGAGGTGGAGTCCCACGGCTTATTCTTCCTTTGCTCGCAATCGAGGAGGGTTCGCGCTTTTGCAATCACCGTGCTCCGCCTTATTACGGAATTTGACAGTGCCCTCGGCAAGGAGAATACGCGAATCATCCGGATCTTGGAGGCCGACTCGCAACAGATATTGGACGTCAATGACGAACAACTAACTGTGGCTGAGAGGAGTCGCATCCAGAAAGGCAAGCGAAGAAGCGCCACTCAAAACACGCTGATTGAGCTGTGCAGCAGTGAAGTCTCCTATGACTCTACACTATGGTCGAAGGTATTTCCCAATATCATTCGGATTAGCTTCGAGACCTGTCCTTTCGCTGTGACGTTGGGCCGTGAGATCGTGTGTGCGAGACTTGTCCTGATGCACAAGACCATTACGTCGCTTGCGGAGAGTCCTCAGTATCCTCAATACGGTCCGATTGATGCCATTCAAGCTCGCTCATTCGGTAGGAGTAACACAACCGCCGAGATCTTGATTGAGCAGTGGAAGCTGTATTTGGTCATGGCCTGTACCACCCTCAACAGCGTAGGCGCGCAGTCCCAGAGTCAGCTGGCAAACGCTCAGCATGCACGGAAGGGATCGAAAGGGTCACAACAGTCGCAGGATAAAATAAGCTCCGCCCGAAGCCTCTTTGCCTTTGTGATCCCGTTGCTATCAGCCGAGCGATCTTCTATACGAAACGCTATTGTGATTGCCCTAGGCTCGATCAACATGAACCTATACCGCACCCTACTTGAGTCTCTACAGTACGCCGTTACGACTTGCAACGAAGAGGCTAAGGTTCGGATCGGTACACATTATCGTTCTCCGAGCAGCCCACGGCGCAATCGCAAGACAGACCGATTGCGGACCGAAGTCACCCATGTCTATAAACTAACGTCCCACTTCCTCAAAGAACCCGAAGTATACAACGATGACTGGATTGTCAACAACCTTGTCACCTATGCAAAGGACTTGCGGATATTTCTGAGTGATGCTGAGGTGCAGAACGACTGGGAGTTTCAGCGGCTTCGCTTCCATTACTGCGGGCTTATGGAGGAGCTTTTCGAGGGCATCAATCGTACCAAAGACCCCTCTCGCTGGATACCTTTCGAGTCAAGAAAGTCTTCCTTCTCTCTAATGGAGGACTGGTGCGGATACTCGCCTAATCAGTCCCAGATCTCGCAACGCGAGGAGACGATGCGAAGGAATGCCATCTCACAGAATCACGAGGCTGGCGAATTGCGTAATACTGCCGCAGCCATGGAAATAGAGAAGAAGAACCTGCGCGCAGCAGCCCTCAGTGCAATGGCATCCCTATGCGTAAGTTGTCTTGACTTTTTCAATCCATGCGGGTTACCAACTGACTTCTGTAGGCTGGGCCAATTAGTATTACAACAGAGAGCGGGTCGGTGCTCCAATTTGACGTGGGTCGGATGCTTTCTTGGGTTGATATTATTTTCAACACAATCAGTGACAAGTGGCACGCCATTGGTAGACGGGCCTTGAAAAATCTAATCATCCACAATAAGGAGCACTCATACTTGTTGGAACGGTCCATCGAGATGTGCTATGTCACAGAGCGACCGAAGGCATTGGAGAGCTACTTTGAAGTCGTAACTGAAGTGCTCATCGAGCATAAGGATTATCCGCTTGGGTTTTGGAGAATCTTGGGTGCCGTACTGGTTACACTTGGTAGCCCGAAACGGGAGATCAGAATGAAGTCTGCTAAGCTGCTTCGAATTTTGGAAGAGCGACAACAGAAGAGTTCAAGATTACAAGACTTCGACATCAGCATTTCCGACAAGACGACCGCCGTCTACAAGCTTGCGCAATTCGAGACCTCGAAACGTTTGGCGAAGCAACACTCTGACCTGGCCTTCACTCTCTTCTCCGAGTTTTCATTGCACTTTCGGAATCTGCGGCCGGACAGCCAGCGGAACATGGTGGCTGCCATCCTTCCGTGGGTCCAGACAATGGAGCTTCAAGTCGATCCCAATGGCGGCCCAACAGCCAAGTCATATATGCTTCTGGCCAATCTGTTTGAGATTACGATCCGCTGCAGTACTATTCTTCCAAACGAGGTTCAGGCCCTTTGGCAAGCTCTGGCCACCGGCCCGCATGGTGGCAACGTACAGTTAGTGCTTGACTTCATCATTAGCCTCTGTTTGGAACGCAAAGAGCAGAACTTTGTGGATTATGCCAAACAGGTTGTTGTGTTCCTGGCAGGAACTCTCGCAGGCTCCAAGGTCATTGAGTTTTTCTTGTTGCAGGTCGTGCCTAAGCACATGGTACAAGAAAGGAAAGATATCACGCCAGCGCCACCTGATATCAGAAGCCTACCTTATGTCACAGACCTCGGAACAGTGCTTCCTGTTGGGAACAAGCAAGCTGGTCTTTCCCTGGGCCAAGTCGCGCTGATTTTCCTCGTTGACTTGATGGTTGCGCCAGTTACACTGACCATGGACGATTTGGTCAAATTGCTTCATGTTGTCCTCATACTCTGGGACCATTATACGCTCACTGTGCAAGAGCAGGCCAGGGAAATGCTGGTTCATCTGATACACGAGTTGATCGCTGCAAAGGTTGAGGATGACGCGCCCATCGAAACACGGCAATCCATTGAAGACTTCGTGGAATCGATCCGTAAGAGCGATCCGAAGGTTGTGTGGGAATACGAAGACGCCAGTGACAAAGAAGATGAAGAGGACGGCAGCCGTGTTCCGCCATCAATGGCCTCTGTCACTCGCCAAGTAGTCAGTTTCTTCAGCCTTGGATATGAAGGGCTGAACGACCTATGGGCGAAAGAGGCGTTGAACTGGGCGACGTCATGCCCAGTGCGACATCTCGCCTGTCGGTCGTTCCAAGTGTTTCGTTGCATATCCATGTCTCTCGACTCCCGGATGCTGGCTGACATGTTGGCTCGTCTGTCGAACACTATTGCAGACGAAGAGTCGGACTATCGAACTTTCTCCATGGAAATCCTTACGACACTTAAGATCATTATCAGCTCTTTGGCGCCTACTGACCTGCTGCGTTATCCCCAGCTGTTCTGGACTACATGTGCGTGCTTGAATACCATCCACGAAACGGAGTTTATTGAAAGCGTTGGCATGCTTGAGAAATTCCTGGACCGTGTCGACATGAGTGACCCCATGGTAGTTTCAGAGCTCATCAAAGGCCAACCGCCAAAGTGGGAAGGTGGCTTTGATGGTCTCCAGGATTTGATCTACAAGGGTCTCAAGTCATCTGAATCATTGAATCGAACACTGGACATCCTGCACCGACTAAGTGCCCTTCCAAACAACGAGCTCATTGGTGATGGTAACAGGTTATTATTTGCCATATTAGCCAACCTGTCTCACTTTTTGCGTCAATTTGACTCCGATGTTGACGATCCCAAGACATTGGCGCGCGCGACACTGCTGGCAAGGGTCGCTGAAAGTGAAAGATGCCCCCGACTAGCAGCTTCACTGCTCGGGTTTGCCAACGGCCAATACAAGGCGGAGAACGATTTCCTGAACCATATTATCACGGAGATTCGGTCTTATTACTTCCCCCGCCAGGATGTTCAAAGTCTCATCTTCCTCATGGGGTTGCTGACGAATACCACAAACTGGTTCCGCGTCAAGGTCATGAAAATACTATGCGTGCTGTTACCTGACATGGACATGCGTCGGGGAGAAGTGACGTGTCACGGGCCTGATCTGATTTCTCCTCTCTTGCGACTGCTACAAACGGATCTCTGTCCCCAAGCTTTGCAGGTCATGGACCACATCATGACCGTCTCGGCCAATCCAATGGAGAAGCATCACATCCGGATGAGCATGGCTTCCTCGTCGTCTTCTCGGGCTATCCGTAAGGAGTACGAGCGCGTGCAGAGCTTGTATGGTATACCGGAGCCCACCGGATGGTCGATACCCATGCCCGCGACGCAATCAAGCATCACACGACACAATGTCCATGCAGTGTTCTACACTTGCGCGGAGGTTGACCGTATGGAAGTGCAGGAGACAGCACCCTCTGAGGTGGAATTCCACGCCGACGAGTATAATGACACGTTCTTCCCCATGCGGGCGGACACGATGAAATCTATCGATACGCAAACGGACGGCAACATGGGGGACATCGTTCAGAAGCTAGACAGTCTAGATGACTTCTTCGAGGAGACAGACCCGGTGCACGCAACACTGGACCCTATTTCCGATTCAACCCTACGGGGCTTTACTGGTACATTTGCCGATACCAACGCCAATCTGTACGATCAGCAAACTGCGCCAATCCTCCGCAAGTCCCTTGCCCGAACCGCCTCAACGTCCTCTTTCCATAATGGACTTGCTGAGTCCCGTCCGTCCAATCTGCGCTTCGACAGCATGGGAACACCATCTCCTGGGACATTTACGCCTCAGCCTCAGAGCCAAACTGCACGGCCCGTTTCCCACACGCGCTCCGTTACGTCTCCAGTCAATCATTTGTTCACGCCTCAGAGTTCTAGTGCACATCATAACACGCCCTTGATCGGATTTGAGTCGGCATTCCTATCCGATGACGAGATAGAGGACGGCTTGGCTGATCACAAACAAGCCATGCCGCATCCTATCAGTCAAACGCGCAGTGCCACGGACGGGTCCTCATCCCTTGAATCCATGATCCGCAGCGGTATGCGACGACTCACCGGCGGGGCAGCTACGAATCGGGAAAAGGAGAGACAGCGTGATCTGGTTCGAGCCCAACAGCGAGCAATGGTTCAGACGGCCAGCTCACCGCGCGTGCCCAAGGTGCCTGCGGAGTATTTGACGGGGCCAACGAGCAACCCATCTTCCCCAGCACAACAGTGATGGGACTGATCATCACTCCAATCCTCGTGCGACCTTCTTTTGCTTTGATATTGTAAGCCGGTGCTTGGTGTGATTTGGCGTTCAACATACCCAATCGTCGATGTTTCCTTCGTTTACTCTTCCTTGACGTCTGTTCGCCTGCCCTCATTTCATCATTTCCTTGGCCGTATGTAGTACAGACATCTATAGATTAATTAATTGAATCAGAAGATATATAGACAAGAATATAGTGATATGGAGTGGTACAGTAGTAGTGTTCGGGAAGTCCAGTGGGGAGAGTGGATGCCTCACGGTCCAGGCGGCGCGCCCATCCCGTGACGCTCCCCGACGCCATACCGCATCGGGGCTTCCCCGCATTGAAGGCAGGAAGGGGAAGATCGTCGACTCTCAACTCTATTCGTCATTCCCTAATGATGCCCCTGGCTTGAGGTACTTTGAAGAATGGAAAGCCTCGGAAAGCAGCGGAGTTCCACCTTTCCAGCACTTCACTGGGCCGAGGGGTGCTCGGTTGTTCTCCAACTTACGGCTGCTCGCTCCCCCAGATCACTACGCTTCTTCCTTCGACAAATACTATCTCATCCTAGCACTACTCTCTCTACTATACCTTGAGTGGTCTCTTCCAATATCGTGCAATACCTCTTTTGAAATGAGTCTCGCGCGTGCTCTGCCCCTTCGCAGTGGAAGGGGTGCCTTATTCAGAGCGACTCCCTCGATATGTCGTCTCACGCAACATTACACTCTGTCTGGTCGCACGTTCTCGACTTCTGCGCAACGGGATGCTACATGGGGATTCATTGGACTGGGCCAAATGGGTAGGTATTCGCAGGTCGGGGAAGCCTTGAACATCTCTCAATGGCATTGTCTAATTGACATTGACAATCTCTTTGTCTACCACAGGCTACAACATGGCTAAGAACCTGCGCGCTAAGATTCCTGAGACGGATACGTTGATTATTCGAGACATGAATGAAGATAACATGTCTAGGTTCGTGAAGGAAGCAGAAGAAATTGCTAGGAGCAGCGGCGCTGCTGACGGCGCTTCGGAGGTTCTGGTGGCTCAGACCGCGAGAGAACTTGCGGAAAAGTCGGTAAGTTGATCGTTCCTATTCGGGGTTTTGTCACCGCTCGATGTGAGTCCCTACGTGGCTTTGCGATCGGACATTGCTTGCTACTTTAAGGCTACATATTTGGGGTGCTATATCCATTCACAACCCCGCATTTAATTGGGTTTGTTTGCTGATGAACTGTCCAGTCCGTGATCATCACCAGCCTTCCAGGGCCGCAGCATGTCAAGGATGTTTATCACTCTATTCTACGAGAAGGTGATCTTCCCACGCTAGAAGAAGAGCGACTGTTCATCGATACATCAACGATCGACCCTGCGTCATCAAAGGAAATCGCAAACGCTATACAAACCACATCCCAAGGGCGCTTCGTCGATGCCCCTGTATCGGGTGGTGTGGTGGGTGCGCGCGCTGGCACATTGAGCTTTATGTTCGGTGCCACTTCGCAGACTGGTCAGTTGCTTGATCGTGTGCGATCCGTGCTACTCATGATGGGAAAGAAGGCGTGGCACATGGGCGCCCCGGGAGCCGGCGTTTCAGGCAAACTGGCGAACAATTACATCCTAGCGATCAACAACATTGCGACCGCGGAAGCAATGAATCTTGGCATGCGCTGGGGGTTGGACCCCAAGGCTTTGGCAGAGCTTGTCAATTCGTCGACTGGCCGGTGTTGGCCCATGGAAGTCAACAACCCTGTACCTGGTGTGGTTGAGACGGCACCGGCATCTCGTGGTTACGAGGGTGGATTCGGAGTGAGTCTTATGAATAAGGATCTTCGACTGGCGATTACTGCTGCGGAAGAGTCGCAAACACCTTTGGCGCTGGCAGGTACTGCTCAGAAGGTGTATAATGCTGTCGAGGAGGAACACCGTGGGAAGGACTTTTCCGTGGTGTACAAGTGGCTAAAGGAGCACTCGCAATGATCGGCTGGTACGGCCTCCGGTATTGTTCGAATGAAGTACTTTCAGTTGTGGCAACGAGATTTCTACAATGAATCATAGAGTACATGGCCATGACTCTTCCGCTTGCCAAGCCTGTTCATGATCTGCATGCATCTAAGCCCCTATCAGCTATTATCTCATTTATATATACATGACGACCACAACACCATCACTACATATTGAAGTCCTCCCACAGCGCAATGTATTGGATAACTGCCCAAAGCTAGCATGAATCCCACCCTCGTATCTGACCCTGACACCTTGAAATCCACTACTAGTTAGTCCCAGCCCCAAACTAAACTAGCCAACCCACAAAACCAAATGAATGATCTGGCGTGATCTGACAAATCCACCACAAATCTAATCTATGACTCCAACCATTCCCTCCCAGATACAACCCTCCTAAACCCTGCACATCCCCAACCACAATCCCTCACAATAGCACTATACCCAAACCCAACCCATCCCACCACAGAAACCAAAAGAAAATGACCCCCCTGCCCACGCAAACCCACGGCCCACCCACCGGCCACCCGATCCTCATCCTCCCAGGATGGGAAATGACCCCCGAAACAGAAATGCACGATTTCGAGCCCATTTTCACCAGCCCCAACATTCCCAACTCCAACCTGCGCCGAATCTACATCGCCCTACCAGGAACGGCCTCCACGCCAGCAAGAAACATCACCTCCCTCGACGACATCTACCACCACCTCGTGCACTTCATCGACACTACCCTGGGAAATTCCCGATTTATTTTGATCGGATCCTCCTGCGGGGCGTATCTTGCGCGTGCGCTGGCTCAGAAGTATATGGCTCAGATAGATGGATTACTTCTTAGGGTACCGCTTGTTCAGCCGGAGGATGGGAAGCGGGATGTTGATAGGGTTGAACCGTTGGTTAGGGATGAGGTGGTAATGGGTAGTTTGTCGGATGAGGATGGGTCACTTCTGGGTATTGAGAACGGGGGGAAAGTGCTGGTGCAGACGGAGGGGTATGTGGGGGAGTTGGTGAGGAAGTATCGGGAGGTGTATGTTCCTGCTGAGGAGGGGGTTGATAAGGGGGTTTTGGATTCGATTAGGGGGGATGTGGGGAGGTATCGGTTGAGTGAGGAGGTACTTGGGAACGGGAATGGTGGGGAGAAGTTAATGGCCCCGACGCTGGTGGTTTGTGGGAGGCAGGATGAGAGCGTGGGGTATAGGGATTGTTTGGGTCTGTTGGAGAAGTATCCTAGGGCGACGTTTGCGGTGCTGGATCGCGGGACGCATGGGTTGCCGGTGGATGCGAGTGAGAGGGGGGTGTTTGGGGCGTTGGTCAGGGATTGGGTTTTTAGGGTGGGGGAGTGGAGGGATAGTCATCGTTGATTTGTCTTGGTGGGTTGTATGTACAATTTGATGAGTTGGGGTAATTTTGGGATATGGATGTTGAGGATGTAGGGGTTATGATTTGCGGGGTGAGAGTTTGACGAGAAGACCTTCTTGCTTGACGAACCACCTGGGATAGGGTCAGTATTGACTTGGCTGATATGATATGTTTCTGATTCGGGTTGTGGGTGGATGGTAGTATACGTACCAACATGTTTCCTTCCATGGCTCATCTGGGTTCGCGAGTTGAATGTCGAAGCGGTTGAGGAGGGTTGGGATCATCTATTGCTCGGTTAGTTGATGTTGTAGAGAGTGATAACACTAAGTTGAGTAGCTGTTACCTTGCTCATTTCCATCCAACTGATATCTTTGAGAGAAGTTAGCTATAGGGATCTTGGTAGGTGGTGTTGAGGTAGACGTACTCTTTCCAATGCAAAGTCGGGAGCCACCGCCAAAAGCAAAGAAGTATCGTCCTAATAATAGAAGGCATTTGATTAGCTGAATCATAACATAAGGCGGAGGTATGGACTCACTCATATCGCCTGTCTTCTCTCCTAGCCATCTTTCAGGGCGGAATGCTTCAACATCGTCGCCGAATATACTGGCGTCGCGATGGACGACCCAGGGATTGACGCCCACGGTTGTCTAATCATTATCTTGAGTCAATACGCAGTCCTTCATTAGGCAGTCAGCAAGCCATGGGTACTGGTGTCATCTTACCCCCTCCGGCAAAAAGCACCCATCAATCACAATTCCCCCCTTAGGAACAACACGAGGCAGAGTCATTCCTACAGCCGGATGCAGTCTCAACCCCTCCCACATGCACGCCTGAAGATACGGCATGTCATTCGCTTGGTCCAGGGTAACCGGGTCCGAAAATTTTCCCTGGCGTTTCCGATCTTCAATCTCTTCCCTAAGCTTCTTCAGGCAAGCTGGCGTCCTCAGCAAATGGTAAATAATCGATCTGATCGAGATAGCAGTAGTGTCAGAGCCCGCAAAAACATTCGACGTAGCCATTGAGAGCACGTCATCATCTGACAGTTCATCTCCTTTCTTCTTCTGCACATCAAAGAGCTTGGATAAGATGTCTTGCTCGTCTTTAGCTTCTTCGACATGCTTCCCCTCTCTACGGGCCAGGATCTCACGAGCTGCAATCTGTCGAATCGTACCATGGCGCGCTGCGATACCCAAGCGACTTCCGATGAGAGGCGTCATATAATCATGCAGCCAATAAACCCAGGGTACTTGGCCCACCCAGGAAGCCGAACGAAGTGCGTTCTCAATCTGACTGAATGCGCCACCGTCTGTTCCGTTCTCGAGGAAGCCAAATGATTTGGAGAATGTAATTTCTCCAATGACATCTGGGTTGCATTTATTAGAAGGACGTAACATGGATTGAAGATCTTTTACTTGGGAAAACTTACCAAAAGCAAACAGCTGCACCCACTTCCCCATATCAACAGTTGCGTCAGGCCCTTGCCGGTGTAGACACTGCATGAGTCGTTCGACGACTGCATCCACGCCATGCTCAAAGTCCTTGAGACTACTCATCGAGTAGATATTGTTGACAAGTCGTCGCTGGGCCCCATGGATAATCTCACTTCGTTCTGCAAAAAGATCGAATTTGCGACGACCTTGCCAAACGCCTTTGTTTGATCTCAGCCAAATTGGACATCAGTACAATTAAGAGGGTGAGTGAGTGGACTCACTGTACCAATCACTCTTTGCGAATCTGTTTCCAGCCCCTACACGTTGAAGTGTCAGCGCTGTTACGAAACAATCTTAGGTGAAAAGCGGCATACCATAAATCATCTGGATGGCATCCAGATCTGCCACACTAACTTCGCTTGGTCCGACACGGACCAATTTGCCATACTTCTCATGGAGACGAGGATACAATCGATGCATATTGCCTTTGTCTGAGAAGAATACCAGCCACCATCGCGAAAGACTGGCCCAGAAGGGGCCGGGGACTTTGGCTAATGAGCTGTAGAAGCGGATGTATAGAACGTAACTAATAAGCGAGAGGAGTGATAAGCAGGCAATATATGGCAGAAAGTATAAAATGGATTCATGATGAGTTGAATCAAGTCGAGCTAAATCACTAAGCAGGCCCATCTTGGTGAGTTGGTCGGTAATGAATTGACCTGGATGAGACTTGGGGAAGCATATAGAGAAATAGAGGAAGAAGAGGTCGATTAAATAACATGGGAGCCAGTGGCACTGATAAGCACTAGAAGGACGTTGTGTGTCGAACTGTAATTACTGCTAGCCGGGTAGAGGTCATCTTTCACCGACCTGCCACTGGTTGGTTGCGGGGGCGGGTCGAGGATCTGCGGGGTCAGTTTCATACCACGGCACAAGGTAGTGTATTCGTCTTAGTGCAACGATACATATACATAATGATCGCTGGTATCATCAGCATCGGCCGGAAAGCTTGGGACAAATCCCAAAAATCAGGAAACTCATTTGGTGCTGAGAATCAAGCTTGGAACTAAAGGTTCCACTTGGAGATAGCCCGTAGTGGTATGTTTCGGCTTGGGTATTATTACAACCATACAGCACCCGAAACCAAACTATATTATTCGACTTGTGCTGTGCCAGATTCTATGGACATTGTACCTGTTCTACATAATGTGAGAAGATGTCGCTGAAATTGTAGCCAAATTGTTGGCTACGTCATGTCACAATTCACTTTAAGAGCTCAGCATATTATCCATGTATCCTCTGTGGGTGGTAATGAAGCCAGCAAAATATTCTCGAACGCTGCTCGCCTCGTCAAGTTGCGTTGCATACCCTAGTATTCCATCGGGTCGAACAATGACGACTGCACCGTTGCTATCAGACACCGTATAGGCAGCATGGGCCGAGCTCTATGGGTCATAGTAGAGTCGACCAACTGTTGGGATACTGAACCTTTGGTCTCCTCCAGCAGGTCTCTGAGCAACCACTGTTATAGACCGAGCCATGCTGCGAGTAAGGCTCTCGATAAGCTATTTCACTGTCTCCACAGCATGGGAGAGACTATGTCTAGCCTTCTCGGGGTGTCCAGCCAGGAGAAGAATTGACCAAGTACCAACGTTCGGCATCAGGTGGAGCAATCGAATAGGTAGTCGTGACCCAGGAGCATATATCAACGCATCTGGAGCTCTCCAGCCCGCTGATATTGCTGTCGCCAAGGGACGCTTGTTGATGACACTCTCGTCGTAGTGAATTCCTAAACCGATACAAAAATCAATCGTATCATCGAAGACCTTGGAAAATAGCTCATTCGAGCTTAATGATAGATGCTTGTACCTGTCAGGGACGGTCCCCGAGATGGTAGCCGAGAAATCCTTGTCAAGGTTGATTAAATATTGCGCTACAGCACGTCGCTCTGTATCATAGCTGCGAAGCACATCGATACTATACCAACCTTTCACGATGCCGCCGAGCTTCTAGGCTAGGTTTACTGCATCATGAATGCCTGTATTCATGCCCTGTGCTGTTCCAGATTAGTGTGTATGACAGGCGTCTCCTGCTAGTAATACTCGGTCGTTGTTATAAAAGCACTCTGCTACGCGCTGATTGATCCTGTGGTGGGAGTTAGAAAGGAACCTGGAGACACGGAAAGAAAACTTACCCATATAAAGTCCACCAGTCAATGGTTTCAAATTCAAATGAAAATGGTTCCATGGACTTGACAGCTTCCACCTTCGCGTCCTCAAGTGTGAGCTTGTCCCCATAATTAGCAAGCAATTCCTGTGTCATAGCAAATCCGATCCGCTTCACACCATGATCTAGCCGAACCCATAGCACATTCCCGTGGCTTTTGGATTCGATGGAAGCGAAGCCAATATCAGCATCAGGCATATCAGTCTTGAAGCGCCCATCAATGCGTACCCATCTGAAATTTGTGTGATCGTCTTCAAACAAAATACCAGCGAGGCGTCTCACAAGCGAGTGACTGCCATCCGCGCCAACGATGAATTTACTAACCAGCAATATCAGCATGAGTCTCTTCAAACCAACAGCAAAATAGCGGACTGCCCGCATACCTCCTCACCGTCAAACTCCTACCCGAGCTAACCTCCGTTACATGTGAGACGACTTTTTAATCGTCATAACAAGCCTCCTCGACGTCGAAGCCATCTAGTCTCCATCCTATGTACGGCTCGCCTCCAAGCGATACATATGCATCTCGTATCACCTCCTCCGAGTACTTCTGACGGATATTCAGACAGTAATCCAGGAACGTGCCACGCATATGCTGGTACATAATTTCCCAGCCTCGGGCCGTCACCCGCTTGCCATCTCTGTAAGTCACACTATCGCGGGCCACGTAACCAATTTGATTCAGGTCGTCTAATATGCCCTATTGGTCCAGAAACTCAAGAGTACGCGGGTGGAGAGTTGTTGCTCGACCATACATGGCTTGTTCAGCTTTGTCATGTTGCTCTGTGCGGAGAAAATAACGAAGCTTAGTCTCTTGGGATAATCCAAAAGAGGGAAGAAATCGGAGTCCCTACCAACGAGTAAGGTGTCCACACCCTGTCTAGCAAGTGCATACGCAGTAAGCAAGCCAGTAGGCTCGCCACCGCTAATGAACACGTCTGTTTCCCTGATCTCGGTCATGGACGCTAGAAATGTTCCAGTAGTATGTGACAAGAGGAAAAGGGGACGTCAATGGATATAAGCAATGCGCTCGTGGCAGAGTAGGTTACTTTGAATTCGGGCACTGACTGTGCGGATTCTTATAACAGTGTATAGTGTCAGCTAAGTGTTGCACAGGGAAAGCGTTTCAAACCCCTCACACATGACAAGGTCATGTGTGAGGTTTATGCAAGATCGCCTTGGAGATCGGCGTTTTCTAAATGAAGGACCATGTAAATTTATAACTCTAGACCATGTTCCATGGTTTATCCGACAAGTAATTCCCTGGCAGATGGGAATAGATTGTTTTCCATTATGATAATAATCTAGGCCATGAATGTCGATTTCCTAGGAAGTCCTGTATGTTGGCCAGGTGTCTCTCTCTTCTTCGATATTTTCTATTCACTTTTTAATAGGCTGAGCTTCATCATGGTCTGGCGAATATCAGAAGAATGATGGCGCTGCCAACCAAAGGTCATCCCATAGCATCTCCATCAGAGAACTATTCACATCATCTCCACTCCAGAGAGAGTCCAATGCCTCAGAGAATTGAGTATCTAGAGCGCCTTGGCTGGAACCATCGCCATCCTCTGATTCATTGAGACTGGAGATATTCAGTGCTTTAGATGAAACAACACCTTGGCCCAATTGTCGGTCTGTATTTTGAGGCGCAGGCTTCTCGGTATGCAGAGTAGTTTCGTGTCCTTGGTCGTCAAGCACTTGGGATAGAGTCTTCCGCAGATTGGTTGCGCAATTTCTTGCGGTGTTGCTGTACGAGCTCATGTTTTCCAAACAGTCGCAGCAGCTCTTCCAAGCATTGCCCAAGACTGGCTGAGGGAATCTAGACTTCATAGCAGGAGATGCCTGAGCCAGTATGAGAACAACGCCAGACGTAAAAGCATCTAGTGGTTTGGTTCAGCGGCCGCCACTTCATACTCGTCATTGGGGGCACATACAAAAAACATTGTACCACCACACACTTGCCAGTTCAGTCGTCGAGATTTCATTCATAAGATGCGACAGCTCAATTGCAGTCTCGATACATGACGTCGAGCAGCTGATACCGAAATCCACGGCTATTCTGCTTTTCAACGGTACTTGTTGGTATCGAGGGTAGCCGGCCGCTTGACGCGGTGGCAAATTGTCACGGCAGAGCTTGACGAATGTAGGACGAAGAAGCAAGATTCTAAGATGAAGAAATCTGGGGCAAGGTCAGTGACGCATCATCAAACAATTCGCAGCAGTACTCACCTTCCCCTCAACAGGCTGCTTTCACGACGGAATGGTCCAGCCACACCAGCGGGATGCTGGGCATCACGCCATTGTAGAGCCGCTGGGAGACTTGACTCAAATTCCAGAAGCTCCTCATCTAAACTGAGCAATGTCTGTGCTAACTCATTCTCGGACTTTGGCCGTTCTGACTGATCAGGAGACCCCCCGTCCTCCCAAGGCTCATAGACATCAGATAGAATCTTTCTTAGTATCTTGTATAACTGTAGAGTTCTGACATAGAACTCTGCTTTTGAAAGCGTGTCCGCCGGTGACTTGCAGGTTGTTGTGGTCGAATCGAGAAGTTCATCATCGATGGCTTCTGGAAGAGGTACTGCGGAAGAATGAGTCATGGGAGGACGACCCAGCATCATACTACTTGCCCTTGGGTTTTTGTCAGTATTATGAACGTTTTTAATCTGATGCACTCACAGATCAAGCATTACGCATCCATGCCAGACGCGCCTTCTCATCTGTTTTTGGGCAGGTGTCCTGAGCCTATCCGCCTTAAGAGAATGCATTCCGAGAGATTGTGCGATTCTGCAAGCAAGGCCAATTATATTCCAGCATCTCGATGGAGATTCGCCTCCTTGTAAGTATTGCGACGTCAATAGTAAGGTTTGTACTAGGGCTAAATCGCCTTTATCAAGTGACATCACGTTCAATAGTCGCTGCGAACGCTGAAAGAACTCCTCCGCTGTAGCTTGCCGCGCTGTATGATCTAAGTTAGAAAAGTGGCATCCAAGAGCAAATATGATGTTCAATGCGCAATGAAACAGTGCCCGGGGCACGTAGACATCCCCTAAACCCAGTCCGGACGAGATGGATTCTGTGTCTGTTTCCGCATCTGGCGTCCATAAGCGCCTATAAGCGCGGAGAAATTTTGGTTTATGAACATATGGATACAGACTGTGGATTTTGTCGAAATAGAAGTTTAAAAGATAGTCAGCCAGCTGTCGTGGTGGTAGGTCGTAGGCTTTGACACTCAGACTATTATCAGCCACTGGTGGCATTGGGTTTGATGGTGTACCAAAAGTCGCACGCGGAACCGGATATGTTGTCGATCTTCCTCGTTCAGGCTCTGTTGTTGCAGATTCTTTGATCTGATTTAGAAAAGACGCGACTGATGAATCACCAAAGAACTCGTCCTCGCTCTCTGACAAGCCGAAGGGTTCGTCGGGTGTTATGCCCATTGCGGTGATTCGGCTTTGGCTTCCTCTAGAACTCCGGAAGCCCGAGGCTTGCCTTGTTCTAATATTAGAGGCATTATGTCCGTTATTGCGGGAATTTTGAGGAAAAGAAGTAGGATCATCCTCTATGTGTGCTTGCAAAGGCATGCTCTGAGAGTCGGTGGTATCATTATTCAAATCACGTCGATGACTGACACCATTTGATGTACTCTGTCCAACTCTGGGATCACTCCAAGCAAGTGGGTTTCCAGAAGTAGGAATGTGGGTGGCTCTTGCAGACGCAGCTCGGTCAACGGTGTGTAACCGGTGTATATACCTAAAGAAGCAGTTGGCTCGAGGTTCTGTCCATTATACGCACAGCAGAGTCTTACTGGTTATCTTGAGCTTTCCTGACACTTTCCACGGGATAAGAGCACGAGGTCTCTCGTCGCTTGCATGGGCCACAGCTGGGCTCAATGCCGTCGCAGCGAATCTTTCGGGTACGACATGGTAGACAGGCGAGCGCGATCTTCCTTCTTTTTCTGTATTGCTGAGACTAGTCTTAAGTTAGAAGAGCGATGCGTCCACTTTGTGTAGAAGCAGGTACGTACGTACCATGCTGTATTTGAGCAAGCAAATAGAAGCGCGGCGTGCCCTGTCGGCAAGACCTATGGAGAACAAGTATAAACCGCTGAGCTAAGCTAATGTGTATTTGTTGTATACAGGCAGAAGATGCTGAGTGTTGTGACATGCAAGCGAGTCGGACGACTTTGTTCTAGTATGTCCCGCTGGATACCCCAGATAAGCGGGGCGAACCGCCTCCAGACGGGGTAGCGTGACCGCTGCCCGTTGCGAAGAGAAACCGCCTCTCTCAACATTTTCCTCCCTAGAATATATTGATGAGTCCCTAAGAACATTGTATTTGTAGTTACCCCACACAATTTCTGGAACAATTGGAATAGAGTGAGATTGACACGTAGTAAGGTGATTGCTTGGCGAAGTAACAATGGCCGGAAGCATCGTACCCAGGACATTCGTCGACGTCACGGCATGGAGAACACCTTCGCTTTACGAACTCTGTTCTCTAACTTCTTATCAAGAATGTAATATCTCCTTGCTAGGCTTTGGCTTGCTTCATTACTCTCATTTTCCGGAGGTTCCCCTCATATTGAAGCTAAAGGAGGAATCTCACCCCACGGGGTGTTATTCGACTGTATCGGAGGTGTATCGGTAGCAGTATCGGATACCGTACCGGATGCTGTATCGGCAGGTGTTATCATGCGTGTGCCGAGAGCAGCTTCTTCTAGCATCAATACCCCATTGATCGACGCTCCCTACCGGCGTTACAAAGGTATTTCCCATGATTATCTGTCCAAATGGAATTGTCAGAAGTTGATTATGCACTTATTTTTCGGCATAACCATTGTGTTCGGGTTGTGGGCCAAGACGCTGATGGGGAGCCTGATGCTACACTCACTTTCGTCTGTCACTGGATCATTTGGCAAAGTCACACATTTCGACCAGTCCAGGAAAATAACATTGACCCTATCGTAGCCCACTACAACTCTACAGTCATTCAAGAACCATTAAATATCTGCGTCATAAATTAAGAGGCAGCGCAGAAAGGCCACCTTCATGCTTTATCTTATTACATATATTATAACACCACAAGTCTTTATGGTACATCCTCAGACAGACCCCAATCTCCAAAGTATATGTTTCCCATCCAAAATCATATTATCGAATACAAGGGAGAGAAAAGAATATGGTCAAAAGACACGACCTACTCCTTCTTACCCGCGGCCTTGTCATCCTCCGACTCACTCCAATCCAGTAGCTCCATAAGCTGTTCCTCAGAGAGGTTGTGTGTCCGGCTCTCAGCCTCCTTCTCCAGGTTCTTCATGTACTTCTTCTGTCTCTTCCGAGCGTTCTTTCCCCACTCAGGCACGCCGCTCGCCGTCGCGAAGTCCTCTCCATCTTCAATCTCATCGTCCGTATTCTCCACTTCGCCGAGGACTCGACCAGCTCCGGCGCCGCCACGAAGCTCATTGGCTGACATCTTTGCCTTCTTTCCATCCTTCTTGGCCTTTTCCTTCTCCAACTGCTTCTTGCGGTCTCGGTCGTGCATGAACTTGAAGAAACGCTCGATGTATGGCCGGATGAGAAGGTAGCCAATCACAGACAGAATGACCTTCGTCCAGCGGTTGATGCTCACATCGGCGAAGGAGGCATAGAGGTTTCCGAAGAATCGGGTAAAGATGGTCTCAAAGAAGTTGTAGAGTTGACCGAAAAAGTCGTTGAGAGCGTCAGCGGCAACTTCGCCGGGATCGCGGGTTGCCATTTTGGATGATATGTTTTGTTTTCAGGTCTGAAGTGACCGTGTGTCCGAATGTTGCTGGGTTGCGTAGAGGGGAAGTCGCCGGCTTTGGCCGGAAGATAGTGGACGTTTCGTTGGGAAGCTTGGTCGTAGGGTTTTGGAGGCCCAGGAGGCAACTCGCGGATTGGAGCTGGTGAATTGATTGCAGGGCAATTATTTTGCCTGACAGACTGACGCGATAAGAGTAAGGAGAAGTCCCTGGTTCGGTGAACAGGCGTGGAACTTAATGGACAGTAGAGAAGAATTCCGAATGTGGAAATGGGTCGTTCGGGTCTAGCGTCATTCCGCGCTCGGAGTTATGGATTCTCCGGGAGGGGTTGAGAAGCCAATCACAACTGATCTCGATTTGTATGTACGCTCAACGCGTCTTCTGGGACACGATCATCGCGCGTCGAAGACTGCTGGATCGATCAACGATAGATCCCATCCTGTCGCCACGGACAAAAGCCTGTTTCGCAACGTCTATCAATTTTGCCATATATCAAGCTTCTTGCTTTTCCGATAGCCTCGATAGACAATGGAGCAGAACGAAGAAGTTAATCTTGAAGAGGTAAGTAGTATACATCATCCATAGCATATATGGCACACAGTAACAATTCGTCTTGCAGCGCTTGAAATCTGCTCTCTGGTTATCGATTGGAAAGATCGTGGATGAAGAGACCATTAAGCTTGGTGTCAACGCCACCCCTCAGTTCATCGGAGCTCTGACTGAAATGGTTTGGGCCCAAATTGGTAAGTTCATTGTGTACATCACCAATTCGCAAACGATTCTTCATGCCGTTTACTCGTTGCATGATGGCTTTCGTCATGTATTGCTCACTGTAACCCTTAGCTGACTAAGGATGATGAACAGAGACGGTCAGCCAGGATCTGGAGTCATTTGCTAAGTAAGCCAGACCCCTAAGCCTAAATTCCCCATTAACAGGGCTTGGTTACCTTGTTTTGATGTGGTCGTGACCTTCCAGGGGCGATCTGGATAAGGATATGCTTGACCTTGGTTCCGGGCTAACACTCGGCACTTCCTATTTAGGCATGCCGGGCGCTCAACAGTCAATGTCGCAGATGTGATGCTACTTGCACGCCGTAACGAAGGACTGGAGTCTATTCTACGAGCATTTGTTGAGCAACAGCGTGAAGAAGAAGCTTAATTGGTCGGGATGAATCCCCACGTTTGAGCCTTGCGTAGTTTCACGCAGCTTTGCGACTAAAGTGTGGCAGCGGGAGCAGAAAGCCGCCCATCGCTACCATTGGAAAATTGCCGCTACCTTCATTCTAGAAGCCTGCGCTCAGTGCTGCTGATCTCTTTAGACTGACAAGTGCTGGACACCAATGATAGAACGACCTGGTTGCCCCGTTTCGTGTGACAGCTGCGGGACTGGATATTACTCAGTGTCATGTGTCGGATTGCCGGATATATGACGCCACTGCCTAGCACCCCACAAAGTGAAGAATCGAGCTTCACTCCCCAGACGCCATCTCAAGCCACCCCCTTCTGAATCCTGGCCGCTTGCAGTTGGGGCACTTCTCAGCAAATATTCGAACCTGAATTAGCGCCACTCAGTTCCAGCAAATCACAAGCTGCTAGTTGGAGCACTATTTTTATACGCAGGCCAATAGCTTGGCGTCGCGCAGGAGAATGCAACATCATGGATGTTGTAATGGTTGTCAAAGGAACGAGATGCAAATGAACCAATCAAACTCGACGGTCACTCCATACATCATGATCTCTCAAACCTAATTCAGACGAGCAGCTTATAGTACGATAGATCTATGATCTCGGGTGACCATGATCAACGTCATAAAAATGTCTAGGATGCTGTTTGCCTTATGTACTTTATACCATTTTGCTCTTATATATAAGATAATTGAGAATTCCGATTCGCTCGAGCTATACACTACTAGTAATCATATTTCTATCGCATGACTACAGAAAATACAGATTTCACCATTGTCGAGGACACCAGAATTCGCCCGCAAAAAATGTTGAACACTGCAACCGACTCTGTCGACACTTATCGAACAACCCTTAAAACCACGCCTGTCATGAAGGCAGCGCTCTTCCACGGTCGCGGCGACATCAGGGTTGAGGAAATTGAAGAACCCAGATGCGGCAAAGGGCAGGTGAAGGTGCGCTTCACGCACATAGCAATTGCGATATATGCGCTGACAGATCTACTCATAGATGCGACCATCATTCGTTGGGATCTGTGGAAGTGGTGAGTTCGCGATCGATTTCTGTATCGAAGACCCCCAAACTTACTCTCAAAAGATATCCACGAATACTCCGGAGGCCCTGTTCTGGTTCCAGAAAAGCCACACGCAATCACAGGAACTAGCCTGCCAGTAACACTCGGTCACGAGTTCAGCGGAATCGTCGAAGAAGTCGGAGAAGACGTGACCCATATCTCTCCGGGACAACGAGCGGTTGTGCGACCGACCATCTTCGATCGAGAATGCATACCATGCAAGCAGGGCTATGAACACTGTTGCGAGAAGATAGGCTTCATCGGGCTGTCGGGTACGTACATAACCCTACAGCATATGGCATACATGCAGACCTACATACTAATTAACTTGGTAGGCTACGGTGGTGGATTAGCGAAATACATCGTGGCACCCGCAGAACATTTCTATACGATTCCCGACAATGTATCTCTCGAAGCAGCAGCATTGGTCGAACCGTTGGCAGTAGCCTGGCACGCCGTGAACATATCGCCATTTAAGCCAAATGACAATATCTTGGTGCTCGGGGGAGGACCTGTCGGGATTGGGATCATCCAGGTTCTCAAATTACAGGGGCCAAAGAACATCATGGTTGCGGAATTGACGGAGAATAGGAAGCGGTTCGCTTCTGATTACGGCGCAACGCATATTTTGGATCCGCGAGAGGTAGACGTTGCGGCGAAGGTCCGCGAATTGACCGACGGCGTAGGAGCGGATGTGGTCTTTGATACGGCTGGTGTGGAGGTGGCTTTAAACGGTGCCATCGCAGCATGTCGAACACACGGAACAATAGTAAACATTGCTGTTTGGGAGAAGCGGCCAGCTATCCGAGTCAACGAGTTGATGTATAGTGAAGTCAACTATACGGGGTCAGCACTGTACGATGAGAGTGCGTTCCGGGAAGTCATTCGAGCACTTAGCTATGGTGAGTTTCGTCCCTTACTTGTTCTCGTTGGTTTTTCTAATAGAGTTCTAGGGCAATTGAAACCCGAGAAGATGGTTACGTCGAAGATCAAGCTTGATGAAGTCGTGGAGAACGGTTTCCAGGCCCTGGTAGACGATCGCGACTCTCATTGCAAGATATTGGTCGATGTGCAGGCTTAAGAGACTTTGAACCACGTATAATGCCTAATGTAACATTTCTTAATGATCCCTGTATCCTAATCCTTAGGCATTGTAGAAGACTTATTGCTTTGTATTGCTGTAGAATTGTAGAATGGTACGGTTAGTGCCTCGAGATTCATCAGCGTAATTTAGCTAGTTGAGCAACTAGTAGAGTACGCCAATACTTACTACCTTTGAAGTGATGCCAGATAAATATACCCTCAGTGTACATGCCCACCGCAGAGCCATCTGCCCAGGCCTAACATCGGTAGTAGGCAATACTCAATGGTTTCTTTTACCAATTATTATCATAAAACAATTTTTAGCCAAAGTCACCTTTTGAATAATCTATAATCATGTATATTATACGCCATAGTGAGCGTGGGCATTGTGAGATGAAACGAGCCGATGGCACGTCCCTCAAAAGATTGTTGACTCCACTTTATCGTTAGCTTATTTAGCCAATGCAAAGAGCCCTTTTCAACAAGCGGGTCCCATAGCTCAGTTGGTTAGAGCGTGACGCTAATAACGTCAAAGTCGAGGGTTCGAGCCCCTCTGGGACCATCTCTTTTTGCAATTTTTTCATGTTGAACATGTGTCTGTCTCATCATGTTATTCAATTGATTGACTTACTTACTACTAATTAACCAATTGGTAGAGGTAAAGCAATAAATTGATGTTCTTGGGGGTGTACCTGCGTGATGCTAACCCGAGTCATGACCAACTACGATTCAACATTCAGTCGATCCTACCTACATGTTATTGGCCACAATCGATATCATTCGATCTCTATGGGCCATAAAAGCATGTACATATACATATATGTAACCCTTCTTTACACGGGAATATTAATAGAAAGATTCTAGCTTCTTGGTGGGTTGAGGATAATCCTCACTGGGTTGGGAACTTGAGCCTTCGAATTCCATTTACAACCGGTTACTATGCCAGTACATGAGATGGTAGTGTGGAAAGTTCTACGATACTGCAAAATTGGCCAGTTCGTGTTCCTCAGTTGCATGACCTAGCAACTCATGCAGCCAGCCCAGCTTTGGACAACTGGCAGATAGGAGTGAACCTAGTAGGCCTCGGTCTCCCACTCCGGGGCTAGAATGGGATTAGGGTGATGAGTGTTCAGCACCTTCTGGAAATATACCTTATCAACAGGAGTAATCATTAACGTAGACGGCAGGGGCAGCGAGTCTTTCTCCTGACTTCATGGGAGTACATTTGGTCAGTAGACAGTGTCTCCGTGCTCCAACTGTTCTCGGTGATGGTCTAGCCACTGACTATTAATGACCAATATTCCTCCGCCATGCAATACATATCGATAGCAACCGAGTCATAAACTCTAACCTCTGCCTCGTTATATAGGAAGTTAATATCTGTACAATCCCTGCATAACATCATAGCAAATACTGTCCTTACCGTCCATATTGCTGAAGTTGGTAATTGTATATTGTCATAGGCCGTAGGGATGACTGTTAATGACAGTCTGTAAGAAAATGATCAAGTACTACTCACTTTCCAGCGACATTCTCCTTGTTGATATCCTCCCCAAATTGGTAGTCCCCTTGAAATGTAGTGCGCTTATATACCCCGAAAGGCTTCATCAACACTCATACCAGCAGGTGGCCGGTACGACTATTTGGATCTTTCTGACACATTCCTCAATCAGCTTTCACCTATTTTCCCTCTCACTCATAGATACGTTGTTCAGGTCTTCATTGAATGAAATAAAAGCCAATCTCTTAACGACTGGTGTGGTCTTGTTGTGATTGACCAGTCAGTGTCCTTTTGAACCGCCGCTAGAACAATAACCACAAATATTCATTTTGGTTTTCGTGCTTGGGAATGACGACGAACAGCATGATTAAGAAGCACAGTTTGAAGACGTTAGTTATGTATGTATGGGGTGGAAAAAAAGAGAAAGTAAGACGTATTAATCAAAAATGCAAAAAGATGGTCCCAGAGGGGCTCGAACCCTCGACTTTGACGTTATTAGCGTCACGCTCTAACCAACTGAGCTATGGGACCCGCTTGTTGAATGAGCGGAAAAGTTAGCGTTAAATAAGCCAATTTTTACACAGACACCCAAAAAGCTGCTTTGATAGAACAAGACAACAGTTACTATAGTAATCACCCACCTTCCTTGTCAATGGAAGAAGCAGGTTGCTCATCGGCAGGCCAAGGGGGTATCTAAAGCACACAGATTGCGGGTTACTAAAGTCACATTGATTCTATAAACAGTCATCATCGAGTACGGTATGTCTAGACGACTCGTCACCGGCAACCAATACTCTCTTAAAGTTCACTCTCCGCATTTTTCTATAAGATAGGGGCATCAGTCCGACTGCTAGCTAATCGCAAGGATCAGGTGTTTGATATATATCTACAACTAGACTTGGCTTATGGCAAGTGGTAGTCCTAATCCACATCTTAACTGTTGATGGTCAGACAAGCCCCCGTGCTCTAGCTGTGCCGAGCTCTCATTCTCTACACGATATGCCACTCCGTTGGATGAAGTGGAAACCTCAAAATGAAACAGGAACACGAAGCTCGTTCCTAAGCGTGCGGCATACGAGGCACTTCTGCAGCACTTGGATCAAGATAGCTGCTGCTTCATTACCTGAAGTCGATGAGTTCGAGGAAGAAATTAGACCAGTGTCATTGAGAAAAAAAAGCTAGAAGAATCAACTCAACTATAAGCACTTCACTAAAGATGGCCAGTCAACTATTGAACTAAAAGTAAAATAGCCTTTCCACCTGCTGACTAAAACCTAATATCTATATATATTAGAGGCTTGCCTTCTGATTCTATCTTCTTAGCTTCTATTAGACAACAAGCTAAGCCTCTGGTGCTACTTGCTGTGTCTCTGTAAATTGGTACTTGCTAAACTGACGCGTGGGTAGCTTCTGCTGAAACATGAAATCCAGCTCCTCAAACGTTCGACCTTTAGTCTCCGGCAGGAAGAAGTAGCACCATAGTGTATCCAAGACTCCGATGCCAGCAAATAGGAATCCCAGCTTGCCGCCCCAGTTGGCACCAGTAGTGTCCATTGCATAGGGAATGGCGACAGCAAATATGACAGACCATATCACCACAGTGACATTGGACAGGGCTATAGTGACACCTCTCAGGTTAACAGCAGACACCTCGGACATGACGGTGAAGCACAGTGGTCCCACCGACATGTCGTAGACGAGGTTGCATATCACCATGAGGGCGGACATGGCCCACGCAGGCCCTGAATTGTGCTGGGGCACGACAGCCAGAATCCCGACAAGAAGTAGGAGCAAGGCGATTACGGTAGAGCCCCACAGGTAGATGGTGCGCCGACCGGCGTATGAGATGAGAATGTAGGAGGCTAGTGTCCCAAGGAAGCCCATGCATGTCAGCCCCCCATTCATTGAGAAAGCGTCCGACGTATCTAGACCAGCAGTCTCGAAAAAGTAAACGGCATAATTTATGAATAAGATATTACCACAGAGGGCTTGAATGTTGAAAGCCTGACAGGAGATAATAGTGCGCCGTAGATTTGTACCGCGAAAGCAGTCGAGAATGCTGGCCTTGGTCCTGGAGCTCTCTTCTAAGCGGAGAGTCTCTTGGATATGAGCGAGGTATGCGTCCACGTCAACTTCGGGTGTTGTCAGACGCTGGATAGATTTCCGCGCTTGCTCTGGTCGACCTTTCTTGCAGAGCCAGTAAGGAGGAGTCGGACAGAAGTATATGAGCGAAAGGATGAAGACAGGTAGAGCCCATTGTGAAGCGAACGGGATCTTATAAGCCCACTTGCTATCCATCGTGCTGGTCCCCTTGAGTAGTCCCGATGCCACTAGTTGACCAATGACATAGGACAGGTTTATGACGGCAGCGAGGACACCGCGAGCAGCAACAGGAGCAACTTCACTAACATAGGCATTGGCGAGGACAGGGTAGACACCTGTAATGAATCCATTAAATAGCTCGCCAACGAAGAGAAGAGCTGGGCCTTCGCTGAAGAACTGAAAGAAGATGGACCCGATCGAGCCGATTGAAGCTGCAGCGAGGGTCATGCGCGAGCCGTATTTGTCGTAGGCAATGCCTGCCACCAGCGAGCCAGGCACACTGCCCACGTATGAGGCATAATTGAAGGCAGACAGCCAAGAGGGAGCAACCGCATATTGCCCGTCCATTAATCTGCCATATGTGCGCACAAACGGGGTCAGCCCCACCAGACTTCCAATCAAGGCGCCATCAAAGCCACACAGAATGACTGCTAGGTTGACGAAGCAAGACCATAGCAGGGCTGGACGGTAGAACTGGCACGCCTTCCAGAACCCGAGACTGTGCTCGAATCTGGTATGGGCCAGGGATTTTTCTGCATCATTGGTTCGTTCAGCCTTAGTCTCTTCAACGTTACTAGGTAATTGTTTGACGATTTCATCCGGAACCCCCGACTTCTTTCTATTTCCCTTTAAAGACATGACTGATTAGATTCAATGATACAACAAAAAGACCAAAGGGCAATATTTCGCTTAGAAAGTCAATCACACACCTTCTGGACGCAAGCCCCTACTTTATAGTTGAGTCTTGCCTTTGTTTATCGGTTTGCTATATCTTGACTTCACAGACCTACAGGGTCCAAGACACTGTGAGGAGCAGCAGCACGGCAGATAACGAGTCAAGTGCCAACTGGAGTCCTCCTGACTATCAGGATGAAGAAGGATGAAGGAAGAGAGGAAGGTTCAAGCAGCCGACGGTAAACCTCAGGCCAGCGATTGGTCGGGTCACCTGCCGCCACCACCGGCCATTCCCAACTGGGAAGGCGTATCACTTTAGTCGGGAGGAGTTGCTTATCAGTGCGCTCATCCAAATGTATGCTCTGAAAACTATATAGGTGACCCCTCTCACTTCTGGGAGCAGTGCAGTAAGTGTTACAGTCTGGTCCCCAGTCTTTTTCTCTGTTTCCTTACTACGATTCCAACTGAAAACGCCACCATGGTAACCCCGCAGCTGGTTCAAATTACACTTTCGGACGAGGAACGCGCTATCAAGAAGCTCTCTTCTCATAACCTCCAAGCGGCTCTTGAAGGCCTTCATCGAGATGGCGCTTGTGTTATCACCAACGGCGTTGACCCTGCCCATCTCGACAAGCTGAACGAGCGCATGGTCCCTGAGGCCAAGACTCTATATGACAACCCGCAAACCCACCGCAACTTTGGCTCCCGTACAGGAAATATCCAGCAAGAGCCAGTCGTCGACCCGAACTACATGTTCGAGGATGTCATTGCAAACCCCTGGGCAACTGCCATCACCGAATGCATGCTGGGGCCAAACCCACACCTACGTTTCTACAGCGCCAATACAGCCTTCAAAGCCGAGGACCGGCAACCGGTGCATGTCGACGTGCACTTTGACTTTCCCAAGATCCCATTTGGACTGTGTATCAATGTAAATCTGGTGGCAACCTCCCCGGAGAATGGCGCCACCGAGCTCTGGCCTGGTAGCCACCGGGACGCCGATCCTCGAGACAGTGACGACACGGGTGTGATCCCGGAGATCGTTGAGGCTCGCCGCAAGATTTCTCCCCCAGTGCAGCCATCTCTACCGAAGGGAGCTATCATTATTCGGGACTTCCGGCTGTGGCATGCAGGCATGCCGAACCGCACAGATGACCCGCGTGTTATGCTCGTGACGATTCATTTCCCGGCGTGGTACCGTTCAGACTTGAAGGTCATACTACCTCGGAGCTTACAAGGCAAGGTAGACTGGGGACATTTGGTACCGTGCGTTGAGTGGGTGGATGAGAACTATGACTATCTGAAAGGTCGGCATGATCATGATTTTACACTGCAGCCATAGAAAGCAGAGGCCGTCCACTTGTCAATTTAAGTCACCTTGAGAGTACAAAAAGTAAATGAGCCGAATAGTGTAAGTATATATTTGTGACAGTATTGTTCCGTGATGAATAGGAGATATATGAGTAGCGGACAAGACTGACTTGGACAGGTAGAGTATCTACAAACATATGAAAACAGAAAAGAATAAGACTAGATGACACAGAAAGAGATACAGGGGGTCCTAATAGAGGAAGAGTATGTGCAACCCAACCGGGGTTATTGCCTGAGGCCTCCAAGTTTGCTCGGCTGGGCTCCGATTGGATGATATCGAAGTCATGCTCCACGCAGCAACGGCAGCCAATCAGGCCTGTTCCAGATTGCCGCGCGGGTTGCCTAGAGCGGGTGATCTCAGCGAGGCTGCCCCATCTTATATTACCAGACAAGCCACCTCTGTCATCTCCCATCGAGGTACCAACCGATTAGTATCAGGCAACACTTCTAGAAAGATAAAAAAAGCGTCGACAATGGCGCGCACGCTGGCTGAGGACGACGCTATCCCCAACGGCTGGCGGACTCGACAACCAGGCTGGACCATCTGGCTGCTTATATCAATCATCCGAGTCTCACTAGTGTCTCTACTTCTTGGCATCTACTACATAATACCCTCTTTTAGACAGAGTCCGACATGGACATATCGCCAAGCATTCACCACCCGTTTCACAAAGCTAGCCATGACCATCATTCGCGAGCTCGGCTACGCGCAGTCCCTGAGCCTAGAGTCAGGCAAGCTGGGCAACCGATGGGTCCTCATGAACCCAGCCCCAGAAGACTCGTATCGCGGTGCTTTCACAAGCGACACTATCAAACCTGAAACCATCGGCGGGGCATGGTATCCCTCTCCTCCACCTAAGACCTTGCCACCAATCATCGACATCAAGGACGATGATCAAGAGCAAGAAATAGATGACGAGAAGAGCCTCGTCATCCTTTCATTTCACGGCAGCGCATTCCTCTGGCTAACTGGCCGGCCCGATGACTCCGGCTTCACAGCCGACCTACTCAACGAGAAGCTGGGTACAGGTACCCGGTCGCTGTGGGTGCAGTACCGGCTAGCAGGTGGCAACAATCCAACCCCCTACCCGGGGCCCATGCAAGACGCCGTGACCTCATATCTCTACCTTGTTCGAGAACTGAACATCTCGCCGTCCCGCATCGTGCTCGTCGGCGACTCATCCGGAGCTACCATCATCATGGCTCTATTGCGCCACCTCGCCTCATTCCAGCAGGAGAGCGGCCACGAGCTTGCAGAGCTGCCACCGCCTCGGGCGTGCCTTCTGTTCTCACCCTCGGTTGAGTACAGCTTCGAGGGTGACTCGCAGGCTGTCAACGCCCACCGGAATCAGCGGACTGATTACTGTGATGGGGAGATGGCCGCGTGGGGTGCGCGTGCGTTTGCCCCGCCGGAGTCAGTGCGTCTGGATGATCCGTACCTATCGCCGGCGCTGCATCCCTTTGCGACGCCTGTTCCGATCTTCGCGCAGGTCGGGGGCGCGGAGATGCTGTGTGATAGTGTCAGGGGGTTTGCGGATGCGATGCGCGCTGTTCCGGGCAACATGGTCGAGTATCTGGAGGTGCCAGGCTTGCCGCATGATATCTATATGATGGGACAGATTCTTGGGTGGCAGGACGAGCAGGAGGAGATGATAGAGGCAGCTGCGCGGTTTGTTCTTGGAGTCTAGCTTTTCTCTCATTTTCGAGTTTCGTTTTACACTTCATTTCTCGTTTATATGAAGGTCTTACCTCTGAAGATGATCTTGATACCCTGATATATCTAGCTTTTGGTGTCTCGAGACGGCGATGTTTTCGTTCAATCTTAACTACCCCATCTCCCTCATTATCTTTCTTTTTGTCATGGCATTTCAATAAAGTTAGCATCTATTATTCAGTTTGTACGGCATAGCACATCGGTAATGTGTATTCGTTCAACATGACCAAATGTCCTACCTACTTGAGTATATTATCTATTTGGAACTTCGATATGAATGTGTTGGATCTTCTACTCAGTAGACGTGTCAAGATACCTATCGATATTAGCACTTGTTCCGTAGCTAAGCTGTAAATAATATTTTGGAATCAGCACTGAAGTCTTTACTATACTCAAGCGCAGTAACACCACGGGTAAATTCAAGAGGATAACGTGATACGCGATGCCACTATTTACAAGTATTTATTCAACAAAGTAAGGTACCAGTGAGCTAAGTAATAGCTATACACCAGTAAACGAGCGTAAGAACTTGACAAATATCTATAATACATGGCATGCCTCAGGCACGATGACAAACAGGAAAAGTGAACAGACGATTTCTGTACAAAAGGGATAGGATTACACCCATCCGCTTACCACTCAGGCATGGTAGCAAACCAGCTCTTGATGAACTCGATACGCTCCTCGCTATCGGAAATAGGGCCGGCACCCCAAGAGTCACCCAACCACATAGTCTGCTCGGACTCGGTGCTGGGCGGGAAGTGAGGGAGTCCATCGCCGTTCGGGTTACCAGTACGGATGAAGTTAGCCCAGTAGTTGGACATGTATTCCTCAACGACATAGTCATAGGGGTACCAAGTGACATTGGAGTAGTCGGAGTAAGGGATGTTGTTGAAGGTGTACCAGAGTTCAGAGCCGTGGTAGGCGCCCTCGTCGCGGTTCTCAGCCGGGGAGCGAGTGAAGTAGTAAGTGTAGACAGGGCTCTTGGCACCACCCTTGGCCCAGTCGAGAGCCCATTGCCAGGTGCCAATACGGCTCATGTCGCGGTAAAGGGCGTTCGAGTTGTTGTTGGCCTGGGAGGTGGAATCGCCGGGGTAGAGCTTGAAGAATTCTTCCGAGAAGTTCTGGAAGACCTCCTGGTAGAGGGTATTGTAGGTGGAGGCGGTGAGACCGGGGTCAGTCTCGGCGCCGGACTCGTCCTTGTTATTTCCGGTGAGGATGGGCACGTCTGCGTGGGCATTGAGGAGGAGGGACTGGGTGTAGTCGTAGGGGAAGACGTAGCCGTCGATGTTGGGACGCCACATGGGGGGTTCCATGAAGAAGGCGGAAGCGTTGGCGAACTGGGTACCCTCGAAGATGGTATCGCTGAGAGAGTCGTATTCGAGCAGGGTCTCCATGGAGACGGAGGTGCGCAGTTCTTGAATGGAGGTGACGTTCAGCTCCTTGAGGAACTCGACACCCTGGGCTTCGGCGGCCACCTTAGTGCGGTGGCTGGTGGCAGCACTGCCGGTCATGGGGTCATGGGGGCCGCGAGCACCGCTCTCAGAGATGACACCGGCAACGAGGCCCTTGGTCAGCGGGCTCCACATGCTATCCAAGGCGCTGGCCGAGCCGGCAGACTGACCGCCAACAGTGATCTGGCTGGCATTGCCACCGAAGTTGGCGATGTTCTCGTGAACCCAGCGCAGGGCGGCTTGCTGGTCGAGAATTCCGTAGTTACCAGAGCTGTTGTGACCGGATTCGGCGGAAAGTTCGGGGTGGGCGAGGTAGCCGAAGGGGCCCAACCGATAGTTGATGGTGACAACGATGATGTCTTTAGCGGCGAGACCGGTGCCATCGTAGGTCAGGACGTCACCGGAACCACCCTCAAAGCGACCACCGTAGATCCAAAAGTACACCGGCAGGTTCTTGGAGGTGATGTCAGAGGTGTCGTTGTAGTTAGGGGTCCAAATGTTCAAATAAAGGCAGTCTTCGCTAGTGCTTTTCTTCCCGCTACTGAAGATGCCTGCGCTGCTGTAGGACTGGGCGCATTGGGGGCCGAATTCGGTTGCATTCAGGACGCCAGACCAGGGCTGGGGTGACTGGGGCTCCTTCCAGCGGTTTTCACCAGTCGGGGCAGCGGCGAACGGAATACCTTTGTAGACAACGGCGGTGTCACCACCACGGAAGGGGGAGTATGTGCCCCGCACATATCCCAATGTGGTGTTCACAACAGGAAGGTCAGAGCCGGCTGATCTTGTCTGGATGGCTGCAGACGCAGTTAGGGGCACAGCGGCAGCCAGGGCGGCCAAAGTTGAAACAGCGCGCATGGGGAAGATCGTGCAGCTAGATGATGAAGAGAAAAGAGTGAATGCTGTGGATTATTGTTCCGAAAGTGTGATGAAGTGGCAAAGTAACTGGGAGAGGTTCCCTTTTTATAAAGAAGGCCTTCAAGGTATACGCAAGCACATAATTGCAAGTCCGAGATTTTATAAGGAGGGACTGTTTGCACCGAGGGCGGCGTCGTCATCTACCCGGGGATTGAAGCCTGTTGTAACCTTGCTATGCCTGTTTGAATCGGACCGAGCCTCAGAGCTATACCAATTTCTATCGGACCAATGTATCAGGTTGCGTCCAGCATGAGCCTCCCAAAACCGCATTGACAAATGTAAGAAGGACCAGAAGCCGTGAACTGGACTTGATATTAGTCCTGTAGGCCCAAATAAGCTTATCTTGGAACTACCCCGGTCATTTCGTGGATAAGCGCTCGCCACCTGTTCTGGAATTCTTCAGCAATCCTTCAGAATTCTGCCACACCCGCCGCCATGCCGTTTGGGGACTGTAAGGTCACGGTCGAGAGACCCTGCTCCACAAGCTTGGAGTCCAGAATCATTAATCTGAGCCAGATATCCACAAAAGCCGGCAGTTTCGAAGTTTAGTCCTCGGCTCTTGAATTATGACCGAAGTATCGGGCCCGACCCCGAGCTTGGCGGTCGATCATCACCTAAAGCAGATATCTTGTTCGCCCAGTCGGTCTAAATGACTTGATGCGGATGTTCCATCGTTCAGGTACATCAGGTACCAGATGTTGGCTTATCATTCACATAGTTGTTTTGTGTTTGTGTCATGATATTCGTTGCTATGTACAAAAGATCCTCCATTGGACTGTGCCTCCACATGGGTAGCTAATGTCGTTACTGTACTCCGACAGGTCTCGCTCCGGACAGATTCACAACGCGTCCACCTCCGGCTGTCGGAGGTGGTGCCACCGCTGGCGGTTGGACCCATCCCGGAACGTTGTCGTCTTCTTGTTCCCGAGCCAGGATTGTCTGCCAAACATTGGGAAAGCCAGTCGGTATGGCACCACGGAGACGCGCACCGGGAATCGCCAGACGGGGATTCTTATGAGTCAGGAATCCTCGCATCAGACCCTGGGTGAGGAGGGAGGCCAGAATGGACTCAAGCTCGCGCATCATGAGAGTAGGTTTGCCTGATTCCTGCTCGACGTCGGCTCGACTCGCGTACGGGTCAAGCTCATATTGCTGGTAATCTATAGAGGGCTGTCCATCAACAAGACTGCCCGGTGGGTTCATCTGCCACTGTCCCTGCGCATCGAAATATCCGTCCGCTGCCAGATAGTCTCCATATTTCTCTATAAGGCCTGGATTTGCGACTGCCTCTTGTGCGTCCAACTCGCCCAGTCCCTCGAAATCCCAGTCCGTTGCTTTGTGTATGATCTGGGACCCGAACAGATTTTGACCCGCCTGGGAATCTGGTTCGGGTTTAGAGGCGAAGAATCCTATTGAGCTTTGGGCCGACTGGGCATGCTGAGATTGAATCCACCGGACTGCCGCATCCAACTTGTTGAGATAGAGGTATGGTGGCGGTCCACGTTGAGAAGGTCCAAGTGAAGGATCGCCGTGGAAACCGGCGTGGATAAAGACCTTTCGTGCAAGTGACCGCCAGACAAGAATTTCGCATCTGTTGCGTAGGGCAAGAAGGATGCCTTTCCGAGCGAACCATTCTGTTTCAGGGGATCCAATTGCAAGATGCTCGCGGAACGCTATATAATCGCCCCGAGCAATCAGCCGACAAATTGGCACGAATTTGCCTACCAGCCCTTCTGCCTCAGGACGCTGCAATAACTGTAATGAGGGGAAGCGTCCTAGTATTATATTACAAGGAATGAGGTAGGTCAGGATGACTCGTTTCTGATTCGTCGCCTGACGGTGGCATTGATCGTAAGAAGCTTGCAGGGCGATTTGGGCGGGGTAGAAGAGGTTGTTGGAGAAAAGGTAACGTCCGAGGTAGTATAGATAGGTGACGCGCTGCGAAGCTGGGAAGTGTTTCAGAGGAGGGGATTGCGCGCTGATACTCGCAAACATTTGCTCTGCGTTTCGGAGTTTGCCGCACTGGCCCATGTTAGTCCAATTTCACACTGAAGGATATCCAGTCATACCTGGAAAAGCAGCTTGAGGCAAAGGTTTGCCATCAAGTAGATCCCTATCCGCTTCCCTTCTGGCATTCCGTGGATACCTGGCGTGCCACTTCTGTCCGTTAAACACTTAATAAATGCTTCCCGGACAACATTTGCAGATTTCTCCACTAGCGTCACCTTTTCCGTAGCTTCTTCTTGATTTGACCGGCCTTCGAGTCGCAGCAGGTGGGCAATTAAGTCTGGACGTCGGTCGAGGCCCATGGCCAGCTTTGCGAGGACTTTCGAGAGGTACAGAACGGTGGGGAGGACTATGACACCCATTTGGCTGTCACCTAATGCCAGTACACATTGGCTGAATGGCACAGTCACGGGTCAGCAATAGTGCCAGCAACGAGTTGTGTTATACCTACTTCAACAGCCCCTTGAGAAGGTCGTATGTTTCGAGCAAATTGTCCAGGTTGACATCGCGTAGAAAGGTAAAGTAAAGCTTCATAAAGGTAGGGAAGGCGGCCCACGGGGCGCCTTTTGTTTTTGGAACGAGGGTTTCGCATCGTCGCAATAGCTCTGCCTCTTTAGGACCGGCCGGATAATGTTGCCGCAATTCCTCCACCATTTGTCGATAAATATCGGGCAGGGGAGGCTCGAGCTGCAAATAATCTTGAAGTTGACGTCCATCTCGAGCCTTGACCAGGTCAGCAATACTGGCGAAGAAACGGTCCAGTGTCGGCGTCGCCATTTTGGTGGAGGTATGGAGGAATGAAAGCTCTCGAAGGCTGTCCGTCACGGATTGCGGGGAGTCGGGCAGAGCGGTCAACGATTGGCGCACATGGTGGAATGCTGAAGGCGTACCGAGTCCCCGCGGGAGTAACAGGGCAGACGTCTGGCGTGTCGAGCGAGAGAGACGGGGAGGTCAAACGGGTCGAGGCTTGTTGGAGGAAAGGTAACAATCGTGGAATTCGATGAAGCCGAAGTCTGGGAGCTCCCACCGCCCGCTAGACCAAATCGGGCAATTCCCGTGCCTGCGCCTGTTGGGGTCTCTCTCTCTCTCTTCCCTTCAACTTCATCCTCGCGTGCTCGAGAAAGGATCGATTTCTACGGCTTGCAGTAATGCCAATTGGGCTATTTATAAACAAATACTTACCAGGAAATGTCAACAATTTGCACTATGGACAAGCTATTGCTTTGGATGGGCAGACTAGTCCGTTCGGCGCCAGCACCGTGAAGCTCAGAGTGCATCTACCACTCACCTGCCTTCAATCATTTACTGGGATATGGAATGTGATTGGGACTGAGATTTCCTGCAACGGAATAGCTACTGAATATACGAAGATCCCCAATTGCTCCGAGACTCTCATGCGACCGCGATCAAGGATGCATAGGCAATGCGACAAGCACCAAAGAACTACACTTGCAGGAGTTTAATCAGGCGCCAGACGTCAGAACTGACTGCCATAGCTCAATTATGTCGCACATGGAGATGGGGATGGTGTTACGCATTATTTTTTCCGACTGGTTTGAAGCTGCGGCTCGGAAATCCAGATGGACTGCCAGGGCACGGCAGCGCAGAACGGCATATTCTTCATGTGATGGTGGCTGGATCCACTGCTCGGAGCCCAGGCATTATTCTATGCCTCGAGGAGCACCAGAATCTATCTTGTCTTGATTTGGGAGTACGAAACGTAGGGGTCTGGTCGCCCTCCCCATGCGGATGCTGGTCGGCTTGAAATCAAGTCGGATACCCAGTAGGACTCGTGCGACCCATTGATCAGCGCGCCTCTCAACCCAAGCAATGGCAAATATCTAAGAACGTGATTGTTATTGACTCGCTGAAAATACCTCCAATGCAGGCAGTTTAGGGTCGTGATGAATGAAACATGGAATTGGCTTTGGCCCGTCTTCACATGCTCCGATCCACCCTCTACGTCATTGCCATCATCATCATTATCGCTTCCGTCCGGTTTCCGCTGCCCTAGAAAAGCACCCCTCCCCGTTCCTGTTCTTCTATTCTAACATAAATGTCCCATTCTTTTGTTTTTACAGTGACCTATATTCATTGACTACGGTATCTGTACACTAACCTCACTCGCTCAGCCAATCGCCACCATGGCGGAATCAGAGTCCGCTTTCTCCTTGTCGGCCTTCATCCGTAACCCCCTCCTCCAGTCTTTTACCATATGTTATATGCTCTTCCAGAACCTGCTCAACTGGATCTTTGCACCTAATCCGCCAAAGCCTTCCTCGATTGCCAATGGCGTTCCGAAAAAGCGAGTGGCTGTAATTGGAGCTGGTCTCACTGGAGTATCTGCAGCCGCTCATTGTGTGGGCCATGGCTTCGATGTGGAGATCTTTGAAGCGAGATCGAAAGACAAAGGACTGGGAGGTATTTGGAGTGTAAGCCACAGCCATAAGAAACCCTCATCTGGATGCCCTTACTAATTACACACAGCGAGTGAACTCTACCTCCTCCCTGCAGATCCACAGCATCATGTACCGCTTCCATCCTTCAGTGCAGTACGACACAGCCTATCCCACCCAAGCAGAGATCAAAGAGCAGATCGTCGACCTCTGGAAGCGATATGGCCTGCAGAAACACACCACATTCAACACCCCAGTGACTTCCGTGAAACAAACAAAGAACGGCCGATGGATCATCAACAACGAGGAAGACAAATATGGCCGCTTCGATGGCATCATCGCATCTGTTGGCGTCTGCGGTGATCCGAAAATGCCAACAATGCCAGACCAGGAACGCTTCAAGGGCGAGATCTACCATTCCTCCGAACTCGACGGGAAACAAGTCGAAGGCAAAAGGGTCCTCATTGTCGGCGGCGGTGCCAGCGCCATCGAAGCCCTCGAATTCGCCGTGAAGTCCAAAGCCGCCCAAATCGACGTGCTCTCCCGCTCCGACAAATGGATCATTCCCCGAAACGTCTTCGTCCAATCCCTCCTAGCCATGAACATCCTCGGACAAGAAACCTTCCTCTCATGGATCCCCGAATCCCTCCTCCGCAAATTCTTCTACCGAGACCTCTCCGACATCGCCCCCTCGGGCGGCCTCTTCACCCAAACCCCGATGGCCAACTCCGAACTCTTCGAACAAATCCGCGACGGAAAAGCCCGCTGGCTCCGCGGCGACATCGTCACCCTCGAAGAGGACGGCGTGCGCTTCAACTTCCGCGGCAATGGCGTCCCCAAAGGCGGCCCCGGCCACGAAGACCTCGTCCCCGGCGACGTAATCATCCTCGCTACAGGCTTCAAACGCCCCTCCCTGTCCTTCCTCCCCAACGACGCCTTCGAAGAACCCTACTCCCCTCCAAGCTGGTACCTCCAAGTCTTCCCGCCAAAATATCCCAGCATCTGCGCCAACAACAGCACCTACGTCAACGCCATCGGTACCGTCGGAAACATGCACATTGGCATCTACACCAGATTTCTCCTGATGTTCTTGACGGACCCGCTGTCCCGTCCGACGGAAGGTCGCATGAGGACTTGGATCGACTTCACCCGGTTCATGAAGAAGCTGTCGCCTGTTGGCGCATTCGACTTCTTCACGTACACTGAGCTTTTGTATTGGTTCGTGTTTTGTATCCTGGTTAACCCGTTCCGGTGGAAGTGGGCGCCGTTCGTCTTGTTTGGAGTCGGGTGGACGTTGCCGTTGGAGGTCGTCAAGCAGGAGGAGAGTTTTCGGAAGGAGTTGAGACGGCAGCATTAGGAATGAGAGGGAGAAAAAAGCCCTGGTGTGTTAAAGCGGTAGTGGATGAAAAGGTGATTGGGATTTCCTCAATGAACTGTTGGGAATCAGTCCTTTGGATACGGTGTTGGGGAATAGTGGATGTACCGTGTCCCTGATGATGACTATGATGATTCAATATTTATTACTAGCTATGTATGTGATGTATTATGACTTGCATGCGGTAATAGTGCATCAAATATAATTGATGATCGAATCAACTACTATGTAATATAGGAATTACCGGCTTAGATGAGGTTATTACCCCAGCTCTGTCTGCACACGTATAGCACGTAGAGTGAGAGATAGTGTTATCAGTTGGGCAGGCAGTAAGTAGTAGACATATTACGGCTGAAGACTGATTGATCAGCCGCAGTGCGATATAATCAAAACTCCCTGTGGAACATTTCATGTTACTAGTGCTTAGCTCTACTACTACGCTTATTCCATAGTACATCAAAACATACTTCATAAGTGATATTCCATATATCTCCTCTATCTCTTCAAATATATCCAAGAGTCTATACCATCACTAATCCAAAACAACTATATCCACCTACCTATGTAGCACCAACATCTACTTCCCCTTCTTCAACAAATACTCACCTCCCCACCACGCCCTATACACCCCATACAACCCACTCACCGGCCACACATTCCACATCACATTCCCAACCCACTGGCCCCATCCCATCCCAGCTTGCCTTTCCCTCTCCGTGGCAGAAGGATTCAAATCCACTCTCACCTTCTCATACAAAGTCTTCAAGTAGCCCGCATGATACTTCTCCCGGAGGGCATCATACCGCTTCTTATCGTATATGTCCCAGAACTCGTCCTCCGTGTAATACGCACACGCGTATAGCCATTTCTTACCGCCCAGGTCGCGGACTTTGTGCTCGAGACGGCGGTTCTGGGCGATGAACTGGGCGCCGCGGTAGGGGGAGGGTGCCCAGAGGCCGAAGTTGAGGAGGTATTCATCTTCTTCCTTCTCTGCTGATGAGGCAGAGGGAAGGGAGGGTTTTCCGCGGCCGATGATTTGGGGGTTACTTGTGCTGGTCTTGTCAGTGACTTTGAGAGGACAGAGCCAGATTGGATATGCGCCGAAGTGCTCTGGCTCGTCGAGCCATGTGACGAAGGTGTCTGCGGAGGAGTATGGGACGGCTACGTCTTGTATGATGTATTGGTTGGAGTGTCCGCTGGCGTGCAAGGCGTGGTACATGACGCGCGTGTGCATGAAGTAGTCAAGGAGGTAGCGGGTAATGCGATTGAAGGGTGTTATGAAGTATTTGTAGGCGTAGCGGCCGGTCCAGAAGGCACCGCGGTCGTAGCGGAAGAGGTAGTCAGGAAGGGGCACGAGCTCGGTCGTTGGTTCTACGGGGGCTGAGGATGGGGGCGTTACACGCCCGGAGCGTTGAGCATGGAGATAGAACCAGGGATCGTGGGGACGGGTGAAGTGTTGAATCTTATACCTCTGTGTCTTGTCGTCTTTCGAGAGAGAACCATCGCTCAGTCGCCCCGCGCATACCACTACATGGTCCTTGGCGAAGACTATGCCGTCCAGATAATCAACATCGGGGTCCTGGGTCTTCTCATGGAATATCTGCCGCGCATCGCTAATGCTACGAGCCGGAATGTAGGACAATTCGACAAACAACTTAGCGTCGCGACATTGGATTTCCAGCATTGTGATCACGCCCATGGTACCGAACGCGGAAGCTGCGGCATTGAACAACTCCGCATTTTCGGTACGGGAGGCCGTACGAATCTCCCCATTACCAAGAATTATCTCAATGCGAGTCACTGTGGCATCGAAGAAGCCGTGTCGGAAGGAACTGCTCTCGCCGGAGGTGCCGGAGAACCCCCCGCCTGCGGTGATGCCGGGAAACTCCATGACGACCAGCGGGACGAGGTTATAGGCGAGTGTAGCATTTAGGAGAGCATCCATTGGGACGTTGGGCTCCACCTGGATGGTTTTGGCAGCATGATCAACGGAGAGGACATTGGTAAGGTGAGCGGTACTGAGGGTATTGGTAGGGGTGAGACTGGCATTGCGGGTGGAATTGGTGCTGCCGTGGTATATGCGGAAGGGAGTGCGGGTTTCGTGAAAGCGGGCGATTTGGGCGCGGAGAGGATTGATGCGATCGGCGTGGGTGGCCATTGTGAAGAGGAGGGAGGTGGGATGGAAGGGCAGGAGGGAAGAATGGCGGGACTCGAGGTAAACGTGCGGAGATCCGGATAAGCTGGGGACAGATTGGCGGTTGCCTGGTGCGGGGATGATATCATAGCCAGGGGATGGTATGATGGATCGCCAACAACCTCCAAATCCTCTAATTTTCAACCACAATCCGCTGCTCCAAGCGCGGCGAGATACCTGGTGTCCATGTTGGTGTGAATTCTCCAACTTCATCCGCGTCATTAATTGGCGATGGCTGCAGCCCCGTCCGATGCATCCATGTCCGGACGGCCTTGCGCGCCAGACGCAGGCGCCGTTCCTCTTCCGTAGCGGACCGTGCTGGCAGAGTTACATAGTTCGTAGTCGGACGAGGAGAGGTCAGGATGTCGGGGTCAGTGTCCGAGTCCGAGTCCATTGACTCGTTCTCCCCGTTCAAGCCCACACCTCGGCTCTCCGTCTCCTCGGTTTCCACAATCTCGGGGAACCGACCATAATAGTAGTTCTTCGACCGCGACAACGGGGGCCGATACGGCACCTTGTTTGACTCGGGAGACGGCTGGCGGGATGGCGGTTTCAGCCATCCATTGCAATGGAGGCTATCATGCACGTTGCTCCAGTGTCGGGTCATGCTGGGACCCCAGCGGCGCCATCGACCCAGCACTCGCAAACTCAGGAAATACTGGCGGAGTAGTGTGCTGATCAGGATGCCACTCTCTTCATCTACGATCTCTTCGACTTCGCCGCCCTCTGACTGCACCAGCAGAGACGCAAACCCGTCTTTCCCACGAGCCATGTATCCGCGGGTTGCCAATGTGTACTGCCCATCGAAGTCAATTGGCTCTCCGCCGACCTGGGCCCAGTTGATGCGGGAACCCGAAGGGGCCGAGGGGTTGTAGCCAAAAGTAATGTTCGATACTTGGGTAAACCGTCCTTCGAGCGCTGGAAGCTGGCTCACTCCATTCTCCAGGGCATCAAAGAGCGCACGACCCTTGATGCGCAATAATACGACCGGATCTTCAAAGGGGAAGCAGTTGAGGATATCCTTCAGCCGCAGGATCCCTGGCGGGTAAATTTGGTCACCACGTATAGTCCCGCCAGCCATCATCGCGCAGTCAGCCCCATAGTAAAACCGCATGAGGTCGCACGCAAAGTTTCCCAAATTCGACTCCTTCTGACGCACAGTTGAGAATCGACCATCCAATGCGACCGAAGTATACCCGATCGGCTTTTCTAACTTCGCCGCCAAGCTAGACGTCAACCGATTTACCATGACCGTCGTTGCAGGATCCTCCGGAATTGACCGAACGATATCTCGGCGCACGATACTGAAGTCCCATCCTTCACCATCCTCCTTGCGCCACGCCTCAATGTAGCTAAGTTGCTTGAAGTCCGTACCCGACCGGAGAACATGCGTGCCGTTGACGACGGCATGGGCATAGAAATGATCGTGACCACCTAAGATTATATCAACCATTCCCGGCGGAAGCTTTTGAGCCAGCTTATAGTCATTCGGTTCACGTTGGTGGGTGACCGCCACAATCAATTCAGCGCCTTGTTCACGCAGACGCGGGACCAGCTCCAGCGCTGTCTTGTACGCAGACTTGTAGACCAGGTTCGGAGGGAGGGCATTGATCGTTCCGAGCCTGCCCAGCGTTAGCCTACCTACCCATTTGTACCATAAACCAGGCCATCAGACATACCATTCCCTCTCACCCAAGCCAATCACGCCCACTTTGATCCCGTTCGACGAAGTCAACATCAATGTCTTCTCGCAATTCGCAATCGGCACATCCTTTCCCAAATCCAGATCCAGAACATTGGCCAGCAGCCACGGAAACCGACATTGTGTACGTAGATGGCGGAATTGAGCGACACCGAAATCGAGATCGTGATTCTGCCAGGACCTTGTCAGCTTCCCTCCAGTGCAGCACGGATGCAGTTCTAACATACACCAACACAAGCTACATCCGTGCCCGCCTTATTCAGAAACGGCACCATGTGTCGTCCTTTCGTGACCGTGCTTTCGAGACTGGGGTTGTAGGCATCGCCGGAGAAGAAGGTCAGGACGTTGGGTTGTTCGGAAAAGGAGGGATCGTTGCGGTAGTAATTGACGACGGATTGAAATCGGGCTACGCCGCCGACGGGTTCTGCGGAACCTTCTCTGAAGGGATTGTCAGTTGGAGTTGTCGAGGAGTGTAGATAGCTATTTTGTAGGTATTGGGGGAGCATACTCCACGTGGTAGACGTCATTGTAGTGGATCAGACGGAGGTGCGGCGGACCGGTCCTGGAGGAAGGGTGGGTGACGGACAAGCCGTCGGTAGGGGCAGAGGGCATTCCTTGGGAGATGATATTAATGACGGGTATAGTAATGATAACAATAACGACTGACAGAGCGAGAGAGAGTGTGAATGGGAGGAAAGAAGGCAAGAGAAACAAAGAGGGAGGATGAGGGGCATCCATCCCATCCAGGCAAGGGACGTCACGGGTCCAAGTCCAATCAGGCACCGCCCATTAGGGAGAGTGCCGATCGGATCGACGGCAAGTCCGTGCGGAGTCCCTGACGAACAACAACATTGTATCCAATTTCACAATATGATTATAACCATATACTTACCTACAATATATATACAGTACTCACCACTATTGCCCCATTAGTCAACAATATACCCTTCTGTCCCCTCATCCGTTCTCTCAATTTCCAGATCTGCCCACTCCACCCCGTCCAGAACCGCCACTCGGATCGGCACAATAGCCAACTTCTGCTTGACCATTTCTTGCTTCTCTAGCGGAAGATTATCCACCACCGACTGAGGCGGTCCATGCAACTTCATACTCATTTGCACACCATATATCTTGCAGAATTGGTGTCCTGTGAATCCCCTTCCAAAGCGATACTCTGTCAAGTTCTCCTCGCCGTGGAGAGCAACCTGTGACCGGTGGGGATATATACAGATATTGGCGTTCTGAGTAGATTAGTCAGGACAGATTACTACTCGTGATATGCGATGACAGTCAATTGGATCAATACCCGCTGGCGAATGCTGCAGTTATCCTCCTTCACTTCAATCTCCGGTAGTGGTTTGGTTTGAACAGAGAGGCGGACTGCGGTGCAGTGGCAGCTACCGGTGTAGATCTTCTCGGATGGGGTGTCAGTGTCAGTGTGAGTGAGCTCTGTGGGAGAACTATCATGCGATATATTTCCCGGCGTATAACTACATGGATGAGTCAGGTATATCCCTTAAAAATACGGCATGTTTGACGGCGAACTCACCTCTCAACCCCTAGCTTGAACGGATTAACTCCCACCAACGCCCGCGCCTTCATCGAGTAGCAGTCAATTAATCAATACCATCCCCGGGACACATACTAATCAAGTCACTCACATTTACTCCCATCCCGACCTCCCCCGACGGCATCTGATGTCCCCTTACCGATAGCCCCGTCCCGCATGTCGGACAGAACTAAAGTGAGACACGGTTTAACAATTAGTCAACATCGTCAGTCCCTGGCAAGGTATTTACCATATGCTTTCCATGACCCCCATTACCAGAGTCGTAGCAAACCAGCTCCCCAGCCCCCCCGTGTAACTTGAAAATCTTGTTCAGCAGGGAATAGCCACAGGTACCCCTTCTTGGCACAGATTGTGCAATGACACGCATGCACTGCTTCCAAGGGGCGGAAGAGATGTAGTTTGAATTGGAACCGGCCACAATGGCAAGTTCCCTTGTATTCGACATTGTCTGGGGTGGAGGTCATTGGGTGGGTTGGTTGATTGGTTGGGTTTGAAAGACCAAGGTACTGGTTTGTCTGACAAAGGATGGGTGAGGTGAGTGATAAGCAAGCAATAAATGCAAAGTTATCGAGAAGAGACATGGGTGATGATATAAGGTGGGAATAACATCCTTGTGAACAGGTGGCTTATCGGTCAAGAATTGGATTGGTTCCCTCGCTTGTGGTGGCTTATCTTCTGCTTACTGGTTTCTTGACTTTCCATCATCGTGGGGTTGTCAGATAACCAATAGAGTAAAACTGAACGGTATTCATTAAAGCATTAGGTAAACACAGGTAGATCCAAGAGGAACGCATGCAGATAGATCAACTCATAGGCCGGTAAGAGCCTGGTGCGCGAAGAGGTAGCCACATAAAGGAGAAGATAAGCATTCCACAACATAGACATCGTATGCTTTTATCGAAGCATGGGGTATTTCATCAATCATCATACTTTGCAAGTACCCAACAAGGATACTTCTACTCATCATGGGGCAGTCATTAATCATCATACCATACAGCGCGTGCTGATCAAGCCCAGGATCCCCGTCGCGAGGTATCAGAGGAGCCGTCAATCCAACGGAAAAGATCGGTTCCGTCGTCCAGAACAACAATCTCTCCGTTCAACCAGTTGGTCGCCAGAACATCGGGCGGCAGGGTTGCAGGCAGTGCGGGAGGATTGACCGTTAGGATACGATCCAAAATGCTGGAGATGACCCTTCTTGCGCGCTGACAGACCTCATACATTCCATCATGCGGGCGGACAACATACTGCAGGTGCGAAGCGAAGACGGTCAGTTTCTGGATGACTTCCGATCGCCGGAAGACGGTGGCGGGAAGCTGGGACTGGGATTCGGCTTGGCAGAGCAGCTCGATTGCTAGAACGCCGGCCGCTGGAACACCGAAAGATGCAGCCTAAGGACAGGTAAGCATAAGAGGGCAGGGATCGAAGGGGTAACAGCACGCACATTATATCCAACATTGTAAGTTCCCGTTCTTGAGCCGATCTCCTTGCCGATAAGCTCAAGGATCGTGCTGAGAATGTTCTGTGACACACTGACTAGACCCTCGGATCCACTTTGTGCCCGGCGCACAAGAACGCGATAGAGGAGGAAGTCATTGTAGAGGAAGTTGAGATACAATGGAACGAGAACGCTGCTATCGTTGGTGTCCGGATCACTCGGGCGCCAACGGAGGAAGCCGGGCAAGTCGTTCCATGTCTTGTGAGATTGCTGCGACACCTCCCTAGGATGCACATTAGCTCCGATCTGCAATTCTCCAATCGTTACTTGTGAACTGCGGCACACTTACTGGACTTTGCGCGGCAACTCTTCGATACGTCGGCTCAAAGATAGCTCCAGAATCTGTTCTCTCGTAGATCCAATAAGAAGGGCGATGCGCATCCACGCAGCCTGTCCCACGATACCCTGGGTATTCCAGCCAGTCTTGTCAAGCAGGCTGATGGCAGCCTCGCGGACCTTTGGCTCCGCCAGAATCTCTTCGTAACTCAAGTCCAGAGGAAACTGCACATCGTAGTAGCGCCAGCTAATCTGAGGAGGCCTTCCCAAGAAAGTTGCCAGCTGCTTGTCAATACTGTAAGCCCCGGCAACTAGTCGCTTGCGGAGTTCAAGCAAGAAGAATGGAATGCGCTTCTCTTCAGGTGCATTATGACTGAGGGTAAAGACCGTCGTCGAAAGATCAGCCAGTCTTCTCCACGCCCGAGGATCTATATCTCAATTAGCAAAGCCCCAAATACCCAAATGAACAGACCAGAGAAGAACATACCATTCTCACCGCACACAAGCGTTAGCAGATGAATATGCTGAAAAAGTAGCCATCCCAACGGATCATTGACCGCCGTAGAAAGATCGCAGAACTGCAAACAAGTATCGCTCGCACTAACTGCCTGAGCAGCGAGCGACTTCTGATCCCTCGGCACATTCGCCTCACTGGAACGGATAGACCTCCAATCCCGCTCAAGCATAGCGCCCTGACCAACAATCGTAAACACCAGTCCAATACCCTCCCATCGTCCAGAAATTCGACGGATATAGTCCTCTGGCGACATAGTCGGCTGAACAGCCAGCGGCTTGGCACTATCATCAAAGATCTTCTGCGACCAGCGAAGCAAACTCGACTGTAAGTCCTTCACATCCGCAGCCAGCGCCCCATGCAAATCCTCCAACGCCTCAAACATCCCGCTCACCAGCCGATGACCCAGGACACATCCCTCAGGCCACACCTCGACTGCCGTTTCAGACAGTCGCTCATATAACGCGAAATGCTCGAACAGCATATTGAGCAGTCGAGCGCCAAGCTGGATCTGCTTCGTATCGGGCCGAGCCGCGGAGGGCGCATCGATGACCAGGGAGCGTTTAAATTGGTCGCCAATGTCGCTGAATGTTGCTGAATTATTGGTGGCGAAATCAAAAGACAATTTGTCGTCGCCGGCGTTGAATGAGGCTCGGCTCTGGAGAGCAGCGGAGTCGGGGCGGGGTTGGGCTGTTTGGGGACGTGGTGATGCGGTGGGTGAGGGAGCATTGTCCGAGTACCAGGTGCGAGAAGCCGGAACGGGCGTGTAGACGCAGCTGTCTCCCTTACCGCGACGGACACAATTCTGGCATGTTGGGGTGGCACTATCGCAGCGGATTTTGGCTTTGCGGCAGGGCTCACATGGCAGAGCTTGCCCGTTGCGGCGGGAAGAAGTCATTGTCAGACTCGGAGAAAGGGAAAGGAATGACGGGGTAGGGAGGAAAGAATGAGGGTGGGAGAGTTTAATTGAAGGTTAACATTGCAGGGGAAGAAAGGGGGAAAAAGTATTTAACACCTGCAAGTCATGGATGTTAATCTCAGCTGGATTAAAATGCAGTGGCAGGAAATCGAGCAACAAACCATGAATCAATTAAAATTATCCCGGAGGTTGGATGCTCCACTAGCCCCGATCTGGACTAGTGGCCTCGTCATGGGATGCGGGGCCCCTGTTACTAATTTAAGTCATTGCTTCATTTAATTTGGATCGATCCAGATCATCTTGAAACCTTGATATACTATCAACTTTATATCTGATATGCGTACGCTATTACCATTGCTTAGACGATCTGGATTACTTGCCATTGGCGCTGTTGTCATAATGAGGGTTTTACTTATAAAGATATTCTTATCTCGAGAAATCCTAAGCCTTCGTTAAGGTAGGATAATATGGACATGTGGCATTTCAAAACAAAAAATGTGCCAGTCATATTACTTTCTGCGCACCATTCTTTACCTCCTTTGATTAACCGCACAGCTAGCTTTAGTTGCTGTCGTGGCCAAATAGTTGCGTTATCAAGACCGCTGTCACTGCCGACATTGATCCCAAATACTCATTCAAACACCTCATCCACTATATAACCTCAACACCTGACCAGATATCTCTCATGTTTAATCAAGTAAAATAGTACGTTGAGTCATCCTTGAAAACAACCGGTCATGTGCTCTCCGCGACTTGGCACGGATGAAGAGCGATCAAGGACGATTTTCCTCGAGAGATATTGTCGGAAGACCAACCTTCTCTATCTCTGTATGAAACCCCTTTTTAATTCTCCCTGCTTTGTTGTTTCAACTGAATGATACGGGGATTTCAATGATCAGTCACATATCTGGCAATGAATGTCAGCTCCAAACATCACGCAGATGTTACCAACCACACTCACAGCTTGCCTCCATGATGTATCTAGTACCCCCAAGACTGAGCGACGAATATATTCGACGCTGATTTTAAAGCCTATCAACAATTGCCTACTATTCTATACAAAAGCAGTAGTGCTTAGATCACAAACCACTTCTACTTACGACTTAGAGCATATAGGTTATCCGCATAAATACCAGGACATCGTATCTAAAACAAAGATTGTCCAATTTGTTTTGACATTCAGGTCTGAGGAGTGCATGTGGTACTGGTTCTCGAGGTATAGCCAAGAAGGCGGTATAGATATAGCAACTGGATCTAGTATCGAGCATCGCTGGGCTACTCCTACAAGTTGCGTAACAGTCACGCACCGAGGTAATGGTTTTATATAGTAGGCTTGCGGGTCCTACACATTCACATAATAATATAAATAAATTATTATATTATCGCCAGACTAACTACAATTATTAATATATAATCTGTATAATATCTTCCTGAGTGAATTTTAAGATAAGAATTAATTTTATATAAAAGTAAGCTATAAAGTAATAAAAAAGCTGATCTATAAGTAGAGATTATCTATTAAAATTACTTACTCAATATTATGAGATACTTCTGATCTTGTAAAGATAGAGATAATATCCTTGAGCATCCTTCACCAGATCGGAAACTTCCACAATTCTATTAGTACGAAGGTCTGCTGCATATCAAGGTGGCAAGTACGACTAATAAATTCCGTCATGCCCTACCTCCAGAATCCCTCGCCGATGAGATGGCAATGATTGCCTGTTGTTCCTTCTATACTCCTGTTGGAAAAGGATGATCTGTAGAAACGTTCTTGTTAGAGCCAGCTATCTGCTTCCATAATGGCAGCCATGCTTCAACTTGTGAAGACATTGACCTCTCACCAGTTCACAGGTATATCCACCCCCAAGACCTTGATTGCGGAGCTCATATTCGCAGGAAGGTTAGAATACCTGGCTAATTCTGGAATGAGCTTTCCCAATGTCGCCACAAATTACGCAAGAGGCTCTGTTTGGCATGCGCCCCGGACTTAAAACGCTTGCTGTACCATGGTCACAACAACGGATTCCTGATCCCATCCCCCGAGATACTTGGCCATGGAAGGTCTAATAGAGTTAGAGTTTGCGATCATGGCGCCAGCTCTACACTACTTCCACGACTATATAAGTAACACCAGCCCCTCATATGTACGAAGGTAAGACTAATATTCTTGCATTCTCTCCTGGCCTTCATTGTGAACCTAGTGGAATTGATGGCACGGTATGTTAGCACATCTCTCTTTCTTCCACAAGACCCTTATAATTCATGGACCAGGAGTGCGACCGACAAATATATCAGCCTTGCGAACGCACTGGAGCAGCTAGACCCTGCGGAGGTTGATCATGTCTACAACGAGCTTGAGCCAGTCGATCCCAATTCCCTGGAAGGTGAATGGGATATGCATGTCATTGATACGGGGCATCCTGCACAAGCGTTAGCGGAGGACATCCTTCCTCTATTGAGTACCATGGACTTCGATGAAGACGCCGAGAAGGTCAAACAGTGCTACATTCTGCCGTTCAACATTTCTAACTAGCCATGGGTAGGTCCACAAAATCAAGTTCCACGGTGCTCCTGGAAATCTGGTCATCCCAGGTGATCAAGCATCAACGCGGCGTTTCCGCTACGTGGATGCAAGTACCATTGCCGCTACCAATGGTTACAGGGCATACTATGGCAATGCTGGTGTTCTTCATTTCTACCTTACCCGAGCAGAAGATGAAGATCCGTGCTACATAGGTTGAGGTTCCTGGCCGTGGCTGGATATCTCTTTGAATTTATGATACACAAAGCTAGTCAATTATCAAACTCTGGAGCCACTAAAAAAATGTGATATTCATATTGAGCTAGAAAACATCAATTTCCTGGTTGAGATTCTTTATGGGCCTGCAATGCATCAATGTTATCAGGAGTCACGGTCCTGGGATCAAACTTGCAGGGTACTGATTTGCTCTATAAAATAATCATCAAGCCCCACCTTCCTTGCGTGAACAAGCGCTGCATCTCGGGCTCTTTCTGTGAGACACATACGTGGATCACTAAGCAGCATAATAAAAAGTGTCTGATTGCGCTGCGTCATAGCTTGACCCAATGGGGTTTTATTGAAATCCAATACTTCATGAAGCTGCAGCAAATTAATATCCGGGTGGCTGATCATAGCATTGACGGCTTCCACGTAATTATCGATGACAGCCTTAGTGAGGGCTGAAACTTCGTTCTTATCCAGCGCCGACAGGTTAATGGGCAAGCGAAGCAACTTCCTAACCATGTTAACATCATTCTTGTTCTCAACTGCATAGTGTAGAGGGGTATGGCCCATAGCGGATATCTGATGAGCCGCATCAGGTTTCCTGGAGTTAATCAAGTCTATGATTTCATCACAACCCTTGCCATGCCATGCCAGGCGATGAAATATGAACTCGAAGCCACTATGTGGCCATTCAGCAAAGAGACCAGGGGGCTCATCCATGACCCTCTTCAGGAGATTGATGTCATCGTAGAGAAATATACTGTCCAAGACGTTGGTATAGCTAAAGAAGCTTCCCACGTTAACCAGCGTTCGGATAATGGCTTTATGGTCGCGACAGCTGTAACTCAAAGCAGCGGGCATGACATAGTCAAGAGGCCCTGCAGCGAACCAGTAACCTCTTGGACTGGGGGATGTAGTATACCTCAGCAGTAGATCAATGCACTCAACTTGCATATGTACCACCGCCAGACAAAGAAACGGGATCCCCGCTATACTATATCCATCGGGATGCAGGCCCTGTTGAAGCCGTTTTTCGAGTCCTTGAACGTCACCCTTCTTTATCATGTCGACCACACCACCAGGACATGTGGGCTCGAAGAGGCACGTCGGCACTTCGAGGTCACAGAAGCTTTTGCGGTATTTATAGGCGGCGTCCTCATAAATAGTAATAGGATGCGTGCGGTCTGACGGAAAAGGACATTCAAGGTCTTTCTTAGCATGGTTTTTCAGGGTCTCGAAAAAGTCGGGCTGATCCTGCAAATTGAGGGCTTCTCTCACCGGTAACCGGAGGCATTGTTCGAGGTGGAACAGGAGCTCAACCGGACAGTCTCTGAATTTGTCCACACGCCATCGCTTGGCGAGGTATACAATCTCCATGGATTAGAATCCGCTGTCTAAGAAGAGATTTGCGCGTTTGAGGGGGCTGACAGTAGACAGGGCTGATTTTTGGGGGTATTGCTTTTGTCGATGCTCTGTGTACAGCCATGAACAGATCGCACTCGATAGCCATATATATGTAGTATTTATATTAGAGAATGAGAACTGACTAGGCTATGTTTTTAAAGATTGATAGTCAACATTAGCCCCTAGTCGGCACTTATCGGCAGTGTCCTCTCGTCCCAGTTACGGCAGCGGTAATAGCCACTGTTATACACTTTGTCTTTGGCAGTTCCTTGACACAACAGAGTTGTTTATGTCTCTCGATGCACATTTAAGTATAGCGGCTTTTGAAGTAAAAGACATGTCCCGAATGTCGTCAAAGGAATTTCCCTTCCTTGAAAGTTCAAAGTTAGGCACAGTTGTGGTTGAGACGCCATTATTCTAGGTGTGGACTTGGAGGAATTATCCTTCAAGCATAGGCGTGAGAGATTTAAACAGCCATCTTTTCCCGAGCAGAAATGAAAAAGGTTCCGCAATACTGCAGGTATATCCCAACCCTAGCAGGTTCGATAGGGCTGGGACACGGCAGCGCAGGTACCTAGATCTCCACTGCGGGATGTCTCTTCATCTACCTCACACGATCTGTTATTGCGGGATATACAACTCTAATAGAAGTTGAGTGTATGCTTATTCTGATGCCTAAATGATCAAGTGGCTACTAAGCTCAGATGGAGAGGGAATATGCACACCGGCGAATTAAGCTCAGAGAAGCTCATTAGCCTCGGACTTAGCAGGGCGAATAATATTGCGATGCTCGATGCGATCAGGTAATGCTATGACGATCGCATGTATCAGCTATGCCGCCAGACTGTACTTGGACTGGTAAATAATATTTCGAACACACTGATTTCTGATGCCCTGCTGGAGCAATTCCACTTTCATCAGAGGGTATCTCCACGACGATCATCCATACCTGAAGTAGACTAGTCTCCGCAGCGCCGCCTTATCAGATCGGAGATCCACTCGTCGTTTGAAGCTTCTTTTGGAGTAGCTACTCCCTGTCCATCTGGGGTACGCCCGGACGCTTTTTCAGGGTTGTTGCACACAATGTACATACCAGGTTCAGATTTGGAAGTCATTTTATAAGTCTGTGTGATATCTGTTTAACACAACCATCAAGCATGAACTGATGACTATGGAACACTGCTCCTCAAACCACGAGAAGATGGAAACCCAATAAAACTAATTATCGGACATGACGAGTCTATGTCTATCCTCGGTCTTCATCTCTGAATCAAGCAACGTGCCTGAAGATCACCTCACCACTCCAACACCGCATCATCCATCTCCATGCCGTACGATACTTCGTCCCGTCTTTCTGCAGAAGACATGACGCGTCTACTTTTGCTCAATAACCACCATGGTACATAAATAGCAGAAAGTTCCTCTGGTCTTCAATCCTCATCAGCAACTCACTTCAGTATCCAATTGACCGCACCTCACTTACAACATGAGGTACCAGATCCCTCTGGCGGCCTTCCCCTTCGTGGGATTCACCGCGGCCACTGCGATTTCCAGCACCAACTGCTCCGCATCTGCATTCCAGAAGATCATCAATGCCAATGGCACCGAAGCTCGCGTTCAATGGGCCACTTACGTCCCCGAGGGTGGTTCTCTCAACCCTATGAACTACACCTCCGCGTCCGAGTATCCGACCGGCCTGCCCGAGTCGTGTGCTGTGCAGGTCAACGTCGCGTCCGAGGGTAACTCCAGCTACTTGGTTGGTGTGATCTTCCCATACAACTGGAACGGACGGATGCTGTAAGCTTCCCACTGCCTTACGCTATTCTATACCACTACATCCTATACTAACACTTCTCAGCTCCGCAGCAGCAGGAGGCGGCATCAACTGGGTTGACATGGTACTCTCTCTCCCTACCTACCCCCATACCCAACACACCCACTAAACTCCCCAACAGGGAACCGGCACGCACTACGGCTTCGCTGCCGTCTCCAGCAACCTCGGCCACGAAGGCATCGACACAGCCGGAACCTGGGCACTCGGTCGCCCTGAAGCCGTAATCGACTGGGGCTACCGGGCCTGGCACGGCGCCACCACCCTGGCGAAGCTCCTGATCTCCGGCCGCTACGGCAGCGGCCCAGCCTACAGCTACTTCTACGGATGCTCGACCGGCGGCCGCCAAAGCATGAAGAACATGCAAGTGTACCCCGACGACTACGACGGGATCATCGCAGGTGCCCCCGCCTGGTGGACCACGCACCAGCAGCTCTACAACCTGAAGCAAACGACCTACCAAGCCCCCGCCAACAGCTCCCACACCATCCCCGAGGAAATGTTCTCCGTCCTGGCCGCCGAAGTCCTCCGCCAATGTGACCCTCAAGACGGCCTTGTCGACAACATCATCTCCAACCCGGAGGGCTGTGTCTTCAACCCATCCACCCTGGCCTGCAACTCCACCAGCGCACCCAACACCTGCCTCACCACGAACCAACTCAACACCCTGTACAAAATCTACAACGACTGGGTCGACACCAACCAGACCTTCGTCTACAGCCACCTCTTCTACGGAAGTGAATCCTCCTGGCTCGAGGGCAACATCGGTCTCGGCGAGGAGTCGACCATCTCCCAGCAATACTGGTTCCTGCGTGATCTCATGGGCCTGGGTGACTCCTTCGTCTGGCAGGACCTCGACTTCAGCACCGTCGTGCTAGCTGACCACTTGAACCCCGGTAACGCGACGGCAGGACAATACGACATTAGCGAGTTCGAGAAACGTGGAGGAAAATTCATCCATTACCATGGTCTCTCGGATAGTTATGTCTCTCCTGGAGCGAGCACGTTCTACTACGACCAGGCGAAGAGCGCTGTGCAGGCCAACGGCGTTGATGACGTGGATGATTTCTATCGTCTGTTTTTGATCCCGGGCATGGAGTAAGCCCCCCCCCTTGACCCTATCCCTCTCTCTTCTCTTCTCTCCTCTTCTTTTTGAAAGGTCAATGCTAATTGAAATGTGACTGGTAAAGACACTGCTACAACACCCCCACGGACATGAACGCCCCGTGGTACATCGCCGGCGCGGACCAAGCATCCACCATCAACACCTCGACGTGGAGTGTCCCCGGATATAGGGACGCCAAGCACGATGTGGTCCTGGCCATGATGGCGTGGGTGGAGAATGGCACGGCCCCGGATAGTATTGTTGCCACGGTGTGGAAGAACACCACTAATGCTCAGGAGGTGCTTAGGCAGAGACCCGTTTGCCATTATCCGTACCAGGCGAAGTATACTGGGAAGGGGGATCCGGATGAGGCGGAGAATTGGGAGTGTAAGTTGTTGTATTAGATGCCTTGTTGGTGGGGGATTAGAGGTGAGAAGAGGGGTTTGTTGGTTGGATGTGAGGAGAGAGGTGTTGTACTATTTACTTTATCTTATTGTATTCTAGTTTAGGGGTGGGTATTAGTGGAACTGGATTCTGGGATTGGTTATTATATTGGTTGTTGCTAGAATGAAGTAGTGTCTGTGTAGCACTTTTGCGGTGTAAATCAAGGGTGAGCGATGTTCTTCGAGTGCTTTGAGGATTTGGGGATTGGCTCGTGGAATGGAGTCATGGGGTAGGGTAGTATTAGTAGTGTATAAATACTGAGTCAGATGTTCGTCTCAGCACTTGACAGACATCTGTATGGCCTCTACTATTTAATCCAGTGGACTGCTACTTGTGACCTACTTCAAGTCTGCACCATAATCGTAAGTGGTATCAGTATCAGCAAGGGTATATTAACTCCTGTCAGCTATGAACCGCTAATCACACCCAAAACTATGCAATCTAGCTAGATGGTCTCGTCCCAAACTCCAAGCCTAAGAAACAAAACCGAAAGATACAATTAATATTATTTCCACCTGGTATCATCATGGTCGTCGTTCAGTCACAGTCCAGCGACGCTTGTGTCCCGCTTCACGGTCCTTGCTGAGCGGCGCGCTCCCCCAGAGTCCGCGCTGGGAGAGTGTTCGCTGTGGCACTTGTTTGGCAGACGTCGGTTCATCCACCTTGGCCTGGACCGAGCTCTCTCCTTGGACCGGTGGCGCCGGGGCAGGCCAGCCAAAGTTAGGCACGATATCGTCCTCTGGGCCATCGGCGGCACTGGACCCCCAGAGCCCTGAGGTCTTAGGAGTGACAGCCGTAGAGGGTCGCTCGGCATTCCAGGGAACAGTGCTGGGGCCGGATGTCGACGAGGGTCCGATTATGAACATACCTTGTGACAGCGATGGGCGGTTTGCTAAACGGTGTCGGTAGGACGAGATTGAGGGGGAGGTCACCTGGCTCGGGGAGGAGACACGTGACGTGCTGGGAGCGATGCGGAGGTGCTCGGTTGAAGCCACCATTTTCATGGCATAACTCTCCACGCTGGATGGCTCGTTGGATCCCTTGGTCCGAACTGGTCCGCCAATGGTATCATCTTGAGCCATTTCGGGCATGTGATCATTGCGGACCGCCAAGGTGAGAGATGCAGTGCCGACATTCACTTGGGATGGCTCCCCGGACAGTGCTGCGATCATTGCATTGCAACCCGCGCCGTGCGTGATCAAAACCAAAATCGTCTCTGTATCGTCATCCGCTTCACTGCGGGAACTGGCTTCGCCAGAACTGTCGAGCATCTGAGAATGTCGTCGAGGCCGATCGGAAGAAGATGACTCGTAGTCCCGATACCACGCAAGCATGCGGTCGAGCCCCGTACTGAACCGCGTATGCATCGTACTCCATTCCTCGCCGTACTCGCCTCCATCACCCCAGTTCTGCTCCCCGTGCATACTGTCCCATTGGAAATCGATCTTCACACAGGCGTCCCGAGCATGCGTCACGTACCCAGCTGGAATGGGGTCCGAAGGAGAAATGGCATAGCTAGGCGTTGGAGGCACGTAGGCGGCATCTGGAATGGAGGGGAGATTGGTATTGATCTTGCTGAGCATCCGCCTTCCGCGAGTCGTTTCAGCAGCGCTGAAGGTGTCACAGCTGCCAGCGCGGGACCTCTGTGCCTGCGTCTGACGTGTACTGGGTGGGGCCTCTGTCTTTATCTTCGCTGTTACATCATTGGCGGGAGAAACCGGAGTAGATGCACTCCCCCAGCCACCAGGGAAAAAGCCAGCGGAGGGTCTAGGGACGATGTCCGCCTCGGGAACGAAACTGTGCTCGCGACGCAGCAGCTCGAGCTTTGCAGCCGTGATCATGCGATCCGAGTTGGGCGGCGGGATGATCTCGTCGAAGTATCTAGGGCAAAGCCATTCCCCAAGGAAGGCATCGACTCGTAGGAGACATCGATGGTCGCTTGATGTAATGGGACCAGGGGTCAAGGCAGAATCCGAATTTGATTGGACTAAACTGGGGACTTTCGAGGACCGGTTAAGCTCTGGCTCGCCCGAATTTTGGCAGATCCCCGAGCTGACCGCGATGGCTGTCTGTAGGCATCGAGTGAAGGGAGATGAGTGAATGATAATCCTGCGCTTCGGTTTTGGCTTTTGTAGACGGTCGGAAGGCGACTTGATACCGTTGTCAACTTCTGTTGTAGAGTCTAGTGAGTCATCCAGAGACTGGACAACGTCATTGATACGGGCCCCCAGAGCCCGAGATTGTAGCCAGCCGCCATACGAGAGGGGAGGGTCATAGGGGGTAGGCGAAGTGAGATGCCAATTCTTATCTGCAACATCCAGGCGAGCGCCATGTCTAAACAAAGGAAAAGGGTCAGTTCCCGATTGCGCATTAACCAAAAGAAAAGGTGGACATACCTGGCCACGATGATGGCCGCAGGGAATTTCCCCATGACCCCAGAAGTTCTATGGCTGATAGATGCTTGAAGTGCTTGGGATGCTTGAGATGCTTGAAGGTAAGGGAAGAGGTGCGAAGGAGACTATATAGAAGACGATGGGAGGAGATGAGAAGAAAGGAGGAGGTGGAACACCGACAACAATCAAGGTGGAGGGGAAAGTTGCCTATTGTTTCTCTTGAAGGTCCGGCGGGGTAAAGCATTAATATTCTCCAGCCACGATCACAATGCGTCACACACGATCCCAAATCTCACGGAAGAAAACGAGAGAGAGCAAAATCAATGGCATGGTGATGGGATGAAGTCGGTTGGAGTGCGATCGGCAACTTCACATTATTTTTTTCGAGAAAGGGAAACCTGATGGATCTTTCTGCGCGCGTTTCTTTTTCTTTTGATTGTTTCGTGCAGGCGTGGAAGCCCCCGACTTCAGGCCGCCACTCTTTTTTTCCTCCGGTTGCATGTGATGCACCTGCTGTCTAGCCTGTTCCGGAGGCGGTCAGGAGCTAGCCGGCATTAGCTCGTTTTACTGCCTGTCACGGGATTGCCGATCCTCGGCTGTCGTCGGCTCCACTGGCGATGTCGGAGATCCCCTTTCTTCATAACAACGTGAAAACGTCATGTTCTCTTGTCAGCGGTGCAGAATATGAACTGCTTATTTGGAATTGGGTGATTGGATACCTTTTCTCCGTGTTCTTGCGTTTTTTTTTTTGAGAGCTCAGCCCAACTCAAAAGTGCTAATGAAGTCAGATATGCTTTGTCTCCTTTGACTGACATCACTTGAAATATGACCCACATGATCCAACCAGGTGGGTACGTCGCAATTTGAATTGAGCGAAGAATCGGAGATTGACTCGCACTTCCTTTGGCAGTATTGGGTGCTAATACTCAATTCGATATCTTTTTCATGCTAGGAGATGTATATCCCGCTCGAATACCAAGGGGACAATAGTTTTCAAACTCATCAGGAGAGCGCTAGGACCACGTAGTTTGAATATCCATTGTATCTTCAGGAAAACAGCGTTGCTAGGGTGCTGATTGAGGAGTATTCTGCAGCTATACCCTTGCGTCTGAAAGGCTCTTTGTCGTCTCAATGTCTCCTTTCAAGTCAGCCCATTGCTGAGCCAAGCGACAACTAACTTACTGCCCTTGTTCTTCCTAAACAAAGCCGATAGTACCAATACTATCAGTAGGAACCAGGGTTCTCCCTTCAGAACTCCATGTAATATCTATCAATAACTTCGTGGCTGTGATCTGTCCTGGCCACGAACTCTGTTCACTCTTCAATAATGCAATGATACAGCTGGGCACACTTGATTGGTGTCGCCTGGGGAACAGAGGATACTACCACTTTCAAGTAGTAGTAGTAGATGAACAACTCAGTTTGTCTGCGTCAAATGCAAAGTCAGTTCAATCACTCATCGTCAAGAGACACTCCTCCATGGTGCTCGATATACATTATAGTGAGTAGCAAAGTATATACTTCGGGAAAAGTCCGGTTGAACTTGAAATTACTAGCAACAGAAATTCCATCGCTAGGTTGAATGCGGTCTATAGTAAGTATTATCTCTGAAGATACATGTCAGCCGATACCAATACTCCACACATGCCACTGGTATTCAGAAGTAGTTACTCTGCATGCGGGCATTAAGCTGGAGAGGACATCAAGATACCATTTTTGGATTAGCGTAGTCACAGCCCTTGAAGGCTCAAGACGGAAGAGCCGCGCAGGGATGCATCATGCATAGGTACGGTAGGATTACTAGAACAGGATGCAAGGTTCTACACAGTAGTTCATTTGTTAATTATCAGGGTGCTATCATCATGATCTAAGATAAGAACCCCACCAGATGGCTGTCAGCCAGTTAGCAGCAAATCTACTTAATCGACCGGATAAACTCTTTCCTCCCATCTAACCATTGCAAACTACATATTATATTGATGCTTCGCATTTTCACCCCATTCCGGGCCCCGAAGTGTGAAAATTCTGTCTTATCGGCATGCCGCTCGGAGGATTTTGGCACACTCGCGTCCCTGTCCTGATATTTTCTTATGGTCCCTTGCTGCAACTCCCGACGGATCAGTCTTGCTTCCGACGGGACGTGAACCTTCCTCTGCCCCAATGGTCTCATTTTGGCTCAGCATCAACGAATCAACTTGCTGGGCTACGCAACGGTGGCGACGATGTGGGTCTACGGCAGACATCATAGGGAATGGTATCTATCTAGATTCTTCATCGAGCATTATCTTCCCTTCATATAATGTATGGGGCCCCCAAGCTCGGCCGCTCGGCCGCACTCTCGCGCCGGAAACACTCTCTGTTCAGTGGTGATTGAATATGTCGGAACTTGCAGACAACAATCGTTCAGAGCAAGGTCTAGATGGGTCGACACCATACGACTCCGAGTCCACTCTCAGTCGCGGCGACTTGCAGGAAAAGCCATCCAACATAGACGATGATGAGGACCCCGAAGCGCTGACTCGGCTCGAGACAGCCCAGTCGGCCGTCAAGCCCCCGTCCGAACTATGGAAAGAGATCATCTTCATTACCGTGGTCTGCATGGCTCAATTCATGACACAAGCCGGCCTATGCATGTCCATTGCCCCAGCTCACATCATTGGCGCCAGCTTTGGCACCACGAATGCAGGACAGCTCAGTTGGTTCGCCGCAGCTTACAGCTTGACTGTCGGAACCTTCATTCTGGTCGCTGGTCGGCTCGGAGACGTCTACGGGCATCGACTCATGTTCATTATCGGATTCTCCTGGTTCGGTCTCTGGTCCCTCCTGGCCGGATTCAGCGTGTGGTCGAACAAGGTCTTCTTCGACTGCTGTCGAGCTCTGCAAGGAATTGGTCCCGCTATGTTACTCCCGAACGCCATCGCTATTCTCGGACGTGCCTATCCTCCCGGCTTGCGCAAGGAGATGATCTTTAGCTGCTTCGGAGCCACAGCACCGGGCGGGTTCATCGTCGGGGGTGTCTTCTCTTCCCTCTTTGCTCAGCTTGTCTGGTGGCCGTGGGCATATTGGGTCATGGGAATGGTGTGCTTTGTGCTGGCCGCGCTCGGTATCATCATCATTCCCGTTACCCATCGTCCGAAATTCACAGACAACATGACAGCTTGGTTGCGACTGGATATTCTCGGTGCCATCACCGGTATCTCGGCTTTAGTTCTGATTAACTTTGCCTGGAATCAGGCTGCACTTGTGGGATGGCAGACACCGTACACCTATGCCCTCCTTATTGTCGGATTCGTCTTCTTCGGCGTCTTCGTTTTCGTTGAACGCTCGGCCCCGTGTCCCTTGATCCCGCGATCAGTCCTCTCCGGTGACCTGGCCTGGGTGCTCGGATGCATTGCGGCGGGTTGGTCTAGCTTCGGAATCATTATCTACTACTTCTATCAGTTCATGGAGGTCATCAAGGGTGACTCGCCACTACTCGCGACCGCTAAATGGTCCGCCGCCGCGCCGTCTGGCGCCGTTGCTGCGCTGGTCACCGGTTTCCTGCTGGGGAAGCTACCACCTAGCGTGATCATGTTTTTCGCCATGTGCTTCTTCACTGCTGGACAGGCCATCTTCGCCACTGTCCCTGTGCATCAGACATACTGGGCGCAGGCGTTTGTCGCTAGTCTGATTACATCGTGGGGAATGTACGTATCAGGTCCACCCATTCAATTGTGTTACATATACTAACCGATATCAGGGACATGTCCTTCCCATCAGGAACACTCATTCTGAGCAACTCGATGCACCATCACCACCAGGGTCTGGCGGCATCTCTTGTTACGACAACAGTCAATTATTCCATCTCACTGGGACTGGGATTTGCCGGTACTGTGGAGTCGAACGTTAACGATGGCGGAAGAAATTCCCTGAAGGGATACCGCGGAGCACTCTATCTCGGTATAGGACTTGCTGGATTAGGGATGGTGACGTCTATCTGCTTCATGTCGGTTAGCTGGAGACGTCATCGTCTCGGGAAGGAGTCGACATGATGTGGTAATGTTTAATAGTCACTATAGATGGTGTGGCTTCGAGACTTGTCGCTGTGAGCTTAAATGGTCTGCGTTTGTTACGAAAAGTGTACTTTAGAGTCTTATACCCTACATAGAGGAGATACTATTTTCTCCGTCATATCTCAATAATGTCTGCTTTCATTAGAAGGATGCTCTTGTTTATATGATCATAAGCCGTGAGAGAAAGCCCTTGAATATGCCTACAGCAGGCGAAAGTTCTCTGGTGCCTGGAAGGCAGTCAGGGCGGCGAGGCTGGCGCCGATAACTGTGGAGGGAGTTGTTATTGGTGGTTCCGGTGGCAATCAATTGGTAGATGGTTTCCCAAGGCTGAATTCGATCGACGAATGATATGTAGTCGAGCGTGGATATTCAACGCTGCGCCGTGTTGGAACTTATATCCTATAGGTGGGCGATGAAAGTTCCGGGCCCGAGACATCATGGATAGTACTAGGCTGTTTGTTGTTCAAAGGCTCGCGAGGCTGCTCGGGCCTGGGCTAATACTCCGCGAACTAGGTTCCCCCCGAGTTGTTTCCCCTCAAGTGTCTCGACCTAATCTATAGGTCACTTAGTCGTACTGGATTGGGGACCCTTGCTATTTGATTGGAGTCGGATCGTTCTAGATATTGGCGACATTTTATGAACCAAACATCAGGACACCCTCCAGGATTTGCTGCATCGTTGGCAGAACACGGAAGATGCGTCCAGCCTGTTGAGTCCCCCGATCGCGCCTTCCTATCTAAGCGGACACGCGCATCACCTGATCGTAACCGCACAACTGGATTTCAATTTCCTGACATCTTGCCGTTGCTTTAACCTATCTCAATAATCATAGTTCATACTATGATGGATGAGATTCTGATATATTTACATCATGGTGTCTCTGGAAAAAGTCAGTATTCTACAAGTAAATCACATTCTGGCGCTGCAGCTGAGCTGAAAGTGAAATGGAAGTGATTGAGGCGCAGTCGGCGCTACTGCATGCATCGATGGTAAGCATTTACATCCTATCATACTGTCTATCGAGTTGTGTTAATGTCTGTACACAATGCGAGCAGTGGAATGGTTAGCCACTAATCTGATCAGAAAACACCTCACCATAGGCGCTGGCGTTGCAAGGCTGTTGTCGGGAAATACCTTGGTATCCTTTCAGATCTGACGCCCAGACATGCTGATAGGCGAAAGCTTCTCCAGACCATGTGAATGGCGTGGATCGCTTTGTGATGGTGCAATGATGTCCTTCGCCAGCGGCTGGGGCAGTGACTCCCGACCTTACGTACAAGTTAGGATCAATGATTGAGCATGGCCTTTAAGAATGAAGTCATAAGTGATATTCGACTAAAAATCCAACAATATCGGTGGAATCGATGACCCTCAGCTAGCGACATGACGGAACGTCATTCTGTAATGTAGCCGCCTTTCACTCACATGCTATCTACCCTGACGCATACGGTCTACGGAGGCATTCACTTCCTGTCGATTCACTTGGAGAATGTATACCGACTTGAGCTCACTACTGGTCAACTGGGAAAGGCTACCAGGTTGACAGCAACTAATAACAGACTGCCACATCACTCTCTACTCTGCCGTTGGCGCCGTGACGCGTCCGTGGCATTATAATCAGACAGGGGTCCCACCATTGCTACCATCAAGATAAGGCTGCATCGGTAGGCGCCGCTGGTATGTCCTGCTAACAGGGATTGCGCTCCTCGCTCCAGGTGGTGAGTTGGCCCCCTTCGCGCCTATTTAAACACTGCCTGTGGTACTCGGGTACATCTGTTAACAAAGACTCTTATTTTGCGCAGTACCATACTACTATCACCACGCTTCATCAAAATGTCCGTCGCGGAGACTCTTAGGGACGTCTTCAATCATATCGCCTTACCCCCCAAGCTTCCTGGAAAGAAGGACCGGGAGCCAGAAAAGGTAGAACGCGAACTCATAACCCGCTTGCGTTATGCAGTTCAAACCCTCTGCCATGTTGCAGATGACGCTTTGAAGTCTGTCTGGGAGTCGATTATTGCGACACTCGACAAATGCAGCGTAGTGAATCAGAATGGAATGGTGAACAAGGGCGCTCTGCTTGACGCACTGGGAGCACTACAGCCAGGGGGAGCTGTAATAGTAAATATCGGAGAGCAGAACGCCGCACTGCTTATTCGGATGCCACAGTAGGTCTGATCCCTAGATATTGCGCGCTATTACTGACCAGTCATAATCAGGAGTGGTGATAATGTGGTCATTGAGGCCTTTGAAACATCACCAAGCGCAGAGCAAACACTCGCCGCCCCGGGAGCACTGCGATGGACATTCCCAGGAACGGCAGCATCGCTGCCTGTCGAAGAGTTTAGAAACCCGGTTCTCCAAGATTCTCTTACAGACTTTCTCGAAAAGGCGAGCACAGAACAGCTGGAGCGGTTTGCGGCCAAAGCAAGGAAAGCTGGGAAGGAGGTGGTCGAGAGACGCGATACCGTCGACCCAGCCATAGTAACCGACTTTTTGATAACACTGCTCGAGATTAACGGTAGCCATATATGCCCGCCTGCACTACAGAAACGTGTTAAGGATGATGTATGCTGGGACGATGCTGAACTTCCGTGGCGGCGATGTCCGTTCTGGCTTGTGCTTCGAGTGTCTATCCAAAGATTGCTCTATTTACATCTGGGCAGTGATCTAGGCCGTTTGCAGTACAAGTATCTGCTTTGCATTGTCTTGGCACAATTACTTGAAAATCTCGTTGAAAGGAGAGTATTGGATCCGGGGCAATGGAGCTGGCTGAACACCAAATTGTGCCGTCGACTAGCCAAGCTGCAGACAGAAAGCCAAACTTCCTCAACTGCAGTGAGAACTTCACATGCCCACCTATCCCGAACCCTAGATCCTATTTGCCAACAGTCTGTCACCGCTGCAAGACATGCCATTAACGGTGAATGGGAAGCATTTAAAAAGCACACTAAGCGCAGAATACCCCAGTTACCTCACCATGCGGAGAACAGGGACCTTTATTTGAGTTTGCCCAACAGCGTCTCCTATCTCCAGAGAGTCATGAACCTTTCTCGTCCTGCAGTGCGCAGCACTCAGAGTGTGAAGCCAGCCAATTTATCCGGCAAGATTGGAGATAATACCGATGATCAATTTGTATCTCTTGCTAAGCAGTACTCTGAAATTGCCATAACAGAGCTTGACATTGAGTTGGGAAAGCAAAAGACGGCAAAGTCAAAGGAAGACGGCGAAGAGGTGTGCATTGGTATTGCCCACCAGTTGGAACGTTACCTGGATATTGTAGGACAATCTCACGAGCGAGACCAAGAGCAAATGAGTGTTCTGATTCTTAATGTCCTCGAATTATGGGTCGACATGGACAAATGTGCTGCAACTGCATTCCCTCTGCTCGTTGAGTATCATCCAGCTTTCTGTCCCGAGCTGTTGGATGTTCTACTTTTGTCTCGGCTCATTGATTTAGAACGCCTAAAAAAGGTCCAGACATACCTTCAAGGTCGCTGCACTGCAGCTACTAGGGGCAGTATGACAATTTTCTCTGATCCATCACCAGGTTGCTTTGCCGATCGCTTTTTGGAACTCCCAATCGGCAGAGACCTGCTTCGGCTGCAAAATATAATCGAGACCGCATCTTCAGGCGCTCGGGATAGAAAGGAGTCAGAGCTGACGAGTGTCAACCAAAAGTTCAAGTCGCTGACGGAGGATAAAGATAATAGCGCTTGTACCCAGCGGAGACACACCGACGGTACCCATGATATCCGAGGATGCCACCACTGCTATTATATCCGGTGTCGTCGACGTTTAAAGATCACTATTCATGAAGATTACTTACCAACAGATAATAGATTGTATGAGAAGAGAGCGATAGTATTTGAGCTAGGGATCCCCAAGGCATTTGCCGCGTACCGAAGTGCGACTTGGACTATCATCAACCGAATTGGACCCCCGAAAAACGCAACAGCCGCAGAGTCACCGCAGGTGATGCTCCAGGGACACACTCCACTTTCTAGCTACATGAAGACGAGATCTAAGGGAGGCATTTCTCTTGCGTCTCGCACGAAGTCTCATCTGAGCACACATTACAAGTGGAAGGCCTTGCCCGCGTCAACGAGAAGTATTCTGCGGCCTTTCGGACTGAACTTTCTGTACTATGATTCTGACCGCCGAATTTGGGCCAACGGCAAGCTCGAGCCCCTTACATTTGCGCACCATTTCGTTCTTACCTTACCCCCAGATCTTCCTTTTGCGGGGCTTTACTCTTCCTCTGATTTTGCTCCGGATGGCCCGGGTCCATCTTCTTATGATGCCATTGCAAAAATGCGCGAATGCCCACCAACAGTGACGGTGCATGAGTTTTTGGCACACCAGAATCTGATGTCTGGAAAGCATAGCCGATGGCTGTCTATCTTGTCTGAGCTTGGGTCTTCTAATATCAATATCAGCTCGCTAGACGCAATGATTTTGTTGCGTCACCTTGCTTTGCAAGTTGGTCCTAACTCACAGGATGATGATCCCTTGCGCGTGATACATGGTGTTTTCAGAGATCTTCGGTTTTGTCAGAGGTTAATCGAGCAAGTTGACCAACATGCTTCCATAATAGCCCCAAACTGGCGTGAAGTGACATACATGGAAAGTCTGCTCACCTTGGCTATTCAAGTATACAACCTCGGGTGCCAAGCATCGAGAGTAGAAGCGGAGAATTTGCTATTGAAGATACGCCGCATCACACTGGAATGGATCAACCACCTGCGAATGGAGACCCGGAACGCCTTACAAATTGACGTTGCAGAAAGAGCAGCTCGCTACTGCGTTCTAGCCGCTCTACTGTGTCGACGCACTTTCTTGCCGCTAGCTTATGTCGGTCGCACGCTTGACTCTGGAAGCTTCCAATGCTTTATCGAGGCTACACTGGCAATGCAAGAGAGTGTAGTAGTAGATATGAAGAAGTTTGATCATTTTACCCGCAACATGTTAGTGCGTGATATAAAAGCGTCCGTTCGACTTCGGCCAATTATGCAACGTGCGGTTCAGATGCATCCTGGAAGTATCGCATGTGCTATCAACAACGTGTGGCTGAAAGGCAGAGATTATACGCCATGGGAAAGCTTGCCACGACCATATGAGTTGTGGATTACCGCTGAATCTAAGCCTACTGAGCACACAGTACCTCAGGTCTTTCACCTTCATCTTTTGGAAGGTCACTTTCTTGTAGATGGGAGGCCGTTGGGGAAGCTGCCAGCTGACATTCGCGACTCAGAAATACTCAAAGAGCTCTTTGGTAACCAGCGATTGACTGCATTTCCATCGGATCGGCCTGGCATGAGTTACACTCTGGCGATCAACAAAGAAGGTCATCAAATTCATTTGGGACGTCGAGGTCAAGATCTAGTCATTCAGGCTACTACCGATGATAGTAGACTGCTGGAACTTGTTCCACGAACAATTTTTGAAAAGGGCCAAATCTCCGACTTGCCTGTACCTTTGGTTCGTGATTGTGTGCACTGGATTGATCTGGGAACTGGGATTATCGAGGCTCGACGTATGCCGGCTATCTGGAGAAGGAGACCTAGCAACTGGTTAATAAACGTTCGGACTCGGAGGGCGCATCGTAATGTCTCTACCTTGATCGACCCTCACTCCCAACTAGCCAAGGCCGTCGCGAGTATCTTCCTGCACTTCGAAGAACCGTCGATGCTAACGATCTATCAACCGCTCAGAAGAGCCCTTTCCGTCGAGTTAAAGCGCATGAACCTCAGGTTTCAGGTGAACAAGAAAAGAAGGCTATTGCAATGCCAACAACTGAATGCAGAGATCGATCCCAATCAAGATGCTGGTACCCTTTACGGGCTTGAAAGCATGCTGGTTCTTCGAAACGTCCATAATCGCTCACAGCGCAGCATCATAATACCGCTTGGGAGAACTAGTCATCGACGATATGGAATCCATGTGCGAGTGCGGAAACAGAATGATGGTGACTATGGAAGGTACATGATCGACGATGTTCTTGGCCGGGTTCATGGTCCCATTGAGCCGCGTCTATTATATAACTTGGCACAATTGCACGCGCTTACGTCTTTCGTTATTCCCGACCACCTTACCAACCGAACTGGAACTGAAGAAGCGCTATCAATTCTAGAGTCGGCCTACTCGCTGCCTTGGAGTCCTCTGAGCTCGAACGTCATAGATGTGTTGCATGACATTTCCCATCTCACGCCAATACGACAGTATTATCCTAAAGGTGTTAAACGCCTGCAACTCGTGAAATGGGACGAAGAATTGACGGCATCAACACAACATGAGGCATATAGGTTAGCAATTGATTCAATCCTAGTCAGGTCTCAGAAACTTTCAAAATTTCAGATCGATGGAACACCCTACCAACCGCAAAACCCCATGAACGAACCACATCTCAGCGAAAGGGCACGCTGGCGCCGATCCTTGTACGAACGCTCGGGTGAGTCGTGTCAGCCCATAAGCAGACCCCCCGATGTTCCATACTTCTCAAGTGCGGGAAACTCTACGCCTACGTGCATCTCTAATGTACGAGAAATTGTGACTCTACTCCGAGAGCGGCCTCCCGTGATTCGAACCACACACAAGCTTGCGGGTATTCTGAAAAAGTGGCCATACATACGTGGCTTCAACAACACATTTACTCAGACTTCTATCCAAGAGATGCTGTCGTTAGACCTTGCACCTAACTTCGGCATGTTGGTACGCCTTTGCACAGAGTATGAGCCTCAGGATGCATACCGCCTCATGTTCCACCTAGGCCTAATTTCATATGGCAATGTTGTGAACATGGATATGATAAGGGTCCTGGTAGCCTTTTTCATTCTGTCTGATCTGAAAGAACTGGACTTGCCGTTCTATGCTTCCTTTGAAAACTTCCCAGACGATGCCCCCCCTGGCGTCGAGACACTGATAACCCTGGCACGGCCCTTTTGCAAGCAGTATCAGAGCCCGGTTGGCCAGAGAAACAAGCTTCAGAAGAATAAGCAAGCAAGGTATACAGACATTGAAGCTGAACGTGCTAACCATGAGACGCAATGCATGGCTGAGAGCCAATCGTTCGCTTTATCCCTCCTTAAGGAATGGCCTTGTTCTAGACCCTCAAACATCTCTTTCTCGGGCAAACTCTTGGATGTCAACAGCGCTATTGACGCAGTTAGCCCGGATTGGCTGCGGCGCTATAAGAACCTTCGGCTTTCAGGGCTTGTCAAAAATATTCAGAAAATTCTGAATGCCTATAGTGCACTCGTGAACAATTTTGACGATGCTCCTACCGAAGCTGAGCCTGAGCTGTTTAGGTCGCAGCTAAGAACCACCCCAAGGGTCAAATTACGATTAGACCAAGACCTCATCCGAAAGCCGGGCCCAGAAGGAGTGTCGAGCTCAAGCTTCCCTCCACAAATGAATCAGATGGAGACCGCGCACCATCCGAGCTCTACGAAGCATACACCCTTGTCAGTCAGTAAGGAACATACTAAACCGGAGATTCTCGAGCTTGAGGAGATAGTGCGCCAAATCGCGAACTCAGGTTGCTCGGTCAGGTCGACCTATGGCCAGGATTTGCAGTTGAGTATTGCTGCACTCCGGGAGAAGAATGAACAGCCAATGGAGCCTCGTGAATCAGTGACATCTTATCTGGTGGAAATGGCAAAGTATGATGAAGAGATCGAAAAGGCCCACTCTGTTGTACGCCAGTTTTACCATCAGATATGCGAAAAGCTTTCAGCCGGAGATACCAGAGTCCTTTGGCTGCAACAATGCAATATCTGGCCGTGCATCACCCCGAGAACCATTCTGCAACAGCTTCGAACTACCACATATGTCGAGTATGGACCAAACATGAAACTGGCGTTAATATCGTACGGCCTTGCAATTGTTAACTTACAGCGCCTGATCCGTATGAAGGAGCTGTTTGCAAAAAGTGACCAAAGCAGGCTTGAACAAGAGAAAAAGTATCCATCTCACGCCATTTGGGATTACTTCAAGTACCCAGACTGGATTCTGCTTGAAATCGACGGAAACATGCAGATTCGCCCAGAGCAAGTAACCGTGGCTCTGGAGATGGTATCTCCCACCTCAGGCTCCAATTCCGTCCTGCAGATGAACATGGGTCAAGGCAAGACTTCGGTTATCATGCCGATGGTCGCATGTGCTTTGGCTGACGGTAACAATCTTCTCAGGCTCCTAGTGCCGAAAGCACTGACGACGCAAACTGCACAGGTTCTTCAGGGCCGGCTAGGGGGCCTTGTCGGCCGGGAGCTTATGCATATTCCCTTTTCACGGCGCACTCCCACAACCATAGAACTGGTCCGGGAATACCGCTCCCTCCATGAGAAGATTTGTAGCAGAGCAGGAGTCATCCTGAGCATTCCCGAGCACTCGTTGTCCTTCAAATTGAGTGGTTTGCAAAGAGTTTCAGATCTGAAGCTTGTTGAGGCTGCCGAAATGATAGCGATTCAGAATTGGATTGACCATGTTGGCCGTGATGTCCTTGACGAGTGTGACTACACTTTGGCTGTTAAGACACAACTTATCTATCCGAGTGGCACACAGCTTGCTGTGGATGGACATTCCGATCGTTGGGAGGTGATAATGGCAGTTCTAGGCTTGGTAGCTCAACATGTTCGTGACTTAGCTTCAGCCTTTCCTCAGAGTATCGATCTGGTTGAAAGACCGCTCGCCTCATTTCCACTTGTGTTCCTACTCAGGCGGGATGTGGAGGTTGCACTCACTGAGCGAATCGTGCACGAGATCTGTTCCGGCTACAGCTCAGTTCTTCCAATTCAGAGCTGGACAGTTGGCGATCAGGATTTCATCAAGCAGTTTATCTCCCGGGAAAATTTGGATGCCTCGGCCACTCAGTGGATAGAAACTTTGTTTCAAGATGCCCCTGGAGCATGCAAGCGAGCATATCTGTTGCGTGGTCTGATTGTTCATCGAATACTTTTGCTGTGCTTGAAGAAGAGATGGAATGTTCAGTACGGACTGCATCCGAGGCGCGATCCAATGGCCGTGCCTTTTCAAGCAAAGGGTATTCCATCAGATTATGCGGAATGGGGGCATCCAGATGTTGCTATCCTGTTTACGTGCCTTGCCTTCTATCAAGAGGGCTTGAGCCAGGAGCAATGCCGTCGATGTCTCCAAGCTGTACTTAAGTCAAATGATCCTGCGACTGAGTACGATCGATGGACACAGACATCAACAGACCTTCCTGAAGTGCTACGACATTGGAATCTCATCAATGTCGATGACCAAGGCCAAGTGGCCGAATTTTGGTATCATATGCGCTTATCAATGGTCGTGATCAATTACTTCTTAAGGCATTTTGTCTTCCCCGTTCACGCAAAGCAATTTGCGATCAAGCTTCAGGCTTCGGGCTGGGATGTTCCATTTAACGATTGTAACACAGCCGCTAAACGGACTGGACTTACGACCGGCTTCAGTGGGACCAATGACAATCGCAGACTCCTGCCGTTGACTATTAAGCAACACGATTTGCCGGAACTGTTGCACACGAATGCTGAAGTCCTTACTTACCTACTCCAAAGCAGAAACAGGGAGTACAAGCACGCTGTCACAAACGGGAGACGACGATCTGAAGCTGAACTTCTATCCGACTTAGCAGACAGCAAAATCCGTGTTCTCATAGATGCTGGTGCTTTCATCTTGGAGATGGATAACTTGACTGTGGTCAAGACGTGGCTGGAGAAGGATACGGCACCGCAGGCTGCAGTATACTTTGACACTGACAATAAGCCTTGGGTTTGGTACAGGATCGGAAGAAAATCGCCACTTCTAGCTACCCCATACGCCGATAACCTGCAAGATTGCCTTATTTATCTTGATGAGGCTCATACCAGAGGCACCGACCTCAAGCTTCCTGCTAATGCCAAAGGGGCTCTAACACTGGGCCTTAACCAGACTAAGGATAAGACTGTACAGGGTAGGTTCTTCTTTGGTCTCCATTTTGATATTACTAGTAGTAAAATGCTTGCTAATTATTGTCTATAGCGGCCATGAGGCTTCGTCAGCTTGGCACCACGCAATCTGTTACTTTTATCGCGCCTCCCGAGGTCCATCAAAGTATCTTGGATGTTAACCAGAAGAACCATAACGATAAAATTGATTCTTCTCATATGGTATATTGGCTTCTGTACCAAACGTGCGCAAATAATGCCGAGCTAGAGCCACTATTCCACTCCCAGGGTGTTGATTTCTGCCGCCGCATCCAAGCTGCATCGGAATTCCCAGACTTCGTCCAAAACAAGACGCATCGTGAGAAATACTTGGAGATTTTACAGCAACCCGAGCAGCAGACTCTAGAACAGCTGTACAAGCCGCGTCTTTGTGGTTCTAGTGACGAAGAGAGGGGATTACTGGCTGCTTTACCGCCGGCGACCGGAAGGGTGGCTGAATTCCTAGAACAGCTTGACCATAGGCGGAGTGAATCTGACCTCCTGCAGAGCACAATTACCAGCTCGGCTTTGGAAGAGGTTGAACAGGAACGGGAGGTTGCTTACGAAATAGAGGAGGAGAGGGAAGTGCAACGCCCTCAGCGATTGAAAGCCTACGGATTCCCTGGGCTACATCCAGCCTTATCCCATTTCGCCCGGACTGGTCAGCTGCAAGGCTTTGGAACCGTTACTGCGGCAAGTTTGCTTCATGGAACCCAGTTGTCAAAGAAGTTCGGAATCAAGGGCAGTAGTCTACTGCCTCATTTGCTCGTATCTGTGGAGTTCACAAGGACCGTCAATTCGAAACATAAGACAGGCGATGAGTTCACGGTAAGACTGCCATATATAGCGCTTAACGTATCTTCCTCAACTGACATCATCTACAGCGTCCTGTCAATTGGCTACTTTGCAATACAGAAAGTGAGATAGCAGTTGTTATCATTCCCGAAGAGGCAGAAGCATTGATCCCCATTCTGCGTACTTGCGGTGCTTCGTCAACGCACCTCATCACATATGCAGCACCGGTTACGAGACGCATGTTGCATTTTGAACGACTTGACTATTATTCAATCCCGCCCCTATCTTCAACACATGCTCTGCCATCATGGTTATCGTTCGAACTAGGGATTCTCGCCGGACGGCTGTACTTCGGATATGCCGAGTACGAAGGGATAATGGAACAGTTACAGCTGGGGTCTGACTGGCTAGATGTCAGTAACCTTGCGTCACGAGAGTTGACAAACAAAATGAGTTTCTTGCAAGAATGGCTAGCCCTTCGCCGGCAAGGCCAGGACATTTCTCATACGCCTATGGGCTACATTTGCCAGCGTAGGCCTCTTCGTGTTGATCACCCTTTCTTCGCTGAAGTGAATGCACAAAACGGCCCCAGCCATATACTTCGGTCTTCTGGCTACAAGTCTGGAGCGAAGGAGGAGGAATACTACGACAGCGACGAGGACGATATGGGTGGTTATGAAGTAGTTGAAGATGAGACCTTTCAGGATGATCATGAGCAGGAAGATGTTGATGAGACCGAGTACGACGACAAGTTCGGGAGTTGAATAACAAGGATAGCGAAGATGGCGATGGCTACCAGGATGGCGAGGAGAGAAATTGCCAGCTTCAGTGAATGCAAAGAGGGTTACCATTTCAAATTTGTTCTGATCTACCTCACTGGGATATCTATGTCTGCTCCATCTGTGCTGGTCGCAGATAGAATTGCTTTCTTTTGTATCAAGACGGGGACTAGTTGGCGACCGTGGTTGGGCCATTGATTAACTAGACTAGACTAGGACTGAACTGAGACAATATGAGAGCTAATGACAGTGCCGTCGAACGATCTTCCTACGATTTGTCAGTTGAACTAAAAAGATGTCCTCCACTATCAATTCTCAAGAGCTTTACACCCCATACAAATTATGTATTCTACTCCCAGTCAACCTCACTGCAATAAACAACTCTGAACAACCAACAAAACATACTATGAATCATTCGTCTAATCTAATAACCCCTCTCAGACCACCCCGTACTCAGCTCACCGTCCATCTCTACGGAATCCAGTCAAGGTATTCTGTCCCCTTCTATCTTCCAAACAAACAACCAGAAAACAAGGCAGCTAACTTAACTAATTCCTTATAGAACGTCATATCTACAACTCTGTTCGTTTTTATCTTCAATACTCGCGACACACCTAAGAGCACAGTTGATCCAGAAATAGTCACTTGAAAGTAGGGGGACAGCAATGGCGGAGCTTTCAATGATCTCGATGATAGTACGTTGGCTAAATGACTTTTTCTGTCGAGCACGGCAAGCTATACAATAGTCAACGCCATAGCAAATACGATAAAATTGTAGGGGTACTAGTTGCGTATGAAGAGGAATCATGTAATGTAGTGATGTGGTCGTAGTATATTTCAGCGCAGTACGGTGCGTGGCGACATCCTTTCTACTACTATAGATGCTGCGACGCGCAATGAATGTGTTAATGGGCAGCACTGTTGCTTATGAGAAGCAGAGGTAGAGAGTGATAATGGGGTCGTTCAGATGGGACATATGCTATTTAGTTCTAGAGGAAGACCTCTGCAAATAAACAGTATAAAACAGATCATACTAGACATGGTTCCCCTTGTAAAACATATAAATAATACCCAAGGGTAGTAGTAGATCAACGCCGAGCTTCAAACAATCTCGGCTTGGTCAGCCATGTAGTAGCTGTCTTTGCCGCGACCGACTGTTCATAATCTTGGATCTGCTCGTTAGCCTTCAGTTTTGCGTGCATCAGTGGGAATTTGAGCAGCCCATTCCCGTAGCGCGTCGAGCTCCCCTTGAAAATGTAGGGCCACGTCTTTCCATAAAGAGGCCTCTTTCTCCTTGGCGAACCCTGTTTTATCGCCCAAGTTGCCTAATTGGTTTTTGTCTACCTCGGTCGCCTTCTGGACCTTTTCGTAGAGTGCTGCCTCCTGCTCATATCCGCGAAGGCGTTCTCGTACTGTTTTAACAGTATAGGCATCGGCGTCCTTGGATTTTTCTTCCAACCATCTCCTAGCGCCCCTCATTCTGACTTGCGCCGACTCGAGCTTTCTCTTAGTCTGAGAGTATTCCTGGGCGATTAATTTGCGCTCCTCCTCCAGGAGATCTTTGTTGTTTCTGCGAAAAGACCTTTCTGCTTTCCAAAGCTCCATCCGGAACATCCACTCTTCGTCCTTGCTCTTCGCTGCAGCAAGTGATTTTTGCAATCTTGCGATTTTGCGATCACTTTCTTCCACTGAGATCATACACCTTTTTAATTGTAGCAATATTTGGTTTGCGTACTTTCCGACACTGGCAAGACCTAAAGCCCTTAGTTGATCCACCTGAAATGCATCGCCATCGAAGTTGCCCGGCCATCCGTGCATCCGATACAGCCCTTTCACATCCAGCCTTCCAGCATCCCACTCAATGCAGCTATCGTCGCTTCCACCTGGTAGTACCTTGAGTTCGCGATACCATCTGGCGATATCCCGCAATACATCTCCCGCAGGCCTGCTAGGAAGGTGCTCAAAGTTAGTCCCCTTCTCGCTCTCGGGCGCTTCATTCGGCACATCGTATAGCGCCGGGTCGCAGCTGCAATTCTCCACAGGATCAGGAATCCAGATGCGGTGCTTTCGTGCATCATATATGATAACACTTGTGTGGTTTCCCATCTGTGATAATGCCGTCATCCAGGGACGCATGTATGGCCCGTCTCCGTCCTCTTCCGAGGGCCCGTGGCATAAAGGATCACGGCCGTCTTCAACGCAGGACTCGTCACGAAAGTCCATGAAAGAACTGCCATCAAAAAAGCTCGTGTTTGCAATTTGTGAGTCCACATAGGGAAGAATGCTATAGAGGGTAGATGATAGCTGGGTCCAGCCCATGCTTCTCGTACACCAGGCGCATTTTGGAGATGTCGTGAGGCCCAGTTTAAATCGTCTTGGGATCAAGGTACCGCATCTGTGCAAGAGTCTGGTAGATCTCCAGCATCAATTGTGCAACTTCATGTAGCTGGGCCTTCTGGGCGTTCGATATTTCGGTCATGGTGGGCTTCTTTGTAAGGGCTCGAAAGGGTGATGGGGTGATCTTAAGCGTGAATATCGAATGGCGATTGGCAAAGCCAGCTGGTCTAACCTGAATCTTAAGAAGCGTGTGAGGATTGCTCCTATGGGTAGTATATGTTACTTATAGCTCGGGGAAAACATCATCCTTGGAGCTCTTGGCCAATTGGGTTGGAGCCTGCATTCCTTGCGTCGTTGCTGCCTGGCCGCTGCCTAGACCCTTGCTTCGGCCTGGTGGTGCTTGGACTGGAGATACTAGCTTCATATATTAGACTTGTTAAACAACCTGCATCTTCAAGTTTTGCATTGCAGCTCATTCTGCAATGTGCTTCAAATCTGGGACCGCCGGGAAAGTCGTACAATTTGCTATAGGAGATCTTCGTGGCAATCAAAGGGCCTTGTTACGATTTCGCAGCATATCATGTTGCTTGCTTTGCTACCTCATTAATTAAAGTGAAATTGAAGTGGTGAACCTCGAAGGGCCAATGTTGCAGCAAATGATCGGTGATGCTTGCTCGGTGCAGCATTGATAACACTAAGCGCCGCCGCTGCGTAAGCCGGGTTTTCCTTGGGCTCTCGGGCGACGATATCCAATAACTTCAGGGCAGATAGCCACATCTGACAAGTCAGTCAGTTTCTCGTATCAATTCGAGCCGTGACCCCGCTATGCTTACTCTCAACTGACCCAAGCGTCGATTGATTCAGCTGGATTATATTATAAATGGGTGCAACTGACCGGCTCTTCTGCTCTCACCTCATGACAACCCATATACAAGTCCATCATGATGGAAAGAGATACCTCGTCTTTGTCCGATATCCCGCCCGTGTACGACTATGTCGTTGTTGGAGGAGGAACTTCCGGGTTGGTGGTGGCCAGCCGATTGACAGAAGACCCCGCAGTCAGCGTTCTGGTGTTGGAAGCTGGAAGCGATGGTGTCGACGATCCGCGTATCGCAGCTCCGGGCCTCTCGGCCAGTACCTATTTTGACCCTGAATTCGATTGGAGCCTTATCAGTGAACCTCAGGTAGACATGCAAGCCTTTGCAATACATGGTCCCTCATATTAATGTGGAATAGGAAAGTCTTAATGGCCGACGCCTTGCTCAGTCCCGCGGTCGAACATTGGGAGGTTCCTCGGCTATCAACATGGGCATGGCAATCTACCCTAGCCGTAGCGATATCGACTCATGGGAGCAGCTGGGAAACTCGGGCTGGAACTGGAAGTCTCTCTCCACCTACATGCGAAAATCGCAAACATTCATACCGCCGTCGGATGAGATTCGTGACCAGCTATCGCTTGACTATGTCGACCTGGATGTTCAAGGGACCGATGGACCCATCCAGATTTCGTTTGGTAATGGGCCTTATCCGGCGTTCACGGCTGCCTGGCCCCGGACCTTTGAGGCTTTGAATCATCGGCTGACAGGCGACCCAATGTCTGGTCTGGCCAAGGGTGCCTTTTGCAATCCGGCTACTATCCACGGGACCTCACGGGCTCGTAGTCATGCGGGCGTCGCCTATTATACTCCCGAAATAGCGCAACGCTCGAATCTCCGAGTCATCACCGAAGCATTTGTGGAGAAGGTTCTGCTCGACAAGACAGCCTGTGTCGATGACGGCCAAGCTATCGCGACCGGTATCCAGTTTCGAGGGATTGATGGAATCCAACGCACGGTGGCCGCAAGAGCAGAGGTTATCCTAGCGGCTGGCACAATCAAGACACCGCATCTGCTAGAGCTCTCAGGCATCGGTGACGCAAAGCTTCTGCAAGCGCATGGTATCGATATTATCATCGACAATCCCAATGTAGGCGAGAACCTGCAAGAACATGGCCTTCGTCCCATTTACCTGGGAGGCTGCCGATGGTCAAATAACCGGGGAAGCTTTACGGGATCCTGAGGTAGCCAAAGCCGCCATGGAAGCATGGCAGTCTTCGGGAGCTGGACCACTAGGCTCCCATCCACTAGGTTCGGCTTTTATGACTCACCCGGAATTGGAAACCGGCGAGCTATCCGGCCTCATAGAAAAGCACCTGAAAGAGGAAGGTTCCGCGAGACAGACGGCGCAGTACCGTGTTCTTCGCCGATTTCTCGAAGATGACGACGAGCCAACGTGCCAGTATACGCTAGCACCATTCCAAATGACGCCTGACAAAGGCTCCGATCCTAGAGGCACCTTTAGCATGTCAGAGCCCGGAAATTACGTTAGTATAGTGGCAGTCTTGAACTGGCCATTTTCCCGAGGTTCGGTACATCTAGCCTCGTCAGATCCAACAGTGCTGCCGACTTTCGACCCTCGTATGCTGTCACATCCACTTGATCTGGAGATCCAAGCGCGTCATGTAATGTGGCTTGAGACGCTGGCAGCCACGGAGCCCATGGCATCGCTGCTGAAGCCGAATGGCCGTCGACTGCACTATCCGACGCGTGTGACGAGCTTGGAAACAGCGCGTGAGCTCACGCGGGACCGCATAATATGTCATTATCATGTTTCAGGAACAGCAGCTATGATGCCGCAAGAGATTGGGGGTGTGGTTGATGATCGGTTGAGGGTGTATGGCTGTAAAATCTGCGCGTGGTCGACGCCAGTGTGATGCCACTAATTCCTCGTGGGAATATCCAGACGACAGTGTATGCTGTGGCGGAAAAGGCTGTTGATATTATCAAGGAGGATAGATTGGCTTCATCGTGATGGAATTGGCTCTTGAGAGTCTGAATGTTCTGATTTAGACTTACTGTGGGGTGGAGAGACAGTCATTTGGCTGATATCGCCCCTTCGTTGATGCTTCAAGTGGAGGAATATCATGGAAGTCACATATATACCTCCTGTTTACGTATCTTGGAATGGATGTAGTCGTTGATCGTCAGCAAGCAAGACAAGCTTCCTGCTGTTGGTTCTGATGGCTTTCGTGCGGGAAGACCAGGAAAGAGAAGGAGTCTTTGAAGCGGTAGAAGGCACACCTTCTATCACCTGACCTCCACTACGAAGAGATATAACCTTCTACAGACTCTTACGGTTGTACATTTCTGGCTCTCCTTTGTCTTCTGCACTGCATAATTCATATCTTGGCTTCTAACTAGAGTCAGTCCAAGCTCGCTCAATCCTCAAAACTCAAACAGTCAATATCTAAGTAGCAGATACAATTCGTTTCGTCATAATATGCAAATTGATATTCAACCAAGCCCAAAAGTATAATACAAACATAATTAAAGTATCAATCATAACTCATGACTCGTATCCTGCAAAGAATCCCACGAAGCGATACCCGAACCGAATTATAAAGGAACAGTACGATAGAAATACATGCTGAGAATTATAACGTCATATACTCGGTCTGCCATACCCTCCACTGTCGACAAGGATCCGTATCGACTATCAGAAAGCGACCTCACACATGTCCTGGAACCTTCAGTCAGTGCCATCACATACACTTATATTAGACGAATGAATCACATACTTCCCAAGGGCTTCGCCCTCTTCGTAATGGACTTCACCTGATCCTGCTTCATTTTCGCAGCGCGTGCCCTAGCATCAAGTATTAGCATGTCTGACCAAAAGAAAAAGACAATGAGCAAGGAAGCAACTTACTCCATCTTCGCTTCCTCGTCCAACCTTCTCACATGTTCCCTAGCCTCACGCACTGCCCGTTTCGAAGCCATCAGTGCCCGATCAGCCTCCCGCTCAGCCGCTTCTGCGCGAGAGACCTGCTCTTTTGCGGCAAGGATAGAAGGGTCTTCGTTCTTCCGGCTGTGGCCGAACAGGGAGTGATTGTGGTGGCGGGAGGAGGAAGGAGAAGTGGATGATGATGAGTAGTGGGAGGGGGAGCCGGAGGAGCGGCGGGAGCGACGGTGAGAGTGGGAGGATGTAGTGTTGGGATCGTCGATACTGCTCCGGTCGGAGCTGGAGTGGGAGGAGGAGTGGAAGAGGGGCATGTTGGCGATCCTGTAGCTTGGTGATAGAGTATAGTGGGGCGATTGAGGCGAGTGTCTGCGTTAGTGGATATTGGAGATGAGATTGTAGACGGTCGGGATGGTGGTAGTTGTGATGTATATAGCTTTCCTTTCGTCTACACAATACTAGGAATTAAGGGCATACGTAAGTGGCGATAAATGCGAGACGGTGAAGAGAGCTCATTCAATTAGTCGATGATCATAGGTTGCGGCAGCATGAGATGTCTTGTTGATGGTTGGAGGAATCCTATAATGCCCACGTGGTTCATGTTTACCCCAGAAATGAAAGGATAGATTGGACCCATGGTAGAAGGATGACGATATTCTGGGCGACATCAACAATGCGAGTGGATGTGTGTTTCCGCGATGATGTCAAAGGGACCGTTGTGCCGTCCCGATAATGAAGCTGCGGAGGATCATTGGTCGCAGATCTGCGGTGACATCAGATCCGGCGGACGTGGCATCGCAAATATGCGCCAGCAAGGGGTGGTGTTGTTAACAGCAATAGGTCATGTCAATTAGTCAGTGGCTGAAGAGGAAGCTTTTTTATCGTTGCACGACCTCATAGCTGGAGGTAGCTGCAGAATGGGGAATGAGCTTACAGGGCTAGAAGAGTAGTGGCTGCTTAGCATATGCTTATGCCTGGACTTCCCACAGTGCCGGCATAGTGGAGTGTCCCTTGGATAATCGTGGTTTGTGTTTGGGGCATTTGTCTTTGTCTGTGTTTTCTTTGAGATTGATGCACTGTTGTTGTTACTTCTGAGGTTGCAGTGTCTTTGATAGCATTCTCTCTTAGATTTGAAAGCAGCAAATACTGCACATAATCAACTAATTAGAATTTTCTTTGGGTTTCCCTCAGTATTATCGACCCGGCTGTCCCCCGAATATCACGCGCTGTGATGATAGTGATTATACTATCTGACCGAGGTGTATAGCTTTCTCGATGCTCGGCGCGGAAGAAGAAGAAGATGATGATGATCCAGGATGTCTGCCGGTACTCTTTGAGGCCTAGTTTCTCAGGCCTGTGGTCAAAGCACATGGCATCATGCATTCCTGATCAAACTGACCTGAAACGAGATCGCATCTACTTCTCTACTATATTGGAAGGTGTGGAGTGTCCGCTAAGTGGGTATACCTTATCAACTAAATCAACATCACCAAGGAAAGCATATAGAATCTTTACTAATGCAATTTTAGGCACGCACGAAATATTGGTTAAGAGGGTTACCTACATCAGCACGGTTTCATGAGCTAATATCACCGCTAAAATAAAACAGAGAAGAAAACCTCACAATGACGCCCAACCACATCTAATTCTGATGCAGCCATGATCAGTCGACACACTACCCTCTACCCTCAAGATGAATATTTTCATCCACCCAAATACCTCCCTCCAGACATCCCAATAACTACCTCCCATCAACATCCATGACATTATACCCCATTTCCAAAATCAATATGCTCAACTTCAAACCCAACCTCCTCCACAAACTCCTCTTCCATCCCAATCGAACAATAACAACATCCTCCTCAATAATCAGACTCATCCTCTTATGTCTCCTCATCTTCACCCTCCTCAGACCCTGCCTAGCAGACCGCAGCGACACCAAAATAGCCAACGCCACCGTGACCTATGACTGGGACACACCAGATGAGAACCTCACAGTGATCTGGGATTGGGATATGGCCGAGACTGTGAGGGTTTCTGCGGGGCATAGTAGGGCTCTTTCGAAGCCTGTGGGAGGGATAGGGATTATTGTTCTGGGTGTTGGGGTTATTGGGTCTTTTTTTGGGTTGGTGAGATTTGGATACAGGTGATGTGGGATGTTGAGGGTGTTGCTAGACTTGCGTATTTGTTTCAAGTATTATTCAGTTTACAATGGTTGGAGTAGCTATGTGTGTCTTGATATTGGTGCATAGTTAATCTATGTACTGATAAGTAGACTTGAATTCCTCAAGACATCATGAAGGCCTTTCTCTCTAACTTACATGTCATTCAAGCAGTAGAGTTTATATTAGTTTAGTATACACAACGATAGAATGAACTTATCATTGTACTAGTGTTTGTACAGAAATATATTCCACCTCGGATGACCACATCAAACACCCCACCCTACACGAACGCCCAGCACACCAACACCCTAACGGCCCCAAACAACCCCTCCATCCAACCTTGGCAAGGCTTAAAGGAAATACCCAAATGACGACCCCTGAAAATGCAATGCACTGCAATGCAGCCGGGCATGAGCTTCGCATCCTCTGCCCCTTCTCTCACATCAGCAAAAAGCAAATGCCAAGACATGGTGGGTCTAAATTCCGCCGCAGAACAAGTAGAGTTTGGGTCGGTCGATATCCGCTTAATACCCACACGATCCAAAGCAGAGATTTTTTTCTTACACCAGCAAAAATTCAAAAAGATGACCGACGCAGGACTCGAACCTGCAATCTCTTGATCCGTAGTCAAGCGCCTTACCATTGGGCCAGCCGGCCTTGCTGAATATTAAATGAAGTAAAGGGGTTTATATTTCGGGTGGACACATGAATTCATCTAACTAGTATTCATATGGACAAAATCACAAAGGGTATGTATGCTATGCTGCATTGGATATCATGAACGTGGAAACAGAGACAGAAGGAAAGGGCTGTAATGTACAGGTGGGCGTGAGGTATATATAGAGATGAAGGAAAGAAAGAAAGAAAGAAATAAAGATCATGGGAATGATTGGCGCGACTCAGGTTCCTGATCGCTGTAGGGTTCGAGAAGGGCTTCCTTCTCGGAGATAGGCTCGCCGTCTTCGATGTTGATGATGGGAATGTTCTGCTGCTGCTGCTGCCGGCGGCTAGCGGCGCACAGGTAGATGGAGATGATGAGACGACCCAGCAGGAATCCAATAATGCAGGCCACTCCACCAGCCATGATTCCCATCAGGGCGGGGAGGATCACCGGACGGGCGATCTTCATGATGCTCTGTTCACGTCCGGTCCAGAAAAAGTGGCCGCTCTGGCTGGAGGGGTAGTACTTGTTGGAGGAAGGGCGGCGGTGGGGGTGGGCGTCTGAAGATCCGGCCATCTTGTGAGGGTGCTCGTGGGCGTGTTCATGTTCATGCTCGTGTTCGTGCTTCGGGTGCTCCGGCTTGACGCAGTTCTTGACGGCCTCCTTGGCATGGTTGTAGTATGTTTCGAGTTGTTCCTTCCAGGCCTTCATCTGCCACACACGGTTTCCATGACCGTAATCGCGGCTACCGTTCGGGTCGATCATCGTCAGCTGCAGACCACCCTGGGCGTCTCTGATTAGACTGATGGCAATGCTGTTTTGTGTGGCAGCTTGACCGTGCTGGTCGAAAAGACGGAGCTTGAGGTAGTAGATATCGCCCAGACCAGCGCCAGGGCGAGCAGGCAGTGGCTGTACATCCAACGAGTAGGAGACCTGAACTGGCTGAACGAATGACTCCCACTTGCGATCTGCTGTAAACTGCATAGGGACGGTAGCGGGGAAGATGGGTTGTTGGTTGGCTCGGAGGGTGCCATTTTGGGTGGAGAAATCGATGGTCTATCCGAGATGATTAGTTTGGGATGATGGTCGACTGCATTGTGACGTGAGTACATACCAGTTGTGAACCAGAGTCAAAGGATTCCGTGCAAGTCGACTCCGAGAAAGCGCAGGGGATAGCAGGAAGGTTGATTTGATGAGAACCAGCGGTAGAATGCAGCTGAGGTGCAGGCAGAGCTGCGGCGGCCGCAGTAGTGATGCACAAGGCACCAGTTGCGGATAGAAGGCGAAACAACATGGTGGTGTGGATGTAGTGTAGTGTAGTGTAGATGGGGGATGGATGTCGAAAGAGTGACAGGCTGTCAGGGATGAACTGAACAGTGGTAAAGAATGACGGAGACTCGCGGGAAAAAGCTTATAGAAGTACTTTTTCTTTGTTATTGGCAAAAAGCAAGTAAGGAGAGACTGAGGAACTAATGCAGAACGAAGAGCGACCGGGCAAAGCATATAAAAGCGCATCAAATCAGTCCACAATGACAACATTCAGCGCTAACGGAGGGGCCGAAAAGTGATTGGGTCAGTGCAACTTGGTCCAAAAGAAAGAGGATGAAGCTACTAAGCTAAGGCTGAGCGACCCTGATTCACCGAGGGAAATGCAGGTAAAATGGCAGATGATGGGCTGCTCCGCCCGTTCTGATTGATCGCGCGGATCATCTTTTCCTCGCGACGGAAGCGACTGCCAGTCCAACACAGCCTCGTCGCAGTCCCGTTGGTTTCATGGTTGCCCTTTTTGGGGGCCAGGCACTCCCTCGCCTTCGCTTCCTTCACCTCTTTCATTCCTTTCTTTCAAATCCTTCTCTTACTGTAAAAACGCCAAAACGCCAAACCGCCCCCAAGATATAACCATCAAACTAACCCCCGTCAGCCACGCTGATGCAAAATGCAACGATCCGTCTTATTCGAATCATCCAGAAAAGCGACCGATCTTCATCCTCACATCAAAGCACACTCGGATCATGGAACGACGGCGCTCAAAACACTGCCCTCCGCCCCAATTGGTTAGCTAATTAAGACTATTAGCACATGCTCTGTCTATCTACAAAGTAGTCTAGCGGCTATCTACAGTACTACCAAACTCGACTCTGCCACTTCCAGTGGCCATCTATCTATTCCTGGCCCAACTGTCTTGGATTTAGCGTGAGACAGTCCCAGTCCCAGTCCGTCAGGGTCCACTTTGCACGCGATGAACCCCTCAACTTTCAAACTCCAACTCGCCGACAGGACAAATCTACCCAATGGCAAAAGCCTCACTGGCCCCCACGGGCCATTGAGGCATAAACCGACCAGCCAATGCAGTCCTACCCATGGGAAGCTTAGCAACGAGGTTATCGAACTAGCTGGCTGGCTGGCTGGCTGGCTGGCAGTAAGACACGGGTTGCCTGCTCTGCCCCTGGCCAAATTACTACTCTTTTTTAACCTTTTATTACTAACTACCCCTGACACTTTACCAATGGCACTCGCTCTCCATGACGGGCTGTTCCGACCGTGGAGATGCAGCACAAAGATTGGAATAGTGGAAGAAATTTTCTTTCCTGCCGATCATGTGAACGAATTTACAATTTGGATAGGATAGAAGAATACCTTCGGACATGACTCTCTCCGCCCCTTTGTCTTGCCGAATGCGCCCCCGAAGATCGCCCGATGTGTTCTGGTTCTCTTCTCTTATGCCCGACGACGCTTTTCTGAATAATCGCGAGTCTGCCTACGGAGTAGTGCCTACCGACGGACTCCGCGGCGACCGCCTTACTACTTACTAGGTTAGGCAGCCGTGGTTATCTCCGATCGCAATTGGTCGTCTCGGCATAGTTGAGGAACTTCGGGATACTAAGTAAGTAGTAGGCACCAAACATAGACTCTTTTTCTTTGCTTCGGCTTCACCTTCCGTACGGTGTCGCTATCTACAGTAGTCACCGTTGCTGTGCCTCATTTAGATACTGTGTAGTGGGCCTAGCGACTGGCACGTATCGAGTCAAGCTCTTCGAATCTGTGGCATCTGTGACCAAGCATTCTAGCGCTAGCGCTAGCGGAGAAATTGCTGCTATTTTTACTAGCATTTATCGCTGTCATTTTATGGTCTGAGAATTCTGCCATGTCTCACTGCAATTAGACTATTTGCCGAACGACTCAATGGTCTCCGGGTCCTGAATTTTGAGAGGTTCAAATGCGGCTCAAGGCCGTGATGATCACTGACAGAGTAGCAGATTGCTGTTGCATTCGATATCCAACTCAGTTATAAGCACCAAATAACCGTACTGATTCTGCAGGGCCCAGACTAACCAGCAGGAAAAATGAAACGGGGCGATAGTGTGGAAAAGGCATACATTCTCTTCATCCAGTAATGTTCCACCAGAATCGACACCGGTCCGAGTCCACAGTATCGGAGGTGATCGCAATATCTTGCAGTCCCAGATTCATCACGCGCCCATCTTTCGAGTATTTCTCCCACTCGATGGCCATATTCTCGGCCGAAGTGGGAAAGCCTTGATTCAAAAACGTAATGATATAATCCTGCATGGTCAGCGCGAGACTTGCGTTGAATAGCCCCAGTTCCGTATCGGGCTGGGAATGGTCCCAGAAGTTGAATGCCACATCTTGGGCATGCACACCCGGTGGCACGCTGAATACCGACGCGTATGAGGTATCGAATACATTATCGAGGTAGAGGGTCTTGCATTGAAAGAATGCATCGCTCATGAAGACCGATGTCCGCTCTAAGGGATCGCTATATCCCAATGTCTCCGAGGATAAGGATGAAGCGTTGTAGACCGGGGGATACCAATATTGGACGATTTGATCCACAGTTTCGGGTGATAGACTTGGAATATAAGTCTCGATGAGGGATTGGAAGGCTGAGCTGTTCATGCCTGCTGGCGGAGTGAAAGTCAGCCCTTCATTGATTGTGTGGCTTGTCATCACGCGGATGTTCTTCCATTTGAAATCTGGATCCAGTAAAATCCTGCTTGGAAGATCTGTTATGAATGTGTTATCAATAACCGGCCCATAAGTATATGTTCCGTACACAGATGTAGTAGCTATCTGGTAGGCATTAGCAGTAATCAGCTGATTTGATGGAAGTTGACGGGCCTCTTCGAGAGAGGTCACGTTCAATAATTCCAGGAAGTGTTGTAAAGTCGACTTCTGTACTTCAACTGCTTGCATATACCACCCTGGGCTCTGAATAATCGCCTGCTGAAAAGGTAGCTCCCTCTCCACCCCCGTAGATGCTGCCAATTGATGGACGATAGAACCACCTCCAGCAGACTCACCCATGACAGTCACTCGCCCAGGATCACCACCAAACAGACTAATATACTTCTTCACCCACTCCAATGCTAAGCGTTGATCATAAAGCCCAGCATTGCCCAGGCCCTCGCCATCAGACAGCCACCCAAATGCCCCCAGCTTCGTAGGTTAGCCTGCGGTCTCACCAAACCTGAAGGTAAATCGAAATCTTACTCACCCGATAATTCACTGCAACATACACAAAATCCTTTCCAATCTCCGAACCCCTCTCCAAAAGTCCCGTAGGCAGTACCTCTGTCTTATCACCAGTGACAAAGCCTCCTCCATCAAACCAAACCAGCACCGGCGCAGCCTCTGACCCTTCAAAAACGCTTTTGGGCACAACCACATCCAAGAAAAGGCAATCTTCCGTGATTCTTGCATCCTCGGGCGGCCAGACAATTGGATAATCACTTATATCATCAGACCCATTAAACGGCGTGTCCGTCAAAATGCTTTTAATAAACGGGATTAAGATTTCTGTTGACCATATAGGTTCCCCTTGGGGACAGACGCGTCCCACGGAGCCATTCTGGATTTCGATTCTGTTTACTGATGGAGGCAGCGGTGGGCGAAAGCGCTGGGTAGATACAGGTGGTGCGGCGAAGCGAATGTTACTGAAGTTATAGGCTTGGGTTGATTGCTAGGACGAATCAATCAGTTTATTAAATAGGTTAGTAGTTTGGTACAGGTAGGTACTTACATCGAGAGAAAATGCCTGGTGTAGCTCATATCCCAGATCTACGATGGGTAAGGATTTGGAGTGAGCGTATGATGAGATAGAGGAGAGAAGACTGAGGGGAAGTATGTAGCCTTTCTTGCGGAGATGCATAGTAAGCAATTACACCGCAAGATGGTGATTGTGTGCGGCAAACAGTATGGCTTGTGGGTGTGTGTGTGTGTGTGTGTGTGTGTGTGTGTGTGTGTAATATCAACTGTCAATAACTGTCAATTGTGATAGTAATCTGCTTATATTTAGAACGGACCGACGGGGGAGTCATTGGAAGTGTGTGCTGGCCAACTCTCAAAAGAGTATTAATCGGAAGATAATCGAGACGGTGTAGTTATAGTTCAATAGTTTATGCCGACGTCGCATCATCGCAACTCAATAAAGGTGACAATGATCACTTGCGTCCCGAGAACTGTTGTAACGTTCCTCTCCCGGATCAGCCAAGTATCAAATTATTTGTAGATCCAGATTTGAAGCGCAGGAAAGATTTCATGGTAGTAGATGTTTTCAGCCACTCCATGCAAAATATGCAACCAACCAACCTTCCGAATCCGGAATGTGACACACCGACCGAGTAGTAGGTTCCTTCCGCATATTAAATCCGCCAGCCACGCCACAAAAAATGATAATCTATCAAGATTAGCAATTCCTTTCAATACTACTATACTACCATACTACTATGCTCACATATTCCAATCACACTTCGATTCCAACCCAGTTCACGAATCATCCACCTCCCTAATCCCCACCCCAAACAACATCCCATTCGACTCCACCGCACTCTCGTCCTTCAATTTCTCCGCGGTCTCTACGCCTCCAGCAGGCACCTTGTATTCAAATTTCTTCCCTGGCGCGGGTGTCCTCCCGTCCGGTAGTTGGTACGGAAAAGGCAACCACTGTGGCAGGAGACCCAATTGAACGAGAACGGTCGCTTGATCCCATGCGATGTGCTCGTGGTAGAGTCGGTCGCCGCGGATGTTGACGACCGATGTGAAGGGGATGCGAAGCGGTTTGTGGGTTGGGGGAATGCCAGGGATCCTGTCACATCCTTGTCAGCTGCTACTCACATGTTCTAACTAATATGTGGAAGCTTGTTAAAAGGTGAAGCATACAACCAATCTACCTCCTTATCATGCGTAAAGGAGAAAATAAATTCATCCACAACGCGATCAATACCCACAGTCCGACTTATCAGCTCTAGAGCGGTGTCGTCGGGGTTGTTGAAGATGAAGTGGTGGAGGTAAAAGTTGCTTAGTTTGGTGCGGCCAATGCCGCCGGTCATCTGTGTTGGTCATTAGTATGAGATAAATGAAGGGGCGAGCAAGTGGCTTACGGTCGGGATATGGTTCACATATGGTTCTTGAACCATTGTGGCCATGGTCTTTTCGACAGATCGAACATCGAATTCGTAGTATGTGTGTTCGGCCCAGATTTTCTCCAGGTCGAAGTATGGCCCGTTCAGGTGACTCTTGAGGAAGGTGAGGGAACGGGTATGCGCTACACTGGCAGTGGAGTATTTGAAGTCGGGGTGACCGGGGATGATGAAGCCTGGGGAGACTACGTCGGGGTAGACGTAGTTGGTACCATTGGTAGTGGATGCCTGGGAACCCGGGATGTGCGTGAGTGTTGGAGTGTTGGATGAAGCGTCCCAAATGCTGTGGTATACTATTGCTGCAAACTTATTTGTGTCACTGATGTGGGCCAGCAGTGAGTGGATGAATGTTGGGGCGTAATCAGATTGGGAGCCGTAGACTAAGGTCCACGTTAGTGTGTGTAACGGATAACTTCGAACTGGGGGAATATAGACCTAATATGCCAAATTTCTCCTTGTTATTGCATTCAGGAAGGGCGATTAAGCCGGCAATTGCGCTGTCAATTATGACCGACAGTAGAGAAGCGTTTGCGCCGGAGTCCAAGTCGAAAGTGATCTGCGCGACTGCATAGCTTTCCTCGGCCCACTTCTGCAGCGGCTCTGGGTCTAGACTGGTGTTTTTGCTTTGGCATTCTGCAACATTGGCTGATCTTATCAGAATCAGGCCTGGACCCTGTCCGCATCGTGAAAGAGGGGGTTGAAGGATGATGTTGTCGCCCAGGTTGACGCGCGGGGCAGATGGAAGCGAAGTAGAGTTGGAGGCCATTATAGATGGTGGAATTCTAGTTCAGGATCAGAAAGTATGTCGCAGGGAGAAATCATCCTGGCGGGAATTTCAGGGTTCAAGCTTGGCTATCGGCACGGCGGAACACGCCCCGCAGTCTGCGGGGTTAGATCCGAGATTCTGCTGCGGCACTTATCGTCGGTTGTCTATCGCGGTTTGTTCTTACTACACGGATATCAATGTGGTGGGACTGCTAGGATATTCAGGATCTTAGCACAGTTCGGGCATCGGCTTTGATCCGTGATGTGTTCAATGGAGAAACAATTAATGGTACATTTACTTGAATATCTTTACACGAGTCAAGCATAGGGAATAGATTCAGCAGTGAAGACTGGAGTACGGTAGTTCCTCCTCTCCTTCTCGTGACCACGGCATGTTCTACGAACAACCGAGATGATTCCACCTCTACAGACTGAACCATTGATAGAAAACATTGTCAGGGTCATACTTTGCTTTAATCGCTTTCAGACGCCCGACGTTGTCGCCATACACCACCGAGAGATCTTCATCGAAGGCGAAATTGATGTACCTGAATCGAACCAGACGAAGTCAGTTTGGCAAAGATATATATACAGGGCATATACACAGCAGGTGAGTCCAATCCGTCAGTCGATCTCCATAGATCACGCATTTTAGAAGCCCATTTTCTCGCGTCCGAATCCAGGCTGTCGTCCATGTACCACGCTATAGCCATCGCGTTGAAATTCACTTTGGTTCTCCAGGCGTAAGCTGACGAATCTTGACCAAAAAAGCGCGCCTTGTCGAGTGGATACGCCTCCAAGAGGACCAGACTTTGACCGGTGCCGCCCAGGGAAACGAAAGAAACATACTCCTCCCAAGCCTCTTTCCAAGTGCTGCTGACCATTCTACTAAGTCCGGCAGAGTATGGGATTCTGAACCCACTCTTTGAACAGGCCATGCTGGATGCATCAACCCAGTGAGCGTACTCAGTTGCCATTGTGGTGTCGTTAGTCGGACCTATGTCGTAGAAACATGAGAACGCAGCCCGCCCTACTGCTTCGGTACCGTAGTAATATAGCATAAGAGCAACCATAGGCGCATTGTCTGGTTCACCACTGGTCATAAAGTACATAAAGACGCTCATTTCCGGTTCTAAAGTTAGCCTGTCGATTGTATCAACCAAAGCTTCCAATTTGTCGGCAGAGAAGACAAGTTGCCCCGTCCAGGCGGCTTGGCCAGAGGCTGAAACAGGGTATGATTTCATCTCTGCGGACGTGACAATGCCAAAATTGGGACCAGCACCGCGAAGAGCCCAAAAGAGATCTATGTCTTTGGGTGTGATTGTGTGCAGACAGCCGTCAGCCATGACCAGATTCAGAGATAGTACGTTATCTATCCCGAAGCCAACCAAACCCATCAGGGTGCCATATCCGCCTCCAAGAAGAGCCCCCAGAGCCCCAATACAGTTGCAATTGTTAGTCTGAACTAAAGCGTTGTTCTTGGATGAAGCCTCAATTACTTGGGCAACAGAGGCACCACCTCCAATAATCACTTCTCTCCTGTTCTTACTGAAGGTGACTTCATCAAGCTGTTTGAGATTGATGAGCAATCCATCCTCATCCAGGTGAATCGTTTGTGACCATCCATGCCCACCATTCTGGGCTAGAAATGAGATATTATTCGAGATGCAATATGAGACCTGTTGTAGGACTTAACATTAGCCGTTGCAATCCTTATCATGCAAAAACAAACGAAGGACCTACGATTGCGGCCACATCCTGCTCAGTAGCCGGTGTTACCACAACACCAGGCGTAGGTGCGTTGGACTTAATCCAGCGCTCATATCTGATTGCATCCCAGGCAGATATCACAGCCGACTTTGATAGCTGAGGCCCCAGTTCCTCGCAAACCTCTGCTAGATACAAGGCCCAGGGTTGATATCCGACAAGTGATAGAAGAAGGGCAAGTGTGAATGGAGTTTTCATGATTGATGATTTTGTCGCCTTATACAAGTAGCCGAAGAGCATCGGACTATTGATTAAGATACAGAAAAGCCTCTAAGCGTTGCTAGTGATGTACCACTGGGGAAGAAAAGCGGCACTTGCATATCCGAGCAAACGTCATTATTGCCATCCCAGAACAGAACCATCTCGCACCCCGCTCAGATATCCTTTCTTTGGCGCGGATATGTATGTAAGAGTTGGTCTCCTTGACGCGTTGTAATCGCGATGTTAGCTTGGGAAAATCATGTCAAAGGGAAGGGCGTATAACGCGTTGGGCCTACAACAGACACGAGTAGTGTCACATACATCTCAGCGCTGGATAGTAGTGAGATACTAAAAAGTATGGTGTGTCATTTGTCACGCTAGATCCTTCTACATTTTGAAAGCCTTGTGGCAGGTCGCACTAGGCGTAGCCAAGATATACTAAGTAGGCTGCAGAGATGATATCAGTAAAATGTTGCGAGGATTTGGTACAAATGCCCGAGTTCGCCATTATATTGAGGCTGAAAGTTATGAGAGCATTAACTACTGCAATTAGGTGTACTTCAAACAAATCCGACACCGACATTGGATTTATTAGTTCCTCCTGGGGAATTGACCGAATGACAGCCTGCGATGGCGGAAAGAACCGGCAGGAACCCCACAGTCACGTGCTAGATAGCTACGATCACGTGGATCTTCCGGCGATCTCATTGTTTTCCGACAACGAACCGAAAACAACAGAGCTTCTCCTCAATCACATTGCAAGAGGTTTTCCAGTTGTGGTCCGAATATTGGGAATTAGTTTTCACTCGGTGTCCTTATTTGATTATCGCATTTGCTCTACCAATTGAGTGCGATACACCTTAAACTATTTGCAGCTCCTAGCTTGATCCTTGCCCATCGCAACGTTTTCGCGACAGCCCAAACGGAGCAAAATGAACGTCGAGTTCCAAGGCACCCTGTCCAACCTGGAGAACAAACTAAACGTGCTCATAAATAGCCTGACAACATCGCCAACAGCTGCAGGCGCTCCCGCCGCCGCGATCGGTTTATTGGACGCAGACGACTCGTTGACTTCCGCCGTCGAGACTCTCCGACAACACCAGCAAAACTACGCCAAAATCTTACGGCTCCGTGAAGAGGCTCAGGAACTGGAAGAGAAAGTCAAGAGCATTGTACGTGAGGTGATGGCCTATGAGAAGGAGATCACAACAACCTGTGGAGACGAGTCTGATAGCGACTTGGACTCGGAGGACGATTACTCGGACTATGACTCGGATGAAGATATGCAGGCTGAAAAGTCAAGGTCTGCTGGGTTACGGGGAATTAAAGAGGTGGACTACAAGCTACTTCTCGACTTTGCGCGGCGGATCAGCAAGTACAACCACCAAGCGGCCGCCGATGCTGCAGCGACTGCAGAGGCCAAATCGCGAGAGAGGATCCAAGAGAAGGGACCGGATACAGAAATGACGGGAACAAATGGCAACCAGGACACGGAGGCAGCGGAACCGGTCGCATCTGTGACCAAAGACGCGACTAGTTGGCTCGACGAATCGGCAAAGATGACTCGTCAGGCTTATATGTTACCGTATCCAATGGAAGATCGCATTCGACTGGGACTTATGGCGCAAATACAACTCGCTGCTGCCGAGGGTCGCCCAGGCTTTGAACCAGAGAAGGAAGTTGAACGCTTAATACGTGAGGCTGAGGGTGTAGGGATCGCTGATGCGATGCCGCAGGTCGACGTCGGCGAAGAAGCGCGTCATGCAGATGAGGCCGCCAAAGCTGCAGCGCATGCTGGATCTGCAGCAACAAGCGGATCTGGGATGGGAGCCGCGCCAATGCCAAAACCTAAAGCTACATTGGATCTCGATCTGTACGACCCGGATGAAGATGACGAATGATGCGATAGTGTTTACTGTACAGATAATGCTACTTGAGATGACCAGCCAACAGCAGGCCTGTTGCTTCTGGACCTTCAAACAAGAAGAATAAACCTGGCTCAAAATTCACATCTTATGCACTGACGACTTTGCTGTCCATTTCCTGAAACGCTTCCCGTAGAAGTAAAAGGGAATCGCGAACAGACACCACAGGACGGCAAGTGACATATTCAACATTATCGGTTTTACGAAGCCGCTCTTTTCTACCCACGGTGTAATGAACTCACTGAACCCATAACCCCAGACGTTTTTGTTGACTGTGATTGAAACGAATATCGAGCCAGCAACCGGCTTATAGCTGTCCACTGCGTAGGTGCTAGTGATAGCTGGAATGGCAGCAACCTGGATACCAGCCGCAGTGTACCCTATTATAACAATAGCCTGATGTGCGATTCTCATTAGTGCACACCTTTCGACCACGGATGAACATGGAAACTCACCCTCCAGTCCCATTGATATTGATAACCAAAGGCTACCACAAAATTTCCAATGATGGATACGATCACGTACGGTATGATCGCGGGCAATCTCATTTCTGGCTCTCGGACGCCCCGATTCCTTTTGGTGGCTCTCATGGAAATCCAGTCCGAGAGAGGTCCATTAGTCGCCAGTCCAATGAATGCCCCGATCCAAATTGCAAAGTTAAAGAAGCCAATGGTTTGGCTGGAGAAGTTGTATGGAGGCTTGGAGAAGGCCTCGCTCTGGGTGAGGTTTAGGGTCAGAAAGACACTGGCCGACCAGGAAACATTGAAGGCAGCAAATTCAACGATGGGGAAACAGAGAAGCTTCCACGGAACCCAGAAGCTGATCAGCAGGTTCTTTAGATTGTGGCCTTCCAGCTGCCACAGTTTGAACTGCTGCTTCGATGGATAGCCTCTGCCAAGCCATGGATCTGTATCGCCTCTCTCTATCGGAGCATTCTCCTGATGTGCCGCTGCGGCCAGTTTCTCTGGTTCTGATCCGGTATCGGATAAGTTCGACACCTCTTGTGCATGGGTGTCTTCACCGGGGTGGACTCGGTGCCATTTGGTCTCTGGAAAGAGAAAAACGACGAGAATGAGCACCAGCCCCAGTAGCGCGACGTTGAACCAAAAAAAACTACGCCAGCCAACATGCTGGGCCATTGGACCGGCAATTATAGGTCCGACCTATACGACTAGTCAGCCAGGGAGCTTGACAGCTTACTTCGTATCTTACCATGAGCGAGCCGAAATAGAACGTGAAATAGAGTGTGTTGAAGGAACCTCTTTCGTGCAGAAATATGGTGTCTGCAATGATCTCCGGTTGAGATGTCTACCGCTGTCTGTCAGTCTCACTCATGCTTCGGCTTTGGGACACCAACCTCGGCAGGACCGGCTCCGAATCCATTGAGGACGCAAGCTCCCATGTAACTACCATAGGATGTTGCCATGGCTCTCCAGATATTGCTGGCTAAACAGATGAGAGTGGAGAATATTAGGACTGGTCTCCGACCATAGGCGCTCTGTATAGGAATCCTTCTTATCGTCAGCACCTTCGACGTTTGCGAAGATGGTCCAGGGCTTACCAGAAGAAGTTACTGAACCCCAACACAAGGATACACACGCCGGTGAACTTGACTACGGCGGCATAGTCCGTGTCGAAAGCCTCCATCAACTGAGGAAACATTGGTGCTAAGGCCAAAGGTCCTAGACCCTGACTGAAGGAAACCGCAGTGGACAGGCAGATAACGGTTATCTTCCACGTCTTGCTCCAGTTCTGAGGCATTCGATTAGCCTCACAGATCTCATATTGCTCCGACTGCAATAAGACTCACCAAAGGATCATGCGGGCTTTGCGATGGCTGCGGGACGAGAACACGATCTGATCGCGACGACGCTTTCACGAAGTGGTGCGACCCAACATCGGCCATGATCTCTGTCCCTGGATAGATCTCAGTATTGAGCTCCCGCTCAATCCTGGAGATTATTAGCAGCGATCACTTCCTGAAGAGATCTAACATACTGATGGAGAGCCTACGCACCATCCTTGTCAGTATTTCGCATTTCAACCCATGATCAAGGACCACTTACCGCTTCATCATAATTCATCTCCATATCGATATTCCACACAATAAATTCTTCTACTTCAGTTCAGCGAGCTCTCAAAAGCCCTAAAATCTCCTCCAAATCTTAAAGCCATCATCCCTTTATCTACCACAAATCCCTTGCATTACCACCCATGCCAACACTCAGACCCTTCCCGCCCAATGCGGAATTCCCCCGGACCCCAACACCCCCATAGCCGACCCAAGGAACCCCAGACAGGCGATACGACCCCAGAGCGGGGGTTTCCGAAAGGGACACCCAGGATGAAACTAGCTGCTATAGCCGATCTTCTAAGCATGGGTCCTTCATTGGTTCTTATAGCGACTGCTTGTCTGTCACGGAGATGTCTGTGCTGGGAGGAGACCCACTTCCCCGGATTTCGTTCCTTTCTCCACTTTCATTGCCGGTCGAGTTGGCGGGAATATGCCGCTGTGGGGTTTGATGGCTGGATGGGACTACGTCAATGGATGGATTCTAGACTTGGTTTTTTGAGTGGTCATTGACTTTGTACAATGTACTATGTGGGTGATTATGCATGGCTAGGAACAGGAATAGATGAGGTCGGGGAGATGTGAGGCAGGTTTTGTGTCGGTTTATCTGGTTTTCTTCTGTTGGATGGTACAACCATTATAATACTATTATCTGACTGGCTGCAAGTTTCATCCAATCATATACTTAATCTCTGAAGTTAGTGATTCAGCTTCGGCTCTTCCTAACTGCCGTGTTGGCACTCAACTGTATCCAGGAAGTCACAAATCAGAGAATACAACCCAAACACATCAACACTACCCACCCAGCCCACTACAAATACATAAACCCAACCCCAAACATCCCTCACAACCACACAAAAGAAAAAGAAATATAAACTATCTACCTCTCCTCCCACAACCCCTTCAACCTCTGAATCTCCGAATCCGTCTCCCATCCCAAATCCGCCCCAATACCACACAACAACTCCTCAACAACCTGCCTCTCCTCCTGCTTCTCTAAACACTGTCCCGCAGCGAACAGCAAAGCCGGCATATAAATCCTTGCACAGCTCTGGGGCCTCGCCGCCGCTATCCCCACAATCTCCTTACATCTGTAATCCACCTCCTTCGTGACCTCCCTGTACCCCTGTAGTCGGTCGAAAGCGGTGGTGGGGCTTGTGATGACGTCCGCGGGACGATTGAGACATAGTGCTAGCCGACCGAAATGGTATTGTTGCATGGTTGATGCGCAGGATGGGAGGGAGTAGTAGACTTCGGGACGGGGAGTATGCAGCCGTAAACACGGGCGGAATGTTTCGGGCATGCGGTCGACCCAGGATTGGAAGGAGACGGAGAGGTTGAGCCAGGTTGTAGAGGTGGAGGTGGAGGTGGATGTTGGGGGTGTGGTTGGGGTTGTTCTGCCTTGGGGTGATGGGTGGGTGATGAGTTGGTCTAGTTGGGAAGATCGGAGGTGGGCGAGGAAGTTGGTCAACTTGGATAGGAGGTAGGTGAGGCTGTTGGAGGCGAAGTCTTCCAAGGTGGGGAAGGAGGTGCTGCTTGAGGGATCGATTTCGCCGGCTTCGGTGAAGGTGAGGCCGGCTGCGTGCCAGAGCGGGAGGTTGGTTGGGTCGAGGTAGGTGGGGAGGCGGTTGAAGTAGGAGGCTAGGTAGTCTTGTCGAGCGAAGTTCCAGAATGAGGCGTTGATGCCGTGGGTGAATTTTATGGGGTCGGAGGAGTTGCTGTTGAGGTGGAGGAGCGATTCGAATAGGGAGTTGACGCCGGTGAGGTATCTGTGTTTGTATGTTGGTTAGATACAGGGCGTGGTGGTGTAGGGTAAGGGGTTGGGGCTAATTACAGATTCCATTCCTCTCCGGGTTTGCTGATGATCTTATACATGGTGAGCATGGTTGCAGTGGCTAGCAAGGCCTCTGTCTTCCGCCAGAAAGTGTCGTCTCTTGCGGAGGGAGGAGTAGTCTCTGCATGGCGGTGCAGCCAGGTTTTCACGATTTCGACGGGGCCTTCCAGGACAGCGGTACTGGACAGAGTCGCAAAGGATTCTGGCATGCTTGAGTTCATGCGCGCGATTGACATATAGTAGTAGTTTGCCGCCTTGAGATACCAGTCCACTTCTGGCGCGTTGGGATACGTCTCCATGGCTGCTGGGCTAGTAAACATGCCAACGTTTTCCGGACATGTCGCGCCCTTCATCTGGCCCAGATGTATTGCTGCTAAGGCGCCGATCGAGTATCTCACGTAAGGATAATCTATCGCTCGTATGGGAACGTATGCTGTGAAGAACCTTCTACTATCGGAAAGGTCCAGCCTAACAACATGACTATGTTAGATTGTAGATTGAATACAGTAATGGGCCGTTACGAACCATGGAGCGATATTTTGCGAGTAATGGCGTATAAGAAAGGATATCTCATGCTCAGAGTCGGTCATTAACTCTGATACCACCTCATGAAAATCCTCTTTATCACTTTGGACGGATTGGCTATCATGAGATGGTAATAGATCATCAGCTGTTGCATGGTCTTCATGATAAGACATGGGTGCATCCCCGTGGGTTCGAAGTCTATCGTCAAAAGGGTTACTATGAGTGTGAGCCACTTGAGCGGCACGACTATGCATCCCCGACAATGGCTGTTCAGCCACTGCAGCAGCACCAGCGCCAGCGTTCGGGCTATGCTGACTTTCCGCTTGTAACTGGTTTTGACGTCTTGATTCGGCTATAGGCGAACCAAAATAGGTTTGACTAGCGTCGGCTGGCTGATCGGCTACAGCTGTTGCAGCTACACGCGTGTGTATTGGATCATTAGCAGCATTGCTTCTGATTGCAGCTCCTCCGATATTTGGTGGACTTTCTCGCGTCACCTAACCGGTGTGAGCAGCAGTTGACTACCGATGTTTACGGGCGAACACGAGAACGGGTAGTTATACCCTCGTGCATGTACTCACTTTATTGGGACTATGTGAAGGATCCCGTCGGGGGTTATCCTGCTGATATGGCGCATATCGACGCCGAACAGAAGCACCCTGATCGATAAACTTGCGAGTTTGTACATATCCCGGGCATTCAACTCCAGCATTGGTGCAACGCTGGCAGCTGGGGCGTGTCTCATCACACTGAGATGGTCAGACTGACGCAGCAAGTAACTTGTAACATGCGATTCTAACCTTCAGATGGCGCTTTTTACATCGCTCACATGCCTTGTTTGATGGAACTCCCGGCATGGTGTACGCTTGCTGTGGCGTCAAACAAGGAGTCAAGGCTGGTCTTGGGGGCAAAGCAGACGATACTACTCATCCTAATGAGAGGAGTAGCTCAAGCAGACCTCGCAGTTCATACACTTATGTAGAATGCAATGTGCAATCGAGATATCTAGTTCCAAATGGCTGAACGAGGGAGCTTTCGTCGTCACCGAGCTTGGCACACCGGGATCGGGCCTGGGTTTCGCTCGGAGAAATGTCGGCACCGCTATCCGAGACGGTACTTCTGGCCGGCTGTAGCCGAAACGTCCTAACATTTGCTAGCATCCGTGACACCTCTTTCAGGACAATGCGGAAGATTAGTCGGATAAAAACCAATATACAATTGCTGTGTCTTACTGGTCGCACTGGTTCAAAAACTGTCTGACCCTCCTACCTGACACGCATCTTTAGGGTTCATTAATTCTCAATCTTTCTCTTCGAAAGGGTACCGTTACTATTGCCTTCGCTTTCCTTCAGTTAGTCGTTAGTGCCCCGATATTGCTATTCTGGTTATGTATACTACATTCATTGCTAGCCAGCAGGGCAGTGAAGAAGAGGCTGTCCTGGGCTACTTCATTGGGCAAGAACTCAGCCTGTAATTGGGTTGCCGCATTTGCAGTTGTGCCATCACAGCATCTATAATGAGGCATATGCTCAACGTAATTGAGAGTAGCCCTACCTGTAGTGATAGGACTATAGGCCCTGTTATCCAGAGGACACCGATATAGTGTGACACTCCGAAATCATTCCGATTGATAAACTCAAATTAGTCAGGCTACAGACCAGATCCGAAGCCGACGTTGATACCAGGTATCATCTCCTCGCCACATCCAATTCCTGTCGTAACCTGGCATGTTGGTGTATAACCAAGGAGAGGCAGGCATCTTATACGGGTTTGAACTGTACAAAAATCACCGCCAGTACTACCTGCCGGAAATTGAGGTCAGAATACCAGGACGAATGCCAAGAAGACGCTTTGAGGGAAGTACAAACACACCATGCAATTTTACCATTATCCTAGTGTTTATTTTACCCAAATGTTAGTCGGTTTGTTACTGGTAAGGATTGGAACATGCATAGAGTGGCGGCTCTCGCCCTACTGACAGGAGGCATGGCCGGCTACATGCTACTTTGGCGGGCCCTAGCGGTGCATTGACGGGCTTCCTACTCGCCCTAATAGTAGAGACTAGAGAGACTTCCCCTCCCTGCCCCCAAATTCCGACATGTCCCCCTTTCTTCCCCAGCGGTCTTTCTTATTGACTCACGGTTTCCCTCTATTTAAATGCTCCAAATTCTCTCATGAGTTTTCCATTCCCAAAGCTATTAATTGACTTCGCCCGTGGAAGGAAAGGTGAAGAGAACACCAGAAAATGACCCCTTCCTGCCCTAACTGGCTTCGCGTGTAAGTATCAGACAACCTGCTGAGTCTCCAAACAGAGTCCTCCTCGTCCTAGAAATCGCGGTGTTCTTACCCCAACTCTTGCGCATCTGGGTTCAAAAGACGAGCACCGGCCTCTACCTCATCTACATTATTAAAACTCCTTAATGCCACCGAACGGTTCACCGTCGGGTTCTCCGCAATCGTTAACTGCACCATCGCCGGCGCCGATGCGCCAGCCTTTTTCGTCCATGATCCGAGAACAGTGGGAGATTGGCTGAATCTGTTGCAGCTAGGTGTCGATTGGGTGCTGCTCTTGCTCTTGTAAGATTACTGCTACTAGCCTCTTCTTTCCACGGTCCGCGCTCCGCCAAACCGAACCGAATACCGTCCCGTGATAAACACTAACTGAAAATGGCCCAAGCTTCATTCTATGTCTCACCTATCCCCCTTCCCACTCCCCCTACGCCAGTCAGGTACGCATCCTAGTCGCCGTCCTGTACACGGCGTTTACCCTGATCTCCGTCGTTCCACTTTTCACCGACGCTCTCTTCCCCTCCATTTTCCACGAACCGGGTGAACGTCAACTCAATTTCGGCGTGGCCATATTGATGGGGTTTCATCTCTTTTTCCTCAATACCATATTCACACTTCTCAGCATCTGTTCGATCATTCCCCAGGCCGTCCAATTTCGCTCGCCCCCGCTGAATTCCGGTGTGGTGAGAGTGCGGAACTGCGCTCTGCAAGGGGTAGTATTGGCCATGATAGCTGTGTCGTGGGTGTTTCGAGTGAAACTCCCGGATGGGGTCAATGTCCTAACGCCGTTCCGATCCATTATTTGGTATGTACGGGTAGGTTGGCCGGCCGGAGGTTCGGGGATATTTGCTTTAGTCCAGGGGGGTTTGGCTGTCTTGGGGCTGGTAGGGAGAAGGAGAGTGGGTGGGAAGGGAGTGACCGTAAGAGGAGGAGAAACGGATCCGCTTCTACAAGGAACAAGGTATGTGTTTGAGGGACAAGCTTAGATAGATCTTCCTCCTTTATATGTTGAGTGGTTTTGAGAGAGTCTCTCCAATGTTTATCTGAACAAGGGAGAAGAACAATCAAAAGATAATTAGTTCTGATAGAGTTCATTAACTCGTGCCATATTTTCACTTTGGGATGTTCTTTCGATTCCAATGCATATATTCCCGGATGGTCAAGGTACAAGCCCTGGAGCCCTTGCGAGACATGATGAGGAACCTATTTCATAAGTTAGGACTGACAGTGTCTACGAACCTGTGATATGGCTCTTTAAAACCACATTCAAGAACTCTCTCTTTGTTACCTGATTACGCTAATGCATGGTAAATACATCCACGAAACTGAGTCACCTGGTTGGTGAGTAATCGGTTAGTGGACAGTTAGTGGTAAACGGAGGAAGTGAGCTGGGAGTAAGCTAGCAACTGACCCGCATCCTACTTTGACTAATTTCAGTTAGCCAATTCCTGAAAATCATCCCAGTTAGTACTTAGTACATTGATTTATAAGACCCTTGATCTCCACCCCATACTTTCTCGACTTTCTGTTACCCCCACTCCCGGCAACCGATTTCCACAACTGTTTCCACATGGATACGTATATCAGATGGAAGGAAGACCATCGGCAGTAAGTTCAGCACGACTATCTTGAAAGGATCCGTTACGAAATATTCTGCCTAGGCCCGATACCCCACCGTTGGTCCTGAAGCTAGTAAATAGCAGCCCGACACTTCGGACGGAGGATGAACCAACCCAATCGTTCACAGTCGCTTTGCGCAGAGTCACAAACAATCAATGCTTCTGGCTGCGATGGTCGCCTTTCATAGATCCCAGTAAGGAAGAATATGTTTTATTGTCTCATAGTCCAGAAAGCAGCAAAGTCGAGAGGATCGGCATTGAGAAATACTCGAGATATTCACCATTATCACCAAGTGTTCGTCAATTCCCCAATGAACCGGCATCGTTCTATGTTGAAGAAGCCAAAAAGAATTGGGATCACAGTACGATAAATGTGCGAACGGGGGTACCTGATGCCTGGATCAAGCTCCTAGAACCGGGGCGCACTTATACCATTCTCTGGACGGGCAAAGAGATTCCATACTGGGATTGGGGTACGCCGCAGGACAAGGTGGGAACTGAAGCAAAATGGCCCCCTATCTTGGTTCCGGGTGGTGCACACCGCACCTTTACTGTGCAAGAAGGGCGGCGCCCTCATATTCCCTCACCTCCGACGCCACCGCCAATTGATCCAAGCGAAAGAGTGTAAGCCCTACAACCCCGATAGAGAAGAGGCTTGTGAGCTAATAATTGAACAGTCCTGGCGCACCAGTCCTGAGCCTTCAGCTTAGCTGTAGCCCAACATGGCCTCAGTCCGAGTATTTGAACATGTCTATCAAGGTCACCTACCACGGTCCCTCATCCGACCCCATCACGTTCCACACCTGGGCATTCAGCCCACTTAGATCCTTCAGCGTCTATCGCCGTGTCTTCCCAGATCAGTCTAGTCCAGAGACTGAACCGAAATGGAAGACATGCATAATCCATCAGTCACTATATGTCTTTTGGGATAATCCTGACAGACAGCTCAACGTGGCAGAAAATGAAGAAGGTCGGTTCGCGACTCTTTTCCCAGGGGAATACTGGTCAGATTCCTGGTCTTTCGATGCGGATGGAGATTGTCAGCCTGAAGACGCCCGACCTGGCCAGCAGCTTCGATACCAATTTACAGGGGAAACACTGGACTGGTGGGATTGGGGTACGATGGAGGATCACGCGCAAACTGTTGTCACGCTGCCTGGCTCGGGAGTTGAACCTATTAAGTACCCGAAGAACAATGATAATCGACCGAAAGTGGTCATACCAGCTTCTAATAGTGTCGAGTGGATTGTTTCGCAGTGCTTTGATCGTCAGTTTGATTAGTGCAAGTACAATATCCTCTAAGACTCTGTCGTTCTTTTAGCCACAAAGCTTCAGGTTGCCGTATTTCTAAAAAGGATAACTAAAAGGTCTGTGAGCTGTAACCCGGACACACACTCCAGAAAGGCCTACGAAAAAGTAATCCAGAGATTAATGATCGTTTGACGGCAGGGAACAGAAAGGAGTACACATAACAAGTCAATTAATGCAGTGCCGCTCTAATAGAAACAATGACTCTGATCACGGGGCACAGCTGCTATCCCCGCACCTACACACCAATGCCCAAAACAAGCGGGCAGGCGGGGCAAGTCACCAGAAACATAACAGTGCATTATCCTCCTGTCACCGACGACTGAGCTACTACACACTACTGACAGTAAAATGGGACAGGGCAGATTGCAAAACAAAACCGCTATTGTGACCGGCGGAGGTTCTGGATTCGGGGAAGGAATCGTGCATAAATTTATTGTCGAGGGCGCGAACGTGATCATTGTCGATATCAATAAGCTAGAAGGGTTCCGAGCGCAGAATAATGAGCCACCAGGACGTGCTATCTTTCTTCGAGGAGATGTATCGAGTGAGTCTGATTGGGAGGTAGTGCGTGAAGTGGCACTTGAGAAGTATGGGAAGCTTGATATCGTGGTTAATAATGCTGGGATTGTTCATGAAGTTTAGGTATACAGAATTTTTGCTTTTCTTACTTCAGTTTAATGCTTTTATTGGTTTTTGTGACGTTTACTGATAGCATAATAGCCTTCTCTTGAGACATCCGAGGATATGCTGGACCGCATGTATAAAGTCAACGTTAAGAGTATCTATCACTCGACCAAGGCTATTGCTCCCTACTTTTAAGCCCACGGTGGGGGTATTTTCGTGAATATCTCAAGCATGAGCTCCATTCGCCCTCGGCCGAAGTACGCTTGATACTCGGCTACGAAAGGGGGTGTGAGTGCGGTACGTCTGTTCCTTTCCTTTCCTTTCGCTTTCATCGTAGAGAGTCTTACGATATAATGAGCGCAGGCTACCAAGAGCCTGGCTGCAGAGTTTGCAAAGGATAACATTCGTCTCAACACTGTGTGTCTCGCTGCAGGCGAAACTGGAATGTATGTATTGATCTTGATTATCCGCTCGCATGATTACCTTGCATGAGCGCTAATACATGGCCAGGATGCCTCTCATTCTTGGGGGTCAGGACACACCCGAGAACAGGAACAATATTCTATCAAGCATCCCTTTGGGAAGATTTGCCACTCCGGAAGACGTTGCCAATGCCACTGCTTTTCTGGCAAGTGATGAAGCTTCGTTCATCACGGGGGCGGAATTACCGGTAGATGGGGGAAGATCCTTGTGATTAAGATGTTGAACTGCGGACTTGATGGAGCTAGCAGCGGATTTGTGATTATGTACTGCGAACCTCAGAAATAAGCCATCTGGCACCACTTATCATGTCCTGGGTAGCAGTCTTCGTCGCGGTCAGTTCGGGGAATATCCAGAATGCGTGGGGCATTCCCGGGTAGACAGCAACCCGCACTGGTATGCTAGACAATGTAGTCAGTGGTAATTGAAACGCACAATCTGGAAGAACTAATGTACCCGCTTTCTTCAAGTTTGTCCGCATAAGCTAGGGCCTCGTCGCGGAGCGGGTCACGGCCACATATCATGATAAAAGATGGCGGAGATCCACCAAGATCCCGGGACAAGAGTGGAGATACCGTAGGATCTGCCCGATCATAAGGCTGATACCACTGAATGAATTGCTTCATTGAGCGCTGATTGAGGATTGGTGTATCAATGAACTGTTCCATACTTCTCAGTCCCATTCTCTGGCAATGCAGCTCACTAGAGCACAAGACTGGAGACCGAAGGAGCTGACCCCGGATTTCGACTCCCAAGCTCGGAGATAATTGGCACAGTACAGCAGCCTAGGTTAGAGGGATTCCATTTATATTATTAAGAGCATCATCCAATCAATTATCAGAAAGTTCATACCAAGTTTCCCCCAGCACTAGTCCCCCCAACGTAAATATTACTCGTATCGAAGCCATGGGTCAGATTGTTTTGGAATAACTATCAAAGATAAGCTATTAGCTATATCTAGTATAGTGTGACTGAGTGGGATATGATTTACCCAACGAAGTGCTGTGATCGCTTCTTGAATAGGTGCTGGATGCGGATTCTCTGGTGCACTTCATGATCCCATCGTTCAATGGTTAGCGAAGCCTCTGGAAGCAATGGGTCACTTACAGGCGATAGTCAACGCTGACCACATTTAGCATGGCTTGCACACATAGAACGCGACAGATATTGTCTTCTCCTTCTAGGTCTCCCAGGGCCCAGCCGCCTCCATGGAAGCTTCACGTCCGACACAACACTGTTAGACCGTTCCGAAGCATAAGATCTAAACAAATACATACTAGATCATGACGGCCCCATTTGCTCCAGGCGATAGTGGCTTGTATATTCTCAATTTCAAGCTCGACGGAGAGTCTGTAGTCAGATCATAAACTTTAAGTCCTTCAACTATTGGCGATTCATGTTGTTGTGCACGCATTTTGGCTTCGCGCATTGTTTGACGATACTGCTGTACTGAGCCAGTCAGATGTGGAACCTTGCTTCTGTTATTGCGATAAAACTGGCTTTGAAATCAGCATTCAATTACTATGCCAGTAGGGGGAAATTGCAACTAGCTTACCTCTTCCCATTCCAAATTCTCTATGGCAAAGGTATCCCTTTGCGATAGCCACTGGCCTGTGCTGGCACTGGGAATCTGCTCTCGACTCATGGCTGTCTGCTAGCACTGGGTCAGCCTGGAGTATGTTCGAGATTGAGAAAATTCTGCGAAAGGGCGACCGTCCACATTCTAGTGGAAGAGTAAGGACTCAGTGCATTCGCTTGTTCTCGCTTCTTATAAGCTGCATATAATGTCATCATAATGACTATCGCATGATGCATGGCAGATGGCACCAGGATGCGGGCATGTGACCAGACATTCACAACGACCACTTTGTGAAAGCTACATTTATTTGAATGCGTTCTCCTGCAAATTCACGCATCAGATACCTTTCAGACTCATATGAGGGAATTGAGAAGTACTGAGCTCACTTCAACCAATCCTCTCGAAATTCTATGCTTGGTACCCCCCCACATGCGTCTTTCCAATGTCTTTAATTACTACAAATATTCTTAATCATGTCAAGACAATGTCTTCGCCGAAGGTGCAAGGAATGCGACTTGACTCTCAGTTTCATCTTCAGACGGCTTACATACAGAACTCATCGGGGTGGAAATTCTGGCTAGGGCTCTCCGCCAGAAGTCTTGTCAAATGGTACGAAAGGTTGAAAGGTCAGTACTAGGCAACAGATGCCATAATTATGTGGTTCTTCTTCTGCTGCAGTTCTGATGAGACAGCTTGTACCGATTCAGTCCACGATTAGAATACTCCTCACTGCGGATGGAACATTATGACAGGGGATCGTCGGCTCTCCGCATTTCGGCTCTCGGATCATTTCATCCCTTGCAGGGACTGGCCAACACACTACTCCGATGGAGCGTTACACGCAGTAGCTGGCTACTGTTCCCGATCAGGAATCAGACCGTGTCAATCGCTGCAGCTAAAGCAATTCTGCCAGTATCAGTGGGGTGTCAAACGAAACGTGATGCTATGATTGGCCTCGGCAGTGATGATAATTTCCTCTCTTCTACCCCTCATACAGTCACGCTGCGCACAAGAGAGGGGTGGGCTTTCATGACCTCAGGTCGCGGGGAATTTGGGTTACAATGGAATGTCACTACACGCGACGCTCCTGTCGTTAAATACCAGGCTTCATGGCCGGTTGTTCCGGATTCTGCAGCACCTGCAGGGTCAAAATTGAAGCTCTAGTCTTGCCAAAATGCTCTTGTCATTAAAGGCACACAAAGCACTACCAGCAATCTTCCTAGCTTGCGGCTTTGTGGCTGGGCAAGAGAGCAGTAACTCGAGCTTCGATGTACTAGACTACGTTAATCCTCTGATAGGTACCTCCAATGGAGGTAAGAATATTTCCTTGAGATTATCAAGTCACCATGCTAATTCAACTCTACAGGTCACTCATTTGCAGGGGCAACTCTGCCCTTTGGTCAGAATCCCCAAAGTAGCGGACAGTCTCCATGCCCTCTGACAGTCCTTAGGAATGGCAAAAGCGGTAGCAGATACAATTGGTGAAAACCAAGCCGGTTTCGCCTATGACACGACATACGTCTCGGGATTCTCCCACATGCATGACGATGGAACCGGTGGCGTGAGTCATCTCGCTCAATGGTATGCTGTTTCACGCTGACTGTTCCCTTCAGTCGCCATCTTTGGGCAATTTCCCCATTTTTGTGCACCCGGGATGTCCAAATGATGCACTCGACAAGTGTACATGGCAACAGGCCGATCGGGCGATACCTTGGACGAAAGGCTCGCCAAAAGCGCGCCCTGGTTACTTTAGTATTACGCTTCAAAGTGGTGTATTTGCAGAGATGACGGTCACGAATCATTCGGCTTTGTATCGATTCACCTTCGAAAACGCGACCGAGTCGCTCAGTCCTGTGGTTCTCGTTGATCTCATGGATCTTCCACAGTCGCGCACGAATGGAACAGCATCAGTAAATCCATCCACGGGTCGCTTGACAGGAAATGGTACCTTCAGCCCCAGCTTTGGTATCGGAACTTACGATCTCCACTTTTGCGTAGATTTCAAGGGTGGTGTCGTTCGAGACACGGGTGTGTGGTTCAACAATCGCGCCGGTCAAGGACAGACAACCGTATCACTCACATCTGACGGGAGCAACACCGCCGCGACCCTCTCTGCTGGCACATTTGCCCAATTCAATATGTCAACAGATGACCAAGCACTAATGGCAAGAGTAGGTGTGAGCTTCATCAGCGTAGAACAGGCCTGCTCCAACGCTGAAAAGGAGCAGCCGAATTTTGACTTCGCTGGAACAGTGAATGCGGCAGAGGACGCATGGAGGGACAAATTGAATGCCTTTACTGTTAAGCCGGGAAATGTCTCATCCGATATACAGCAAGTATTTTGGAGCGGCATGTATCGTACAATGATAAGCCCGCAGGACTATACAGGAGAAAACCCACTTTGGCAGAGTGACGAGCCGTATTATGACAGCTATTACTGGTGAGTGGACCTCGGAGTTTTCCGCATCTTACTTACGACTAGACAGTATATGGGACTCCTTCCGCGGCGTTCATCAGCTCCTGACGCTAGCCGATCCGCTGTCTCAATCTCGAATGATGAGAAGCCTAGTGGACATCTACCGCCACGAAGGCTACTTACCAGACTGCCGAATGTCGTTATGTAAGGGATATACACAGGGAGGGTCAAATGCGGATGTTCTTCTCGCTGAAGCTCTCTTGAAGAATGTCAGCGATATTGATTGGGCTACTGCGTATGAAGCTGTTGTGAAAGATGCGGAGGTAGAGCCCGCGAACTGGAATGTCGAAGGTCGCGGTGGACTAACTAGCTGGAAATCACTCAACTATATTCCGACGGACGATTTTGATCCATATGGTGTTGGACTACATACACGCAGTATCTCGAGGACTGTTGAGTATGCGTACGATGACTTTTGTATTGCACAAATGGCCCAGCGTTTGGGTCATCAGAGTGACTACGAAACGTACATGCTACGTGCCAACAACTGGCAGAATATGTTCAAGGACGATCAGAAATCTTACCTGCAAGGGAAAGATACCAATTTCACAGGGTTCCTACAGCCTCGGTACCCTAACGGGACTTGGGGCTATCAAGATCCCATCTTCTGCAGCCCATTGCTCAATTTCACATCTTGTTACTTGAACGCGGATGGGCACGAGACTTATGAGGGAAGCGCTTGGCTCTATTCATTGTGAGTTTCATACACTTTTTCCTCTCTCCGCTCAACTACTGACTAAATTATGAAGCTTTGTACCACAAGACATGGCTGCATTGGTCACACGATTAGGCGGACCGCAGACCTTCACATCCCGCCTTTCTTATCTGCATGACTCTGGTCTACTTTACGTTGGTGACGAGCAGGCCTTCCTCACCGTATTCCAATTTCATTACTCCGGACGGCCCGCGCTATCGACTCAACGCGCGCACTACTATATCCCCTCCCAGTTCAACACATCTGTCTCTGGTATTCCCGGCAACGACGATGGGGGAGCCATGGGCGCATTCGCGGTTCTTAGCATGATGGGTCTGTTCCCCGTCCATGGTCAAGAAGTGTATCTCATTAGCCCGCCATTCTTTGAGGAGATCAGCATACAAAACAAGCAGACTGGAAAGGTCGCCACGATACGAAATGTCAACTTCGACCCTACGTATCAGTCGATCTATATCCAGAGCGCCAAGCGGGATGGCCAAGCATGGACGAAGAATTGGATCAGCCATGACTTTTTCCTTAATGGAGGGACCCTCGAGCTTGAGCTAGGTCCTACGGAGAGTGACTGGGGGACTCGGGACGAGGATTTGCCCCCGAGCATGAGCAATTACTGATCGCTTAGATGCCTATATTCCTCGTCCCTAGCGACCGTACGTGCCTTTGGGCTTTTTTGCAAGCTTTTCTGCAAGTAATAGCTGAGTCCAGAAACAATAATGAAAAGGCTATATAGTTCTCCACACGTAAGACAGAAATAGGCTTTACCGACACCCAAAGATTTTACTAAAAACGCTCTATGGTTCTGCAATGGCAAGAACAGTTTTCTCTAGAATGGTGCATCCTTCACTGCAGAAGAAAGAGAATTGAGGCGAGAGTGACAAATCTTGCTTGAAACGAGTGGTCACTGAATGCAGGAGACATTGAAGTGCTAGTCTTACTTTCCATTCACTTTATTCTCATTTTCGCCAGGCCGCGTGGTGTGAGTGTGACTACTAAGCGCGGCAAATCAAGTCTGAGTGCATCCAGCAGTGAAACCAAGTCTGCTGATTGCCAGTGAATGGCAGCGGGGGTGAAGGGGAAACACTGAGTTTTCATGGCACCCGACCTCGCCTGACTAAACTCTTCGGACTTCTCTTCCATCACTTGATGCACTACTTACCACACAACTACTACTCCAAGCCGATCGTCTTACCTTTGATTCTACCACTTCTCCCTTTGCTATCTCGTACGCAAGACCGCCACCATGTCCGACAACTCTCAATCGAACCGCACCGTGCTCGGCAGACTTTTCAAACGCCTCATGGACATGAGAGACAATGTGCCAAATGATGGCCATGTAGACATTAGAAATTTCCGAGACGTCCGGCTTGTCACCCAGTTCAACTTTGAAAATTTGGACAGCAAGGTAGCCACCCTGGGTCAGGTTCCTCCTGTTTGGTTTGTGCCGATGAAGTTGGCGGATTTGGAGAAGCTCGAAGTCGATCCCCAGCTGGCCCGGAAATTCCTTGATATCGACCAGAACTTTGGAAACAGTGGCTTTCCAATGGAGCCAATTGATCGCGTACGCCAAGTCTCTACACTCATCGAAGATCGCACCACTCATGAGGCCTGGTCTAAGCAGAATCTCCAGGATGTCGAGTAAGTATCTTTTTACCTACTCTGTTACAGAATAATGATTTCCTGACATCATTCCTCGTCAGAGCCCCAGAAAGCACGTTTTGGCTGGAAGCCATACTGGCCTACAACTACAGTAACAACGGTTGGTGGACAACCGAGTGTCTGGTAGAGCCATGCCCCGACAATGGTAAATCTTATTCACACCTAGCCTTTCACCTTCTCGACGATAAGGAGGCCCGGGAAGACGCCATCCTGTACTCCGAGCTGTGCGCCATTGTCGAGGCGATGAAAGGCCGTGCGAATCAACGCCTGGTGGAATCCGAAAGCGTGCGGGAGGAACTTGACGAGTGTGGCGGTAGAGGCAAAGAAGTGCACCCCTATCTTTTCGACGAGGAAGATCCTTTTCCTGTGCTTGTAGTGTCTTGTGTTGCCCCCCAGCATGCCAGGCTCTTTATGGCATGCGTGCACCAGCGGAAGGTGGTGATAAGGCAGTCAAGGCTATACAGCTTTGAAAAGAAGGCGAACGCACCTGTGAATCTTTTTGCTCGTCTTATGTTAAGCAAGCCGTTGGTGCTGGGAGGACAGGCTGATACCGGGTCCCGGGTGAGGAGGGGGAGGGGGGAGAGGGGATAGCATTTTACTGAACTGAACAAGACGCCCCACTTCGCGATTTTCTACGTGTTCTTGTTTTTCTTTTTCTTTTTTTTTTTTTTTTTTTTTTTGGTTTCTATCTCAACTTTAATAACAATCTACAGTTGCTTTGGGCTGATCGTTTGAACTTCCACCCAAGTAGATTTTCGTCCTTCGTACCTTGATTCACAGCTGCAAAATGCCACTGTTGAAGTTACCCGCTAACCAAGCCCAGTGGGATAGGGCCGAGACTGCCAAAAAGCTGAAACCCAGGAGTCTTCGCGCATGGCCGAACCTCAAGTCAGGGTCTAAAGTGAGTGTCGAACAGTTTCTTCTCTCCCGTGTGCTGTGCCCCCCGATGCGTACTCCAGACCAGCTGGACATTGGCCAGTTTGGTATCACTCCTGCTCTTCTCACCCGGGCAATGAATCTGCTACAAGTGACCCCAACCTACCAGTTGTACCTCCAGAGCATTGGAGGGGACAACTGGGCTAACCCAGCACTGGGTCCTTTCGGACCAGTACTGAGACTCCAGGCGGAGATTCGTGCGGGATGGGGGAAGGGCGGCGATGACCTGACCGATGAAGATACTGTAAATTCAGCCTTCATCGAGCTTGTCAATGCCCTGACCTCCTTAGTTCCCAATGCGGACTCCTGGTGGAGGACATCAAAGCGCAGATTGACATTTACGGGTTTAAGGAAGAACACATACGTAGCCATCACGGATGGCCAGTTCGAGGTCAAGGCTACGGAGAAGATCAGGATGCCCATCGAGTGCAAAGGGGGGAGAAGGGCAAAGAAGGATCGTAAGATCACGCAGCAAGAGGTGGCCGAACTCGCGGCCTGGGTTAAGGAGCACCGCGATGCCCCGGACTCTCCTCCAGTGCGGTTGTACGTATCATCCGTGGTCTGAATAATTGATTCGATGATTTGGTGCGCTAATAAGAATAGCCGTCCCCTCGCGGGGCAGTGTGGGCAAGAGATATCTTTGGAGAGCCTAGAGTATGGGGAATATTGGGTCAAGTACCTTAGACAAGGGCGGAAGGCGGGCAACTCGTTTGCCACACTGCATAAATATGGACCCTACAACATCAACCAAGCCTCCCACATGAGACGTCTTGCGCCCGTGATTGTCGCTATGTCCTTTTAATGGGTGATGAAGAGGCGTTCTCGATGAGTGGAAATGGTGCAAGTATTAGAAGAGAAAGGTGACTACTTATATACCCGACTCGTACGGACCAGCAAGACCCCGGTACTGATGTCCGTAGGGATTCACCTTGGCATACTCGTCCCACGCATCACATGTGTTCACCAACAAATCTTCGCTGAAAAATGAGTTAAACTCACTCTGTCGCTCGACAACCTGCTGCGCGAACCCTTCCGTTGCATGGAATCCAATGTGGCAGTGGATAAGCCATACACCCGGATTGTCGGCGGGGAAGCCAATAACCATATGGCCGCCGCCACCAGTCGCGGAACTATCAGCGACCATGAGCGCAGTGTCGCGGCGGGGTGGGTTTTTCGTTTTGAGCGTGACATTCTGTGGGCTGAATTGGCCAAATCCCTGAGCAAGGAGATAGAAATCGTGTCCTGCAGTTGAGAGTTAGTGGTTTCAGATGCTATGTTCAGCCATGGGTTTACTTACCATGCAAATGAATCGGGTGAGGAACAGGAAGATCTGTTTGGACAACCAAAATGGTCCATTTATTCGCAATCGCAGCCTCTATCACTCCTTGGCTTGCTTCCCAGTCCATCTTGTCGGGATCTTCGAAGGTTTGCTGTAGGGTGGGATCCTTCCACGAGATATTAAGAGCATTGCCTCCCATTGTCCACAGATACAAGGGAACATCTCCGAATGGGCTGAAGTCCACGTCTGACTCGTGCATCTGGGCGCCACCAATATCTGCATCAAGGGCAAGCCACGGGACAAGCTCGTCTAATGAGAAATCCAGGCACTGGAAGTCGTCACCGTAATCCCACTTTGTGCTCGTGGGCTCGTTGTCATTGGGAGCACCCTTATAGTGGAGGATCCCTTTGATATTGTCTGGATTCGAATTGTCACTGCAGAAGGACTGCGGGATTGCTCGGATCCAATAATTGTCCGGAGCTTGATTTGCCGTCACGATAATATCATACCGTTGTCCCATGCCAATGGGGACATTGTTCGTTGTGAATGGTACAATAGGAACGAAATCGCTAGCGATGACGGTAAGATCGTGATTGTCGATCGAGAACTTGAAATGGGTATGCATGGCTGCATTAATCAGCCGAATCCGGTATCTCTGTCCTGGTGCAAATTCTGTATGGAATCTACGACCAACGGTCTGGTTATCTCCGGTAACCCAGATGTTGCTCCCATTAATAAGGCCTGTCTGAAAATGAGGCGGCCCCTGACTCTCGAGTACAGATTGATACATCTCGTCAACTGTTTGATGCGACCAGTCATTGAGAAATACCACACCCAAGTCGTGGTCATAATCTGCTGTCGCAGGGCCGTGAATCACAATGCCCCCAAAGACGCCTTCCCATGCCTGAAGAGAAAAGTGCGAGTGATACCAACTCGACCCGTATTGTTCGGCTCTCCAGACGTAGGTATAACTGGAGTTTGGGGGAACAGGGCACTGCGTCAACGCTGCTACTCCATCCATTTGGTTGTTGTACAGCTGTCGAATTCCGTGGAAATGGATGGCCGTACCATTGTTTTCCATGCGATTCGTAACATGAACTTTGACAGTGTCTCCCCAGTTTGCCTCAATAGTAGGGCCTGGAAATTGGCCGTTGACCAGAAGCACTGGTCTCTCGACTCCGTCGAGAGCAGCGGTCGTGTTGACGATGTCAAACCAATATTCACGGACAACATTCGTCTGTGGAACGGTTTCATAGTAATTCGTGTTTAGATCGTATCCCTGCCATGGGGTATTGGGTAACTGCGAAGAATTGCCTTGCATATCTCTCGGTATTGGGGCAGATTGGGAAAGATGCGGAGTAGCATGTTTGATTGGACTGCAGAAAACCAGTGGGGCTAGAAGCCCAAGGAGTAGCAAAAAGATTGTCATGATGTGCCGCTAGTGCTCAGTAGCGCAAGATTGAAAGAACCAAGTGAAGGCAAGATCTACGCGGATCGCCAGCTTCTTGCCGTGTCTTTGTTCATGATGGCCCTGTGGTTTATATACACTCTGAGCCCGGTCTTGCTAGTATTTTCAATTACCTTTTTTCGCTCTTTTCAGGCCTGTAGCTGCAGGAGTCATTTGGTCCTGTTAGGCTGGGATGTTGCCTCCACGATGATCCAAGGGGGCTGTATCGCCCGGGATTGCCTTGTCCGTGAGAGTTCACCAGATGTCGGATCTACTGCACAGCCTAATGCAGAAAATCCTCCAGCTGTACGAGCCCCCACCCAGATGAACCGGACGGGACATCAAATGAACGGATCAATCATGTAACGATTCAAGGTCCACCAGTGTAGCTGCACCATGTGCTTGAGATGACACATGTGAGGGAGGTAGACTGAGCCGCAACATCCGATACAGTATGATTTGCTGGGATTCGTATTGAACACCTCACACTTGGGATTGGCTTCCTTCAGGGAATGGCTATGCCTGACTATCAGCCCGATAGATCTCAAGAGCGATCAGGGATCCCATCTCAAGGTGTCTCAGCTGCCAGTCGCTTTGGTCGCATCGACAATCAACTGACCGACTAGGCTCTGTACTTGAGGCCATCCCCACCTCCTTGAAATGAGCGTTAGTTCCATTTAGCGAGTAATGACTATAGTTACAGGTACTATAGTATCAGTCATCGCTCGGATCCCGGACAGCTCATCCCAGCAGAAGGAGCGCACATGGCGCACTCCAGAGCCAACCGATCTAGCTTACAATTCGTAAAGCCTGTCCAATCCCATACTCGAATCCCCCCAACACATGGATTGCCTGAGTCTGGTACCGATCGTGTTAGCTTGGGGCTGGCTGACCGCTAGTCGCCAAATTAGATCGTATAGCCTCCGCTCAGGCACACCCACAGGCAGCTCGACGTATCAGATCATTCCCGTCAAGCTGGTAGCCCCAATCTTCGAGCAATGAAATGGCCCAAGTTAATAAAGATAAGGCTGATAATAATTATAGTCAGATCGTCCCCCAGATGCGCACTAGACGATATCAAGCGAAACACTTTCGAATCAGCGACAATAGCTCTGACTGTTCTCTTGTTGTTCAACTTAGGCCACCCGCCTAAGGCAAGGCTTTGCAAGTTCATTGCCTCGAAAGCCTGGGTGAGTCCCCATTCCAGAAGAGGTCAGAGGGTACTCTGCAGCTCGGCTATTTTCGCATCATCCGAGCCAAGCAGCGGTGGCAGTCCAACCGCAAGCGGTAAATATTCTCCCAACTCTGTGATGCTGCAGCCACCATAAGAGACGTGGGCGGGAAAAGCAAACACAGCTCGGCCCCTCTCGGGTCTGCTCGACTTTCTTACAGATCCCACAAAAGCATCAATATCAAGCCATGCGCCTGCTCATATCCACATTTGGAATGATTGCGGTCAGGCGCACTGTAGTATGACACCTCAACAAGCATTATCGCTTGTGGATTAATTCTCCAGGTCTTCCGTCATTGGTCTCAGCTTCACCGATAGCAACTCACGGCATAAGACGCTGCCAGTACTTTTCGGCTCAGTGAAAAAATCACCGAAAAGCCAAATAATAATCAAACTAAATTCTTACCAAAGCTTGACTACGAGAGGTGACAATTTTTATCGGTTTTCGAAAATTGAGTCATTTAAACTTGGTAACCAACAATTCGTTCAGAAAGCCGAGAGGACCCAGGTTGGTTTGGCACGCGATCGCAGGCTTTGAGTAGGGAAGGCTCACAAAGGCTGTTTTAGCCCCTGGGGATGCAGAAGGACTATCTGAATATGAACACAGGCCAGTGAGTAATTCTCTCATTCAAGCTATTATGTCAGATATTTGAGCCCTGTGGCTTGGACTTAGCTCTCGTGTAATGTTCTAAATATGACAATCATCTGAAGTGAGACATACCCACCGGCCCATAAGCTGAACAAACTTGTTTCGATATCTTCGATGTGAGTTTCAAACCAGCCTGCCTGATGCTGTTCACCGCACTACCACGTGCGTTTTTCAGCCTTCAAGGGCTGTCCGACAGCGCGTGCCTTGATGATGGCTCCCTATAAAACCGGCCCATGCTAGACTTAACGTCATGGGCTCCTAGTTAGTCATGCTATTGCCAACATGTCCCATTGAGCCGAGACATCTACGCCCAGAAGAGAAATGGCACATCGCCGGGGCACACAGTGGGAGTCTAAGCGAGGTGTATGAACATACCTTGATGGCGAAGATACGAGGTACCAGGTACCAGGGGTAACCCTGAACGCCCAGATCGAGCAAGGAGTCACAGGCAACTTTCTTCAAATCCAACAGGTTAAAGCCATAATCAAATGCGATCTGAAGGTATTTCCCATGAAGTGACACAGATATTCTCCGGTTCTTCCTACCGCTCCGACAAAATGTGTGTTTTGCGATGACGATGTCGCCTAAACCATTCGAGAAACCTGTGCTTGATTGGTAGGTACTGTGGCAGGCAATCTTCACATTGCAGCAGATGAGACATCACGAGGATGCAATGACTGAAGACCGAGAAAATAGGTGAGGTACTATCCTGCAAAAATGAAGCCAGAGGCAAATGACTTGGTTGGAGTGGATTGTGATGGATGTCTTTTGAGAACGTTGCAGTTCGCCAACATCTACAAACGGAAGCCGCGATGCCGAGCTCGGCCGATTATCCAGCCCTTCTCCTCCTCCTTCCGTCCACACCTTTGCGAGAATCGTTAGTTGCTCGTTAATCACGCATGGCTTTTCCTCGAAAATAGCCTCCGTGTTCTTTGTTCAATGTCCGCATGGATCCCACCGACTCCCCGGTGTTCCCATGACTCCTGATGCCCACAATGGCTTATGCCTGTCTCTGGTCAGAGTCTTCTCCGTCTTTGAAAGACTGGTTATGCCTTCTCTCGGCAGCCTGGGCTCATCAGTGAGCAGTAAATGCGAATATTGTGGGAGGACGCATTGATGTAGACTATACCCCATCCGCATAGTTTCGGTATGGATTACTCGTACTGGTCTCAGTCTACGTGGAACAACCGGGTGAAACACCCTGTTCAAGTGAAGTATAATCTAAGCCCTTACCTTGGCCTCTGTTGCATTCGGTAGCCGAACTTCCTTCTTTGAAGAGACCTGTGCTTATGACGCTTTTCAGAGGTCGGAATCAGGCGCACAGCAACACAATCATGAAGTAATCGGCGGCGCTCAGTTTCCAGGGCAAGTCTGCTGAGATTTGAGCATCCTCTCGTGCACACGAGTCGAAGGATATACCGGCCACAATGTCATTATACTCATGTAGTGATGCTCATAGCTCGATATCTGCTTGGGAAGGAACAGCCATGTTTCTTACTACGACTATAAGGAAAGAGATGCTGTACCTTTCAGCTGAAAAAATACCCGAGACCAGTGATGAGACCGGGCACAGCTCCAAGTTCAGTCATCACGACGAGCGGCTCGGAAAGGCTCCCGTGTCTTACGGTCGGCATCGTGGTTCATCGGAGAATACATCTCACATGTAACCAGTAGTTTCTGTTCCTGCTGTGTTACCTGCACTTTGGTATGCGCCAGGCCTGCAAGCCTACGGAGATTAGTGTGGAAACTACGATCGGAGTTTGTCAACCTGCTATCCGTCGGCTGCAGGTACATCGGGCTGACGCCATCGCACGCCTCCAAGGCGCAATAGCGCCCACGTTGATATACAAGCTGGACAATTTTCAATTATAGATGAACTCAAATAGTTCTAGTATTCTATATCTCGATTTACAAATATTCCGATCGCGGATTTGTGATATACATTGTAAGCGCTCATGGATAACCACCATGGTCGGGAAGCTGCACCTCCGTGCTCCCAGTGTCGGTCGCGCAAAGTAAGCCTCCATTGAATACGTTTGCTTTTCACCCCGCATCTATTCTTAGTCGTTAAGACATTTTAGGTTCGCTGCGACCGTAAAAAGTACACTTGTGGGAATTGCGAGAGGCTAAAGCATACATGCTCCTATGAGAGGGATAACCCATCCCCCGGGCGCCCGAGGCATGACGGTGGCCATCCCGGAAGACATCGTGGAACTCGGGCGTGCATCTATTGCCGTCTTCAAAAAGCCCGATGTTCAGGTGAGACGCCACAGTGCAATAACTGTCACCGACGCCATCAGGAATGCCAATATCCAGCCTTTAGAGGAGCTCGCCAATTATCTCAGGATCGAGATGGAAAATTGACAGTCAAGTCTTCCACTCGCTTGGTCTCCCTGAATGAGCTGCAGCAAGGACTGTATGACGGTCGTTATGAGCGTTTTATAGTTGATCGCGCCGCTGATTTCTATCAGAGTTTACCCTGTAAAGGACGGAGCGGAGTTAGATGGAGTCCTTGATGACTATTTCTTGCATCTGTATCCCTTGCCTTCCTACAGCTTCCTTCACGAACCCTCGATTCGGCGAATGTGTGCTGCCCGAACGCTCGAGCCAAGTCTCGTGTTATCTATATGCGCCTTGGTCAAACTAAGGTGTAGACCGGCTGGGTCTCAGCCTTCCGAAAGTGTCTTGTTGATCGAACTTTCGGAAAAGAGGATCTGGGACATGATCGAGACGCCTTCAATATTCAGATTGCAGGCACTCTTCTTAATCATTCAGTATCATGCTGAAGTTGGCCGGTTCGAAAGGGCCTTCATGATGGCTTCCATTGCGAGCCGCCATGTGACTGCACTCCAGCTGAAGCATGAAAGCCCACACCTCAGCTTTGTCACTCAGGAGATTCGGCGGAGAGCTGCTTGGACGATGGCACTACTAGATGGTTACTTTTCTGTAGGGCTTCTCGGCTACAGCACGATAAATTATGAAGAGATATACCAGCAATATCCGTGTCGTGAAGAGGAATTTGGCTCAACGGATCCCGACACAATACGGGGCTCTTCCACCGCTCGGGTTGAAGACAAAGCTCACCACAGCATGCTGGAGCTGATACTGCGTATTTCCAGGGTGCGCAGAGATATCATGCGCTTCACCAGGCAGTTGGCCCTGCTAGAGCAGCCTCTCAAAGAGTTTCAGGGTATTGTGCAAGGATTCCAAATGAACCTCACTCAGCTTCAGGAGAAAATAGCGTCCGTTGTGGGCTCTTCAGCCACTGGAACCATAATCCAGCCAAACTTCCGATGGGTTGTGAGATCTTTAGAGGTCCGACTCGCTTGGCGTCAGGCACACTGTGACCTGTTTCGCCTCTTCCTTCTCGGGCATCCCAATGCGGCCCCTGATGTGGTATTGCGTCCCTTGGGATCAAGCACCTATGCTAGCCAAGCCCAGGAAATATGTCAGGAACACAGTGACTGGATAGTAGAATCTATTAAGAAGGTTCGAAAGATGAATCTCCAGGTCCTCTTCTCATTCGATATCGCGAGATGCGCTTATCAGGCCGCACGCCTTAATCTCTTTCTCGCTCATATGCCAAACGTGCGGCCGCAGCTAACATCAGAATCCGCCATTTCTAATGCTGCAGAATGCCTAGCTTTCATCAAGGAAAGATTTGTATCGTCTGCTCATGCGCAGCGGATGATCTCAGACCTCAGTCTATTGATTGGAGCCTACGAGACGCGTGATGGGCATTTTGGAGCGGCGATGGCGCTTGATTCGTTACGGTTTTCTGGGGATGCAGTTGAGAAGCACAACCAACTATCGGCACACAGTCTTATTCATCAGGCTAATTTCGTGGATGATAGTTATCTCTATGAGTTGTGAGATCTTCTATCTGAGCGCGTGAACGTGATACTTCAGATGAGGCGCGCTCAGACGAATCACTACCACGTGCCAGTCTCGGAGGACCTCCGCTGCGGGGGTCTTTTGCGGGGTTCCCTACGTCGCACAGAGTACTTCACTGACACAAAGCTCGCTATGTTGAAGGAGCATAATCTCATCCATTACTCAGTCATACAGCCACCATGGTTCTTTCTAAGCCCGAGAACAAGCACGTCCTGAAGGCCTTTGACCTCACCGGCAAGGTTGCTGCCATTACAGGTACCTTCCCCGAAGAGCAACATTAGCAGCTTCTAACTGATCGCAGGCGGTGCCCGGGGTATTGGACTTGAGGTTTCGAGGGCCCTCGCAGAAGCTGGTGCCAACGTAAGATGAGGCATTCTACCAAGCAGCCCTGTGCTGACTATCGCAGGTGGCCTTGATCTACAACTCGTCTAAAGCGGCAGAAGCCATTGCCGAAGAGATCGTTACCCAGAACAACGTGAAATCAGCTGCCTATAAGGCGGATGTTGGAAATCAGGAGGATATTGAAAGGGTAATCCAACAAATCGCCTCAGACTTTGGCAAGCTCGATATTATCGTTGTGAATTCGGGAGTTACTTCCAATATTGCGGCGGAAGACTACACCACGGAACAATGGCGTGACATCATGAAAGTGAATCTAGATGGCGCGTTTTATAGCGCACAGGCGGCTTCTCGGATCTTCAAGCAACAAGGACATGGAAATGTCATCTTCACGGCCTCTGTCAGTGCAACATTGGTGAATGTGCCTCAGAAGCAGGCAGCGGTATGTTGCATTCTATTTCGAATCTAAGGTGTGGACTAATCAGCATGGTCCAGTACAATGCCTCCAAAGCCGGGGTCGTGCAGCTGGCAAAATGTCTGTCTGTTGAATGGGTTGACTTTTGCCGGGTCAACTGCGTTTCCCCGGGGTTCATAGCCACGGAGATCCTCGATATCCACCCACTGGAATGGCGCGAGAAATGGAACGACATGGTGCCGGCTAAGCGAATGGCTGATGCCTATGAACTCAAAGGAGTAAGTCAGCTTCTGCCTTGTGACTTTTCACTACCTCCTTTATCCGAAACGGTGAAAAGTTACTAATGTTTCAGGCCTATGTGTTTTGTGCTTCCGATGCCTCGAGCTATATGACTGGAGCCAACCTCGTGATTGATGGCGGCTACACGCTGCCTTAAGCACAACTCCGGCAGCCTAGCGTCCACGTTATGTTGGACTCTTTTGACAGCAAATGACACAATGGGCGTACATATGTAAGATGCGGTAGGAGTGTAGTCACACCCGAGAATATGTTTCACAGACGGATGATCAGTACACGCGAACACGAGGTCTATTGTAAGCGAGACGCATGAGAAGCCCGCAAGGCTGCCTTCCAATACCCGACCTGTTAGTTTAGGCACAGGTTATGAATTTTTGTATCAATTCCCAACTCTTGAGGGTGCAGTCAATCTTCAATCTTCGAATGGGAAAGTGTGTATTTCCTTCGAGGGTCTTCCTTAGAAGCCGTCCGCACCTTGTGCAGACCGAGTACGATGCCTCATCGTGGTGGTCTTCGCCATCGTTGGCACTAGTGTGTTCTTGGTATTTTCATGCCTCAGGTGTCGATAATGTTCGATGACTTTGGGATGGACTGAATTGAGGCCTTCGCGGTTCCCCCACTCTCCATGCATCCATGACAATCATTCTTTATCTGCAACAGAAGATAATGCAAGGGCTATATTATCCAGATAAAGCTAATGCAAATATCTCCTCGATGCGATGATCAACTTTAGGCACCATCATATCCTCCCCCGAAGTCCCAATGAGCATGGGCCGCTGGTTGCTTCACCCAAGGACCACGGCGCTAAGCTCGGACTACGTGGCTGTCACCCCGCCTATGAACTGTGGCTGCTTGAAGTTAAATCCCAGCCCGACATGCTCCCCCACTATGATAAAACGAGCTGCGTCGAATGGGGCCTGGAAAAGACGGTGAGTGCGCACTAGCCATCCGCTCCAACGTGCCCAAAGGAGCGAGCCATTGATCTCATTTGCTGTTGCTTAGAATCCGCATTGACAATGTCGATCAATACGTCGGGCCGGAATTAATTCATGAACCGTCTTCACTGGCTGCACTGATACCAGCCTCGATAATGCTTTGAGCCCGATCAGCCGTTGACGGATTGCGTCATTATCTCGAGGCGAAGATTTCCATAGGCAGTGTTCGGTGTCAAATCTGATGGCATATAAATAGTATCGAGATCCGTGGCTCATGGTGGCTGAACCACGTTGGTTTCTGAGCTCATCTTGAAGTTCATCATTACCGTTTACACCATGGTGAGGAACATCAGTCTCCTCAGCCTCGATGGCGGGGGTGTCCGCGGATTATCCTCCCTTTACATTCTGAAGCACATCATGGAATCCATTGATCCTGATAACACACCAAAGCCATGCGAATACTTTGATTTGATAGGAGGGTCGGGGTCAGGCGGGTAGGTATTCTATAATGCACAAATCGTCCCGATCGGGGTTTTATTACTAATGCTCCATATCATAGGTTGATAGCCATTATGCTTGGTCGACTGGAGATGGACATTGATCAGTGCATCAACGCATACAAAAGACTGTCAAACCACGTATTTGCTCGCAAGCGACTACTGCCAGTGGGAGGCAACTTGCGCCGACAATCGAAATATGACGGTCGCAGGATTGAAACTGCCATGAAGGCGATTCTTCATGAGCTTGGCTACGAAGATGACATACTTCTGAGAGAACCGGCATCTTCCTGCAAAGTGTGAGTCCATCTTAAGGATTAAGGAACTGCCTTCTAATTGGCACAGTTACGTTTGCGTGACCGACGACGGTTCAAAACGAAATCTAGCACCCTTGACAAGCTATCCGAGCAAATACTGCTCCAACGAGCTTTACAAGACCGCCAAAGTATGGCAAGCTGGTAGAGCCTGCTTCTCCACAGAGCAGCTCTTCGATCCCGTTCCCATCGGACCTAGCGGACGGCGATTCTACAACAGCAACACAGACGCTAACAATCCAGTGCGAGAAGTCTGGATAGAGGCGAGAGGCATATGGCCATCCGGCTCATTGGATACCCAAATACGGTGCATGGTGTCTATCGGTACCGGTGTTCCTTCAATCAAGAGATCCAGCAAAGCGATGTTCGGCTTACTGAAGTCATCGCGCACTGATTCCATCGACACCGAGGTGGACATGAACAAGTTTCTCCGAGAGCATACGGAACTGGATGACGAGAACCGTCTATTCCGATTCGATGTACCCAACGGATTAGCAGATATTTCTCTCGATGGCATTGATGAAATCGACACGATCGTGGATGCTACCGAGGAATATCTCGCCAAGGAACCGGTCTACAAGCAGATACAGAAATGCGGGCGAGCTCTCAGTGCAGGCCCTTGAGCCAGTTTGTGATATTTCTTGTTGTATAGACCTGGGTGGCAGACTGCTGGAGTTGGATGCGAACGTCTCATATCTGTCTTTTAATACTATCGATACCAATGTCAGATTTCCTTCGATCTATCGCACGCCATGACTGAATGAAGAATCAACCCAACAACATCGAGAACCAAGAACAAAAATAACCTTCCGGAACCTTAATCTCTACCAAATAGACAACAAATCCTCTCTATCTCTCCAACCACTCCACCCAAAAGTTCAACGATGACGAAGTATCTGTTCCCGGAAACATGACGTCAGGAAATCTCACCTCAACTACAAAGCCAGAATATCTCTCACATTCCCATTAACCACACCCAAACCTTTACTATCTCACAGTCTACCATACCATAGAACAGAACAGAAAATCCTCACCAAAATGGTCAAATCCAAAGACACCGTCATCGAGTACTTTCCCCCCTTTCCAAAACAACCCCTTCCACCCAAAACACTACTAATAATGCTGACAGCGAATTCAACTCCCTCGTCAACATGACGCCCAACGAACTCCGCGACTGGCTCAAAGGTACCCAATCGCAGTCCTCAGGCTGGACGAACGAGTCGTCCTCGTCGGGGGAGACAATCGGACATGAAAGGCATGCCTCCACCCCTTCTTCACTCTTCCCTAAATCACATCACGAAGTCTCCTATTTCCTTGTTTATTTTGCTTAAGCTAACGATATGTTGATAACTTTGGGGTATGGATATACAGCGGCCGCAAAATCGTCTCCATCCTCGAACACAACCCGTCCAAAGACCCATCGGGGTACTCGGACGAAGACGTCGATCATATGCGAAAGGTAGTGTCGTACTGTAAACGGCATTTGGCGCAGGAGGAGACGGCGAAGCAGAATACGGATAGTAAGAGTTATAAGTCGTTGAAGAATTGGGGGCATGATCCGTTGAAGGGATAATCTTTCCTTCATTTTTTACACTTGATTGGGGGGGGGGTTATGTTGGTGTGACTGGGACTATGGTTGGGTTGGCCGTTTGAGAGGGTTTGTTTGTGGGGTAGGGGAATATAACATGTTACTTTGTAGTCGATAGTGATGGTCTGTGGTCCATAGATTTATGTGACTAATTGGGAGGGTAGAGGTGATGTTTGTATGTAACGATACTTTTACTATTGCTTTGGATGGTATTCATTTGATAGTCCCATGATTATGGTGGTGAAAGTTTCATTTACTATACACTATCCATACGTACTACAGTAACAATAGACACCATTTTCTATTTCTTCTTCTTGTATTATAGCTACATACCTACCTAACGAGCTCATCTTAGCTTCACCCACCCCCCAAGGGTTACCCCCCAAGAGGACAAGCTACTAGACTCCAGCACCACGATGAGGTGTGAGCTTCAATCGCTGGAGGACCTGGCCCGCACAACCAGGCGTCTCAACGCCATGTATTTCTACATGGGTGAGACTTTTATTGTTTTCGGCGCTATTACAGCGCTGGCTCAAAACAACTTGTACCTGACCAGCGGACTAAGCCAGCTAGTCAAGTGTGCGGCTTTTTCTATATACTTGCATTCCCTGTCATCTCAAAAATGAGAGAAGGTACTTGCTAAACACCGGGTGGAGGTATAGTGGGCTCGACGGGTGTGTGTCGAGCCAACTACCTATACCTGGACGGCATTGTGCACCGTCACGCACCCCCGGTGGACTCCCTTATGGCCCGTAGGGGGGCAGGAGCAAAAGTCTGTTTTTGTATACCGAGGGGTGGCAGGGTGAGGCGGACGTTTGCGGGAACGTGGCACGCTGCGCGGCTAGCTGCTGTAGCAGCCCCCGGTGGGGTAGGGTGGGGAGTATGAGGGGGAGGGAGGGAGGTAGGTAGGTAGGGCAGAGGCAGGCAGAGAGAGGCAGGCAGGCAGAGAGAGAGGCAGGTAGGTAGGTCAGGTAGGTCAGGTAGGTCAGGTCGGCAAGGCAGGTTGATGAGGTGAGGCAGGTTGATGTAGGAGAGGCAGGTCTTGCTCACAGGCCCCCAGGGCTTGACATGGCCTGGGTCGACTGGGGCAGGAGTACTTACCTGATATATTAGTATTGTATACTGAGGCAAAAGTGGCAGGTGAGGTAGGCAAGGTGAGGTAGATGAGGTGAGGTAGGTAGGTAGGAAAGGGAGGGCAGGACAGGACAGGATAGGGTAGGTTGAGGTAGTCAAGGTAGATGAGGTAGGAGGTGAGGCAGGGCAGGGCAGGATAGGGCAGGTTGAGGCAGGCAGGTGAGGTAGGTTGAGACAGGGGCAGACAGGAAAGGTGAGGGGAGGTAGATGAGGTGAAGTAGGCAGGTCGGTAGGTAGGTAGGGCAAGGCAAGGCAGGTAGGCAAGGTGAGGTGAGGTAGGTGAGGCAGAGCAGGACAAGACAGGCAGATGAGGTAAGGTGAGGTAGGTGAGGGAGGACAGGGCAGGGCAGGATGAGGTAGGGCAAGGTGAGGTAGGGCAGGTGGTGGCAGGTGAGGTAGACGAGGCAGATGAGGTAGGTTGAGGCAGGTGAGGTAGGAGGTGGTTCACAAGCCCCCAGGGCTTGACATGGCTTGGATCGACTGGGGGCAGGGCGACTTACCTGACAGCTCAGTTGCTGTAGACAACGAGCCAGCAGTCGTGGACGAAGATAGAGAAAGATGAAGGTGAGAAAGAAGATAGAAGAGGTAGAAAGATAGAAATAGGAATGGAAACGGTAGAATCAGACATGGGTAGGAAAGAGAGCACAATAGTATGAAAGGTAGGTGAAGGTAGGTGAATGTATGGTAGACTGGGGAGTTGTAGGAAGACAAGTCTGGGGAGAAAAGTCCGGGAGCTCAAGGGGCAATTTATAGTCGTTGGGTGGTCACGCTTATTGACTTCATGTTTATCCTTAGACCTGTTATATTGACTTCATATTGATCCTTAGACTTGATACATGACTTCAAAGTCGAGTCACATAGGAGTCACGGTGTTATAAATAGATCCACTACGTGGTGAGGTGTAGCCGATGTCATCAAAAAAAGGAGGCATCTAGCAATGGAAGTCTAGACATATGTCAGTATGCGGCACAATTTAGAACGAACAGAACAGGTTCCTCAAAGTCTCATGTATTGTGCTTCAATCAAAATAGATACATCAGATACACAGTGTCACTTCCTCAACCAGTTCCTTCCATAAGGCGGGAGCTTCTCTCTTGCTCCAAACATCCAGACTGAAATACCAAGAACTGCTAGAGTGGCCGCAGCACTCAAAACTTTGCTGCGAGAAGTTGTGTCGTTCCCTTCTCGGTCAAAAGGCGCCTTGACAGGCGGTGATAGCTTCCTTATATTTTTCTCAGAGTAAGGAGGGTATCTCGCACCCATCGCCCCCTCCATCCACGTTGGAATAGCATTCGTATATGTGCGAAGATGCGAGAAAGCAAGTATTCCGTACTTTCCATGGTAGCAACCAGTACCAGAGTTCCCCACACCACCAAAGGGCGCATCAAGAGCAGCGGCATGGAGGAGACAGTCATTGAATGTCACACCACCAGAAGCAGTCTCATCCTGAATGCGTTTCTTTTCAGACTCGACGGTAGTGAAGGCGTAAAGAGCTAACGGGTGCTCAATACTGCGAGTGAAAGCGATGGCGGTATCAAGGTCCGCGTCAATGATGGGCAGGATGGGGCCAAAGAGCTCTTCAGACAGAAGAGGATCGTCGGGACTAACGCCCACAACAATGGTAGGTCCAAAGTATCGATTTTGACGGTCGCGAATGCCGCCGTAAATGACCTTACCGGATGTTCTATCGAGAAGAGACTCGAGACGATCGAAATTTCGCTCGTTGATGATGCGACTGTAGTAGTCTGGCTTGTTATCTCGGCCGCCAGTGAACTCGTCAAAGTAATGGATCAGTCTCGTCAAGAAAGCTTCACGTATGCTGGGGTCAATGAGGACGTGATTCACGTTGACGCAGATCTGGAGTCCACATTAGGGCCGATGAAGTGAGTCATTCTTATTTAGGGGAAAAGTCGTACCTGTCCAGCATTCGAAAACTTAGCCCAAGCAATGTGTTTTGCCGCGAGATCGATATTCGCAGATGGGGCAACAATTGCAGGCCCTTGACCCCCCAGTTCCAAAGTGACGGGGGTCAAATGTTTGGCAGCAGCAGCATAGATGATCTTGGCAACATTTGCAGAGCCAGTGTAGAAGATGTGATCGAAGCGACTTTCAAGAATATGCTTCATTTCCGACGGCCCTGCACTGACGCAAGTAATAGCGTCGCGATCCATGTACATGGGGACGATCTCCATCAGGAGACCTTGGGAGGCTTGTGCAACGTCGGACGGCTTCAGGATCACCGCACAGCCAGCGGCAATAGCAGCAACCAAGGGTTGTAAGGTCAGCATGAAAGGGAAGTTCCAGGCGCCAATAATCAATGACACGCCCAATGGCTCTTGACGGACTACAGTTCCGCCCAAAAAGTTGATGGGATCCCATCTTGTGGGCTTCTCATCCTTTGTCCACTCGTCAAGCTTGTCAAGGGTACGTAGAATGTCATTTTGAAGGCCCGTAATTTCCCCCAGCATAGCCTCCAGAGGATGCTTGTTCAAGTCGGCACGAAGGGCATCAAGGATGCGGTCCTTGTTGTCCTCGACCATCCACCAGGCTCTCTTAAGCTGATGGCGTCTCCAATCTTTGCTCTTGGTGCGACCCGAGGCGAAAGCGGCTCGGACGCCGGCATATGCCTATCCCTTGTTAGTTAGAATGGATATTGGCACGGTCGCAAACGGATGAATTCGCTTGCCTGGTCAAACTCCACCTCGGTGGTAAAAGCCATGATACTGTTATTGTGATGCTTGTTGATACTAAATAGAGAATGCAGAAACTGCGTTTGAGTTGTGGCTTCTTCTATCCATGGGAAAGCTCGAAAGGTGGAGCAGCGATCGCTCCGATCGGGAACCAGCAAGGATGGAATGGGAACTGATTGCCGCTAACCCGTGACACCCCCGCTTATACTCAAAAGCAAAAATGCAATTCACTCTTCTTTTACTCGAATCACATGCTACTATCAGAGACGAAGTGAGATGATTGGATACTAATCTATGCCTTATTAATATACTACGGTTGACCCCGGTAGTTTTGTTAGTATGGTGGAGAGGTGCAGGGGGGTGAATCCTTTCAATTCTGCCGTTTATATAATTATTAATAATTATTAATACTTTGTATGGCCACCTTTCATGTTAATCACTGCCTGGTACCTTGCAGGCATACTATCAATCAATCATTCAAGAATGCCTCTGGTAAAGCATCCCACGCAGCTTGTATGATCTCATGTAGTCAATTATATAATAACTACTTATCCTGGGGAAAGTATTACACTATTACTTAATCCAGTCTTTTATCCAGTTCCAAATAGCTTTAATTGGATTGAGATCGGGTGAGAAAGCTGGCTAAATAATTGGAAAGATCCCACGCTTATTAAACTCTTGAATAGTAATCTTGCATGACCAGGAGCATTATCTTACATTAATTAAAGTTGTTGATATCCGTTGCGTTTAATCAAGTATATAAAACCATCAATAATAGGAATAATTTATTTAATATAGCTTTCAGTCTTGATACTTTCTTATTCTTTCTTCCAAAAGAGGCATGGTCCTTTAGAATTACTGTAGAAAGAGATCTAAAATATTTAACCATACTTATATAGTAGATTTATACAGAGATAGATTTTATTAAGCTCTTTACCAGGCTTGCGAGTCATATATATTTGTTTATAAAAGCCTGAAGTTACCTAGGTTTCATTAGTCCAGAATATTTAATTTCATTAATCCTGTATCTAATATAGGTATTTAAAAGCCCAGGCTAACTTTGCTTATTTATTAGCTAATAAAAAAAGTAGTTTTTCAAAGTACTTTACAGCGTGTATAGTCTCTTTTTTTAAAAGAATATATTAAAGTTATTACTCTAACAGGGAGCTCAAGCTCTTTGATAATATGATAATATGGTAGCTGATATATATATTTTGAACTTGATATCTATTATATAATCTAATTAACTTCTTTATCAGAAAGCTTAGGTATACTGCCTCTTGCTTTTCAGGATGTAGCTTGTTGATTTTAGTATATATATTGAATTTGATAATAGCTAATCTGTAGCTGATTAATTATTTATTAATAGATAAAACCAGTATCATGAAGAGTAAGAACACGGATACAGTTATCATGATTAAGATGCTTTGAATTTGTTGATTTTGGAGAGGTAGATTCAGGAGTTAAAGATATCTTTGAAAATACTAAGAATTAGTAGAATTCATTAAATTTCATGTGTTTGTGGGCTTTAACTTTAACGCGCGGCTATATCAGGCAGGTGGTATTAGTTAAGAGACTCACCGCTTGAAGGATTCACCCCCCTGCACCTCTCCACCATACTAACAAAACTACCGGGGTCAACCAGAGTATCTTTGAGCCTTCTCAGCATCCTCTGTCTCACCCTCCATCTCGGTAACCTTGGCTCCAATACTTCCGGTGCGGTCTGATTCCCAATCTGTGCTCATATGTTAGCTTGCTTGAAACATTCAAGAAGTTGGGGCAATCCTTCTTCAAGCCAATTTCAATACGTACCAGCAAACTTGCGCGCAGGGATGCGCCGCTGCCACATATCTTCCAGCTCCTCCAGTGAGCGTCCGGTGAGCTCAGGAAGGAAGAAGTATCCGCAAGCCACCCCCACGGCTGCAAGGGAGCCATAGATAAAGCCAACCTTGGACTGGAGATCGGCATACGGGGCCTTGAGTAGGTAGGGAAGAGAGTAGGAGACTGCAAAGTCGCAAACAATCCGGATAAGCCAGGCAACAACCGAGGTCTTATCGCGGAGTCGCAGATGGGGAGTTTCTGCGCCCGTAATGACAGATCTGTGTGTAAGTCAGTGGTCAGCACATCCCCTGTCAACGGTATTTGATGCTAGTCGCGGTAAGGGGGCATACATAGACCCGAAGGACATGATGTAAAATAGCCCGTACATCATGAGCACCCCACAAACTCCACGCTTTTTGCCATCGGTTATGGTGCCTGTCCCTAGCCCACCACAGATCATGAGTAGGGCGGTAGTCATAGTACCGCCAATCAGGTAAATGGGCCGTCTTCCAGTTGTGTCAACTAAGGAGAAGGTTACCAAAGGGCCCATGGTCGAGATGCCTCGGGATCCTAGCGTGAAGGCGAACGGGTTCATGACTTTTAGGGATTTGACGAACAGACTGCCATACTGGCTGACGAAGGATTGTCCAGTCAATTGATTGAAAGCCGCGGTCATCACTGCAATCATTGTCCGTCTCTGAGAGATGTCAGTACCACTCGCACGTAAGTCAGGGCATGTACGGGAAGGAGACTTACCCGGTTGGTTCCCTGGAGAAGTTCAGCCCAGGAGCCTTTTGTTTGCGCGTTTGCCTCGACAGCTGCTTGCAAAAATGCCACTTCACCAGCAACATCTATATCCTTCCCCTTGTTAAGGTATTCGAGCTGTTTCGTCGCCGCCTGAATCTTGTTCTTCCGGATAAGCCACCGAGGGCTCTCTGGGACAAGCCAACTGCAAAGCAAGATGAAGCAGGGGAACGTCCACATCACACCGATCGGGATTTTCCAAGCAGCGTTTCCCTCCAACTTGGCCGTTTCATACGTGATGATAGCACAAATGAACGAGCCAAACATGTGGGCAAATACGTATACCACCACTGTCGCCCCGCGAACCACAGTAGGGCAGATCTCACCGAGGAACATGGGCACAAGCCAGTCCTCCCAGCCAATGAAACATTGTACTATCATCCGTCCGGCCAGGATCTGACCGAAAGTCGTCGCGCTGTAACTGACGGAGATACCGATGATGCACATCAGCTGCATGCCTATAAAGCAGGTTCGACGTCCATAGTATTCTCCAATCGCCCATCCGATGAATGTGCCAGCTGCTTTTGCAGGCAGGCCAAGAGAGTTGAGGAAGGCCAAATGCTGAGTGCTGAATCCATACTCCCCAGTGGAGCTATCATAAGTGCCGAATTGCTTTTCGAAAGCTTGGAGAAGTCAACAGAGAACTTGTATGCAAAGAAGAAGATTAGTGGATCGCAATTCTTACAGTCCATTGTCTGGATGGTCGAGTAAACAGCATCATCAAAGCCATAGCTGAAAACACTAGTGGCAATGATAGTGTATGCTATCAACATATTCCAGGTGAAAGCATGACGCATATTCTGTAAGTTCTTCAAGCTCGCCATCTTCTCGTTCAAAGTGCAGTGAACCCTAAGAAACCGATTATAACTCAGCAGAAGTCAAAGGTGCCTTCGGCTCAAATGAGCCACGAGAGGATCGTGAAATCTTTGCCCAATATACATAAACCCAGCCATCTCGCGCTCTCGGACTTTCTTTATAGCAATTCTTGAGGTATCGCGACATTCTGGGGCGATGTTGCCATATCGCTCTAGAGGCGTCTTGAGGGGAGTGGCGCTCTCTGTCCTGTTCCATGAATCCTACGCTAAATGACCGACAGCCGTAGCCTGACCGAGTACCGGACGCTAAAGATACTATCCATCACGCAGTGGAGAGAATAGTAGGAAATCAATGGAGGTGGATGAAGCCATCGTGCGGAGTGATGATACCATCGCTAATTGTCCCGTCCAAGCGTTAGCGGCTGAGCTAACAATCATGTTGTTTTGAAACCACCCAATAATATCACCTGTCTCCTTCAACATATCGTCAAAGTAGCGGAGAATCAAACGATGTGTGCGTATGTTTATCAGATAACTATAAAGCTATCAAGCACCTCATAGGAATCATGTGTGTGATTGCATCAAGCCCCAGAAATCCCATCCTCACCACACCACCACCACCATGACCGCACCCAAACGCCCAAACTTCCTCGTCATCGTCGCCGATGACCTTGGTTTCAGCGACACCTCTCCCTTTGGGGGAGAAATCGACACGCCCAATCTGCACCGTCTTGCAATGGAAGGCATCCGCATGACAGACTTCCACACTGCGGCTTCCTGCTCACCCACCCGGGCGATGCTCCTCTCAGGCACAGATGCGCACATCGCAGGACTGGGCGTCATGGCAGAGAGAAGAAACCGATTCCCACACATCTTCGACGGCAAATCCGGATACGAAGGCTATCTGAACTACAAAGTCGCAGCCCTGCCCGAGATCCTACAAGACAACGGCTACTTCACCTGCATGTCCGGGAAATGGTACACCAACCCTACCCTACCCTACCCTACCTCATCCCCCAAAGCATCACACATCACTAACCTCACAACCAACACAGGCACCTAGGCCTAACCAAAGACGTAGCGCCCTGCTCCCGCGGGTTCACCAAAAACTTCACCCTCCTCCCCGGCGCAGGCAACCACTACAACCACGAGCCCCAACTCTACGACACGACCGAAAAGCCCCGAGTCATCATCAAAGGCGACAAACAAAACCTCTGGATGCGTGACGACCAATTCCTCAACGGCGACACCGACCTCCCGAGCGACTTCTACTCCTCCAACACATTCACCTCCAACCTCCTCTCCATCCTCCAAAACCGCACCCCTGAGCAAACCTCCCAACCCTTCTTCGCCTACCTCCCCTTCACAGCCCCCCACTGGCCCCTCCAAGCACCCCGAGAAACCATCAAAAAATACCACGGCCAATACGACGATGGGCCCCTCGCCCTCCGCACCCGCCGTCTCCACAGCCTAATCAAGAACAACCTCGTACCCGCAGACGTCGACCCCGCGCCCATCATCACCCTCAACACAACCCCATGGGACGACCTCCCCCCGGACGAAAAAGCAAAGTCCTCCCGCGCGATGGAAATCTACGCCGCAATGGTCGATCTCATCGACGTGAACATCGGCCGCGTGCGAGAATACCTCCAATCCATAGACGAATGGGACAATACCTTCGTGGTATTCATGTCCGATAACGGCGCAGAGGGGCAGCTCCTCGAAGCTATCCCCGTCCTAGCGGGCGCTACTTTGGGAGATGTCATCGAGAAATACTACGATAACTCGCTCGAGAACCTGGGGAACCATAACTCCTTCATCTGGTACGGTCCCCAGTGGGCCTCGGCAGCTACTGCGCCCTGTCGAGCCCTGAAATCCTACACTACAGAAGGCGGGATTAGATGTCCGTGTATCGTTCGCTACCCACCCCTAACAAACACTGGGATGACCCCAGGTACTATCACCAACACCTTCACCACAGTAATGGACATTCTCCCTACGATCCTCGATCTAGCGGGCATAGCCCACCCGGGGACGACGTTCCGCGGGAGGGAAGTAGCCCCTGTGCGCGGACATTCCTGGCGGCCGTTGTTGGAATCCAAGGGTGACGATGATGTGGATATCTATCATGAGGATGTGGTGGGATGGGAACAGCTCGGGATTGCGGCTGTCAGGGTGGGGCAGTGGAAAGCGCTGTATTTGCCGCCGCCGAGGGGAGAGGGGAAGTGGGAGTTGTATGATCTCGAGAGGGATTTGGGGGAGGTGGATGATCTTGCGGAGACGATGCCGGAGAAGTTGGCGGAGATGGTGGCGCATTATGAGACGTATTTTCAGGAGTCTGGGATGTTTGATTCGTATTCGGTGTTTCAGGAGGAGTTGAAGAGGAGGGGGGTGGGGAGGGCTTGGTAGATTAGATTTATATTATCTTGTAGAGTTGGGTGGGTTTATGGGTCTAGTGGTATAGATTGGAGGGCTTTGGTTATTGCCTATTCTTCACTATTCTTATTATGTTTGTACGTGGTTTATCTGTACAGGTGGGATATCATACAATCTAAACACCATCTTATCCCGTCTAGGCATACATGCATCCGCTGTGGTGAACTCCAACCAGAAAATATGACAAGATAAAGAAATAAAGTGATGCAAGGGAATTCAGCCGGTCTTTTCATGTATGTGATTCCGGCGTGTCTACCGTCCCTCGTAAGACTCATTGCTGGTGGATACAGCACGCCTTCCCCATCCACTAAACAATCCGCCACCATTTGATGCTGGCTCTGTCGGCGCCTTGGCAATGGATGGTGGCCTGCCCAGGAATGAATGTCGTCCTTCGGGGATGATTCCGTTCCGGGCCATGACCTTCCGCATCGAGTCCAGTTTGCCTTTGACTTCTTCAAGTTCCTGACGTGCGACTGCTTCTGCCGTTTTTGCATTGACTAATTCAAGCAGTAGGGATTCCTCCGCTGCCGGCTTGTTGTTCTCGGTTGCAAGGACGGATTGCAGTCCCAGGCTGCTGGATCGTTTGGTAAATGTCGTCGAATTTGTGGTACTCTTTTGGCTCTTTTGTGAGTTGGTGCGGACAAGTTTCAGTTCTCGGAGACCGGTGCTGGTGTAGCCTTCGCTGGTATCGCTGGTTGGGGAGCCGTAGGTTTCGGATGGCGCCGTGTCAGAATTCCGGGTCTTGGTTTTGACCGTGCGTAGCTCCCGGACCATTCGCTCTAACCGCTGGCGCTCACGGTAGCTGTCTTGAATACGGCCTCGCGCTTCACGGAGTTGTTCTCGAAGGGATGTGTTTTCTTTCTCGTGCTCATCAATCCGGCGCGTCAAGCTCTTGCATCGGTTTGATTCTAGTTCATGCATCTCCTTGTACCGGTTGAGGTCGTCACGCAGCTGGTGCTTGGTTTGGTCGGTCGAGACGACCCTGTGCGTTTCGACCATGGCGAATCTCGCGTCGGCTTTGTGGACTAAATCCATCGGTGGCTCTTCAGATGTCTCTTTGATGTATTGCAGCATTGACTTGGCAAGGACTTGGTCTTCCTCGCGCTCCTCCCGTTCTTGCTGCAGTTCTCGCGTGAGATCGGCGTGTTGGCGTTGAAGGTCGCTGAGGGCCATGAGGAGATCCTCGATCTGTGTGTGGAGGTCGCGATCCTTGTGTTGGGATATGGCTGATTTTGCACGTGGCTTTTGTACGTCCGTCGACAGTTCCGTCGGCGCGGTGCTGGCGTCCGAGGCCGACTCCACAGAATTGAGGGTTGATGTCATGCTCTGTTTGGACGTTGACCGCCGGATGCTGGCCAGATTGGACGCGCTTGCACTGTTGGGATTGAGACTGATGGACTTGACGGAATTGTGTGAGTTAGATCCCGCCCAGAGTCGCCCAAGGAATCGAGAAGCTGCTGCCTGCATCTGAGGGAACGAGATACCGGTTGGAACGCCCTGTGATTGATTATAGCTAGCTTCCAGAGCCTGGAGGCTTTCCTTTGTGACAAGCGACGTGAGAGACACAAAGTCGTTCACGAAGTCATCCGCATGACAGGCATACCTGTAGGAATTAGATTAATTCGTAATTGGCTTGGCTGATGACTTACGTGTCCCACAGGCTCCTCGAAAGCAACAATTGCATGACATCTTCGAATTCTGCGCATGCCATAATCTTCTTCTCATTCCGCGTCATCAGAGAGAGAGCAACCCGCATCAATGTCTCACAGGCACCCTCCAGGAAGATAACGTCGTAGATTCGGAGAAGCATGGGCAGCGGGCACGCGACTGCGAAGAAGGACAAGAACCATTGCGATACGTAGACCGGTTCAACATGCAGCATCTCAAGGTGTGCGAACAAGCCAGGTCGCAGGCGAGCTAACAAATTCTGGAATTGGTAGACGCGCAGATGAAGCCCGGAGAGATCAGGAAGGTAGCAGGTCCGCAAGTCATAATGGTCCATCAGCCTGAGCGCCGGTTAGCTCCGAAGTGCACGCTGCAGCTTGCTTATATACATACCTAACGAGTACGCAGAACGCCTCTGCATCCGTCATGTGCATCAGCAAGGGACCAACGACAAAGCCCAATCCCTGGCAGTAGCCGATCTTCGTGTCGTACAAACTGAAGCATTTCAGCACCCGTGCGAGCATCTGCTGCCCCTCCCCGTTAGGATCCCGGAACATCTCCACATTGGGAAAGCTACGGCCAATATCTTTGCCGATGAGCCCTTCGTAGGGACTCGTCTCGCCACACAATCGCTGGTATTCCGCCAACAATGTGTTATCCCGGGCGCCCGCCAAGCTGGGCCACACCACACCACGCAGTGGTGGCGGAACACCGCTCCGGATTTTGTTCGAGGTCAATGTAGGTAGTCTCTGGGCCGTTTGGGGATAATCTGCGACCAGCGCTGCCCAGAACTCGAGTTCGGTCATTGGCGGAGGAGGCAGCTGGGAGTAGCGTAGTGATGATCGGGGGTCCTCGTCGATCAGTCGCTTGATCTGGTGCAGAGACTGCGAGCGAGACGGTCGGGTGACTCGCTGCGCATGCGACTTGCTTGCCAGAGCCGACTTGGGGTTCGTCGCAAGAGCGTTGTTTTCCTGCTCCAGTCGCGCTAAGAGAAGGGCAGTGGACTGGTACACGTCAACTGCTGCATCTTGAATCTTTCGGACTAGATATACGCACCTCATCCGACCCTTCACAACGGGGTTCCTGCTCTTCCGTCTTTTCCAGCTCCTCCCAATCCACTGCATCGCTCCGGTCCCGTTCCTCACTACTGCGGGACCGTATCGAGGTAGCATCGCCATTATTGGAGCTCTGTTCTAGGTCGGCCTTTGCAGGTTCCTGGGTCGGGGTTGTCCTGGATTCGTCCTCTTCGTCGCTCGAGTGCTCCCGGGTTGGAGATGTCACGTCGACAGGGGTTTGAGGGATGTTGAGAGATCGCCAGTCGGGTTGGGTGTGTTCGGAATTGGAGGTCAATGGCACGGTGACCATTGAGTCGGTATCGTGGGACCCAGTGTTGACGGAGTCCGAATAGACGTGGGAGGGGGAGCGATCGGCGTTCTCCATGGTCATTGCGTTCCTGATTGGGCTGTGATGTTGAATGCCGGTGTCAAAGGCGCATTCCTCGGGAAGATCGAGATGTTAGGGGTGGGTGTCAGGGTGTCGGGGTTAAGCCAGCAGCCAGACACGATAAGGAGGGCGGACAGTCGAGGGAGGGGCTGTCAATAACGACAGCATATCTCTCCGGCGCAGAAGGGGGTGATCGATGGCAAGTACCAGCGCGTGGAATTGAGGGGCCAGAGAGAAAGAAGAATGACGAGCAGAGGCAAGGGAAGGAAACGGCGGTGATTTTGGTTTCCCAGGCCAAATGGGGGGGGGGGGAAGGGATCAGGAGCGTCGCGAGTATTATTAGCGTTTGGCGACGGTTAGTCCCCGACACTAACAGTTGCCATTAACCTGTCAGGTTCCCTCCTTCTCAGTCCTTCAGGGGCACACTTGTCGGCGGGCCACTCACCTCCCCCCATTCTTCTCGCCCCGTCGATCGATTTTCAATAATCATCCCAGACTACTGTCCAATCTACAGCTTATTACTGCCATACACTTTGGCTTTCTATTACACTGTATAACATACCACTGCAGCAACATTCTTTGGAATTACGTAGATTCTCCTCACGATCTGGAGTTGCTTATCACCATCCGATCCAACTGAAGCCATTCTCCACGGACGGCGAACCGTGGAATTCCCTGATCGACCCGGGCTGCCCTCCTTCTCTCCCGCGGGTGATTTCTCGAAGGGTCGAATGTCTACACTAGTGATGCCAGCGCAATATCCCATGGCCCTACCGTCGTTTCGCTCAGGGCCGGTCGATCCACGACCCCATCTGGTGCAGTATTTTTATCGGCCGGTGCACTTTGATCCACTAGAGACGGGCTCGAGGAGGGGTCACGGAGGGGCTAGATGGGACGTTGGACCTTTGGACCGCAAATCGCAAGGCTAAATCGTCGTAGCTGGCTTATCTGTGAAAAGATCTCGAGGAGTCAGTGTCGGAGTAACCGCCCCTTCGACAGCATCTGGCCAGTGGTGAGAGAAGGATGCTGTTGTGGTGAGATGGGGGCCCCTGACTCCTGTTTGAAAACATTACATGACCAGTTTCATCTGGTTCAAGTCTTGTTTGGCTTCTGTTAATTGGTCAGATCGTATGTCTTGGCTGCGTTTATTGGCTGAATTTAGACCCACTGCGAAACTTACCGTTCCGGGTTAACACTTAGCCTTCCGCCAGGCTTCTAGAAGGCCGCAAGAAGGGGAGGAAAGTGAAGGGAAGATTGAGTCAGTTGGATAGCTGACATTGTAGTTAGTATTCTTTATTGATTTGCAGATACTATTGAAGCTCTAGCATCTTGACAGATCTGGGAGGCTTATTCATAGTCACTACAGGGTAGTACAACTTAGTCCCCCAAAGGATTTGTAAAAAGAGGATTATTACATGATGCAGAATGAATATATATTTCTCATCTTGTGGTACCAGCATGCCCAACACTTGTCTATCACATCGACACTGTAAAGCACTACTAGTGATGGTAGTGAGCGCTGATGTGTTACTGGAAGACATTTCTAATTTATCCCCGTAGAGGTGATTGTATCCAATGAATGATATTTTATCAACACAAAAGTAATTTGGGTGTCCGTCGGTCTACTGAGGGTCCCCTATTCATTACCTTTCAGTGTCCGAGGCAACCGCCACAACATGGGTGGCAGCTGTCAAAGTGAGTGAATAATTTTTCTTCATAGTAGGAAGGGGCTGAACAGCAATTGCATGGCATCCCTTGTTCTCTGCATGTTATGTAGGTCTTTGTGCTAAGAATAACCTTGCCCGGTGTTAGTGACTTCTTTATGTTGTTGATGAATCCCCCTCCCCCGCGCCGGCCTTGCATGTTTTGGTCGTGCCTTCCGCTTTGGGCCCGAGTGTTTGGAGATTTCCTCTTTGAGCCACATCGGCGCCACTCCAGTAGCGGTCCGAGGTTGATCCGAGGGCGGTCAGCGGCCAGAACTGTTTCTCTGCCGCAGCGCAGCGTCGCATTGAGCGCGTCAACAAAGACTTCGACAACAAACAACACACGGTCGACAAAAAGTAGCCTATCTGGGGAATTGGCTGCTCTCGTAACTTACTTGTCCCCTATTTCTTCTACGGCCTCGCTGGTTGCAGGTTGTTCTTTCATATATCTTTCTCTCGCTGAAATTTTCGCCCTTCCCGTCACTCCTTAGCCTCCTTTTCTTATTCGCCTCCCTTGACCTGCGCGTGCGAAGCGTTTCCCCCTCATAATGGACGATTCGATCATGGACGACTCCGTCTTCGACGACGAAGGAAGCTCCGACTTCGTTCCCGAGCCCGCTCCGGTACGTATCACGTCTCATCTCAGCCTCCTTGTTTGGACGCAGCGAGCTCATCATAACTACAGAAGCCCAAGGCCAAGGCAGCCCCCAAGAAGGCAGCTTCTAAGGCTGCGCCTAAGAAGCTCACCCAGACCACTTTCACTACGAAGACCACATCCAAGGCAGCTTCGAAAAAACGTGCCAAGCCGGATAGCGATGACGACGACAACATGGACGACGATGACGATCACATGTCCGACGACTCTGTTCTGTCGCACACCCCTCCCAAGAAAGCGAAGAAGACTGCTGGCCCCTCCAAGAAGGGTGGCGCTAAGCCTCTCGCCGATGTCGAAAATGAATCATTTGGAAAAGATGACTCTGTAGAGCCCGGAAAGTCCACCAATGCATCAGAGAAGTACCAGAAGGCAAGTATTTCCGGCGTCGCTGGGCCAAACTTGGGCTAACAATGGCTTGTATAGCTTACACAACTCGAACACATCATTAAACGTCCGGATACATATATTGGTTCCGTCGAACGCACGACGCAGCAAATGTGGGTATACAGTTCAGAGTCGGAGGGAATGGAGTACCGCGAGGTCTCCTATGTGCCCGGTCTCTACAAGATCTTCGATGAGATTGTCGTCAACGCAGCCGATAATAAGCAGAATGACGAGAATATGAGCGAGATCCGCGTGACGGTCGACCGTGAGTCGGGCGTGATCAGTGTCTGGAACAATGGCCGCGGTATTCCCATCGAAATGCATGCGAAGGAAAAGATTTACGTCCCCGAACTGATCTTTGGTCATCTCCTCACCTCCTCCAACTACGACGACACGCAGCAGAAGGTGACCGGTGGTCGTAACGGTTTCGGTGCCAAGCTCTGTAACGTTTTCTCCACTGAGTTTTCCATCGAAACTCAGGACTCGTCTCAGAAGAAGAAGTACAGGCAGACATGGACGGACAACATGACCAAGATTGGCAAGGCAAAGATCACTGAGGCCAAGGGTGAAGACTACACCAAGGTCACGTTCAAGCCGGACTACGCCAAATTTAGCATGGACGGCATGGATGACGACTTCGAGGCTCTCGTCAAGCGTCGTGTGTATGACCTGGCAGGAACCGCAAAGGTGAATGTCAAGTTGAACGGCTCTCGCATCCCTATCCGTGGCTTCAAGAAGTACATGGAGATGTACACCAAGGCTATCCGTAAGGAACGTGGAGATACTGGTCCCGCCCCGAAGGACGAGATCATCACCTGCAGCCCAGACCCTCGCTGGGAGGTCGGTTTCGCCGTTTCCGATGGCGCTTTCCAGCAGGTATCCTTCGTGAACTCCATTGCAACCACCTCTGGAGGTACCCACGTCAACTACATTGCCGACCAGATCTGTAACAGATTGGCCGAGCAAGTGAAAAAGAAGAACAAAAACGGAGCCACTTTGAAAACAGCCCAGATCCGAAACCACATCTTCATCTTCGTCAATGCACTGATTGTTAACCCGGCATTCACCTCCCAGACCAAGGAACAATTGACGACCAAGGCTTCTCAATTTGGTAGTAAATGTGTGCTTGATGAAGACTTCTACAAGAAGATTCTCAAGACAGCGGTCATGGAAAACATCTTGCATTTCGCCCAGCAGAAGGCCGATCAGATGCTCAAAAAGACGGACGGTGGCCGGCGCTCCCGCATGAACAACCCCAAGTTGACGGATGCCAACAAGGCTGGAACCAAGGACGGCCATCACTGCACCCTGATCCTGACAGAAGGTGACTCGGCCAAGGGTCTGGCCATGGCTGGTCGAGCGGTTGTTGGTCCGGATCTTTTTGGTGTTTTCCCGCTTCGAGGAAAATTGCTCAACGTCCGTGATGCTTCTTTCGACCAGATCTCGAAGAACCAGGAAATCCAGAATATCAAGAACTTCTTGGGTCTGCAGCACAAGAAGGAGTATACTGACACCCGCGGCCTTCGGTACGGTCATTTGATGATCATGACTGATCAGGATCACGACGGTAGTCACATCAAGGGCCTGCTCATCAACTTCCTACAGGCCCAGTTTCCTAGTTTGCTGAAGATTCCCGAATTCTTGATTGAATTCATCACTCCCATTGTCAAGGTGTGGAAGGGTGATCCCAAAAATCCTACCAAGCAGCGTTCTTTCTTCACTATGCCCGAGTACGAGGCATGGGCGGAGGAGCACAAACATGAGCGTGGCTGGGATCACAAGTACTACAAGGGTTTGGGTACCAGTACTACTGAAGATGCCCAGGTCTACTTCCGCGACTTGGACCGTCACTTGAAGGAGTTCCACACCATGCAGGATAACGAGGCGGAGTTGATCGAGCTGGCTTTCTCGAAGAAGAAGGCTGATGAGCGTAAGGAGTGGCTGCGGCAGTTCAAGCCCGGAACCTTCTTGGATCATTCCGTTGAGAAGATTTCCTACACCGACTTTATTAACAAGGAGCTTATCCTGTTCAGTATGGCGGACAATGTTCGTTCGATTCCCTCTGTTGTTGACGGTCTGAAGCCTGGTCAGCGTAAGGTTCTGTACACCTGTTTCCGTCGCAATTTGAAAAAGGATATGAAGGTCGTCGAGTTGGCTGGTCACGTCTCGGGTATGACCGCGTACCAGCACGGTGATGTTTCCTTGCAGCAAACCATTGTTGGCCTGGCGCAGACCTTTGTTGGATCTAACAACATCAACTGCCTGGAACCTAGCGGTAACTTTGGTAGTCGTCTTCAGGGTGGTTCCGACTGCGCTAGTGCACGTTATATTTACACGCGGCTGTCCCCGTTCGCGCGCCGCGTCTTCCATGCGTCGGATGAGCCTCTGCTGACCTACAACATCGACGATGGCAAGACTATCGAGCCTGAGATTTACATGCCGGTGGTTCCCATGATTTTGATCAACGGTGCGGACGGTATTGGTACCGGTTGGAGTTCCTCTATTCCCAACTACAACCCGGAGGACGTCGTGGACAACCTGAAGCGGCTGATGGATGGCGAAGAGATCAAGCCTATGCAGCCCTGGTTCCGTGGATTCACCGGTGAAGTCACTTCTATTGGCGGTGATCGCTACAAGTTCAGCGGTATCATCAAGGAGACCGGAGAGAAGGAAGTGGAGATCACCGAATTGCCCATCCGAACTTGGACTCAGGATTTTAAGGATAAGCTTGAAGATATCATCAAGGCGGAAAAGACACCGTCGTTCATCAAGGACTACAAGGATTACAACACGCACACCAAGGTTCACTTTGTGATCCAGATGGATGAGAAGCATCTGAAGTCTGCCGTCGAAGAAGGCTTGGAAGACAAGTTCAAGCTGACCAAGACCATCGCCACCACGAACTTGGTCGCTTTTGACCCCGAGGGTCGGATCACCAAGTATGCGACCGTGGACGACATCCTGAAGGAGTTCTTCGCAGTCCGTCTGAAGTTCTACGAGCGCCGCAAGGTAGGCATTCCCATACTACTCTCGATGCTACTGTAAGGTCTACTAACACCGAAGTTTAGCAATATCAACTCAACGAAATGCAAAAGGAGCTGGAGAAGCTCAGCAACCAGGCGCGCTTTGTGCAGATGATCATCGACGGCGAGCTGGTCGTTTCGAAGAAGAAGAAGAGCGTGCTCGTCGTGGAGCTGAAGGAGAAGGGCTTCAAGCCATTCCCCAAGGTGGCGGATGCTGCCAAGGCAGGGGAAGCTGAGCCAGCTGCTGAAGATGAGGAAGACTCCGAAGATGTCGATGATACCAACAACCTCTCCAACGCGTATGACTACCTGCTAGGTATGGCGATCTGGTCGTTGACCCAGGAGCGTGTGGAGCGCCTGCGTCGCCAGATTGGTGATAAGGAGATGGAAATCGACACCTTGATCAAGCTTTCCAAGGAAGATATCTGGAAGCGGGATCTGGAAGACTTCATCAACGAATGGCGCTTCCAGCTCGACGATGAAGCTCGTCGCATGCGTAAGGTGGCAAACATGGGCCGTCGTACCTCCTCCAAGCTGATGACAGCTGTGGGCCGTGGCGGTGCCCGCAAGCGTAAGGCTGCAAAGGATGATGACTCGGATGATGAAGACTTTGCCGCGCCAAAGAGCAAGCGCGGTCCCAAGAAGGCGGAGCCTAAGGGCACGCTCCACAGTTTCTTGAACAAGACTTCTCCTAAGCCCAAGCCTGCAGCGGATGATGATGATGACGATGATTTTGAGATGGAGGTGATGCCGAAGAAGAACCGCGGGGCCAGCAAGCCGGCAGCGCCAGCGAAGGAAGAAGAGAAAGAGACAGGCGACTCCGATATAGAAGTCCTGCCGAAGAAAAGTCGGGCTGCACCTAAGGCTGCCTCGAAAGTAAAGGCTGAAGATACCGATACCTCTGAGGTGAAAAAGGCACCAACCAAACGGGGCCGACCGGCGGCCAAAGCCAAGGCCAAGCCAGCAGAGGACGAGATCGAGCTGGACGACGATGAGTTCATGGAAATCACCAAAGCGCAAGCTGCCGAGACTACCAAGGCTGATCCAGCGCCCAGCCGAGCGCGCAAACCGGCCAAGTACACCTTGGATGACTCGGACAGCGATAACGGGGACGACCTCCTGGGCGACGTGAGCAAGATGGTCAAGGGGATCGGCGGTACTACCGGCGGATCGACATCGGATTCCCGTCAGCTGTTCTCGGAGCGCTCTGGGGCCGGCAGCACCTCGGGATTGGCCAGCAGCTCCAAGGCCTCAAAGCAGTCTCCCGATTTTGACGCCGACGAGACTGACTACAGCAAGCTAGTGCCACAGAGCTCTCCGCGCCGGTCGCTGCAGGTCAAGTCCAAGGAGACCAAGACGTTAGTTGACAGCGACGAGGAGGAGGAGGAGGAGCCAGTGAAGCCGGCCGCTACCAAGGCCAAGCCGGCGGCCCGAGGCAAGGCAGCGGCAGCAGCCAAACCGGCCGCGAAGCCACGAGGCCGACCCAAGAAGGATGCCACCACCACTACGGCCGCATCTGCTAAGCAGACGGCGCTGTCGCCAGCAGCCAAGGCTTACGCTTCCAAGCAAGCCAAGACGACCACCAAGAAGAAGCAGCTGGCGGATGACTTGTCGGACGACGACATTGATGCAATGGCTAATGATATCTTGGATTCTCCCGCGGCGCCTACTACCCGGCCATCGCGGCGCACGGCAACGGCCAAGAAGAAGACGTACGTGATTGATGATGACAGTGATGACTTTGGAGCCGGAGGAGATTCGGGGGATGATTTCGCAGAGGACAGCGAGTAGAAGAAGGAAGATGTGGCGAGAAGAGTACATACACTTGGACGTAAACTAATTTCTATCGAATCGTTTTGTACCTACTACTACTACTACTACTACTACTACTACTACTACTACTACTACTACTACTACTATTATTCGTTTGCTACTGTTTCACCAGATATGATAATGCAGTCGAATTTCCATTTGTTAACTCCGAAGTCTTATCTCGGATGGGTTGTTTGTAGAACGAAAAATAGAGAAGTCGGCGAGAAGTCCGAGGAAAGTGTGGCCCCAGGCTCCACTCAGGCTCCACTTTGGGGATCCACCAAATCCAAGGCTTGACTTTGAAGTCTCTTTTTTTCTTTGCCTTTCGAGAAAGAAAGACCCGCCGTTGAAAGGTGATTGCGTCTTTCCGGACCTTAATTATCGACCGAGACTGGCCTGGCCATTATTCAGCAATGCTTTAGTTCCAGGATTTGCGTAGTACTCTTCGTCTCCAAGGTGGTTCTCTCGTCTGTTCCTTTTCCTTTCCTTTCCTTCTTCTCTTCCTGTGCATCTCCCGCTGACAGACATCCCCCCTCCATGCAGGCCTATCTTCAGTACCGCCGCATTGGCCATGCCGTGCGCAAACAACTCGAAGATTTCCCGGAGTTTGCCCGACCAGGTGTCGCCAAAGATGACCTGCCGGAGGGGATTTCCGGAGACGCTCCTAACACAGGTTCACGCCGCCGTTCTAGTCCGTTGCTGCCAGGTGTGCAGCCGAAGGACGTAGTTGAGAACGATGGCACCTCCTCATCCGTCTTTCTCGTCGACTGGGACGGTGACCATGATCCCATCAATCCGCGCAACTACAGCCGCACCACCCGCATCGGCGCAACCCTGATGGTGTCCGCCCTGGGTTTCGCCGTCGGTGCGGCTTCATCTATCGAATCCGGCGTGCTTCCCCAGAACGCAGCAGCCTTTCACGTCAGCGACGTCGTCGCATCGCTTGCAACGGGTATGTACCTGTTGGGCTTCGCAGCAGGCTCGCTCGTCTCCGGACCTCTATCCGAAATCCTAGGCCGCAACGCTGTCTATACCGGCTCCCTCACGCTATTCATGATCTTCGTCATGGCCTCAGGACTAGCCCCCAATATCGGCGCACAGCTCGCTTTCCGCTTCCTGGCTGGCATCTTCGGCTGCCCGCCGCTGACTTGCGCCGGCGGTACCATCGCCGACCTCTGGAACCCCCTGGAGAAAACGCTCTTCTTCCCTCTCTACGCTATCCTCTCCTTCGGCGGGCCCGTCCTCGGCCCCGTCATCGCGTCCTACATGGGCGAGGGCACGCTCTCCTGGCGCTGGACCAACTGGATCATTCTCATCCTGGCAGGCTTCATCCTGGCCCTGATCCTCCTGGTGCAGCCCGAGACCTACGGCCCCCTACTCCTGAAATGGAAGGCACACCACCTCCGCCACCAAACGGGCGACAACCGCTACCGCTCATCGATGGATCTCCAGGAGACGGCGCTATTCTCTCGCATCGGAAGCGCCTGCATGCGACAATTCGCCCTGACCATCCACGAACCCATCATCCTGCTGATCTCTCTCTACATGACCGTCATCTACATCGTGCTCTTCACCTTCTTCGACGGATACACGTACATCTTCTCCGACGTGCACGGCCTCTCCCAGGGCCTAACCAACATCGTCTGGGTCGCCATGTACGTCGGCATCTCAATGGCCGGCTTTTTCGTTCCCGTCGTGTACGTCTGGACAAAGCGTGAATTCTCCGACGCGGCTGCATCCGCTGCTGCATCTGCAGCGGCGTCCCCCCGATCGGCCAGTCCGGAAATAGTCGCTGCCGATCCCAACGCCAACGCCGATGCCAATGAGAAACCCAACCTTGACGACCCTACTACCACCGACGACGATGACACTCAGAAGCCCACCCAGCAACAGCACAAACACGTCGCTCGTCCCGAGAACCGCCTCTGGTTCGCCATGCTCGGCGCCCCCGCCATTCCCATCGGTTTATTCTGGATGGGATGGACTGACTACGTACGTCCCCCTATCCCCTCCCTCCTCTCCTTATATCTATACCCCTCACCCCCCGTTACTAATAAATTAAAAAATAGAGCTCTATCTCAATCTGGTCCCCCATCATCGCATCCACCGTCTTCGGCTTCGGCACTATCTGCGTCTTCATCTCGTCATACATGTACGTCATCGACGCATACGACATCTACGCCGCCTCTGCGCTGGGCTTCATGACAGTGTCCCGCTACTGCGCGGCAGGCGGGATGACAGTCGTGGGCATTCCGTTCTATAGTAATATGGGGGTGCATTGGACGTTGACGATCCTGGGGGCGATTAGTGCCTTGATGACGCCCGTTCCGTATGTGTTCTATCGGTATGGTGTGGTGATTCGGGGGTGGAGTCGGTATGCTGTTTAAATTTGATGAGTTACAGGGTAAAGATGACGATGAGCATGGAGATGGAGATGAGAATAATGAAGGATGGTTCAAAAACGAGTAGATGGGATATCGATCTAGATGTATATATGGGTGGGAGGATGGATAGATTTATTAGATACATAGATAGATGATAGATTATTAGTAGCTAATTTAATTTGATGATGATTACACACACACTCTCTCTCTCTCTCTCTCTCTCTCTCTCTCTCTCTGTCTGTCTGTATCTCCCGTCCCACATTTAAAGCTCAGACAAGCTGTCGTCGATAAATTAACTATCTCGTAGCCATCCTGCTTACGTGGATGATGTTGGTATCGACTTGATTTGCCTTACTTTAACTGGATCGTGGTGTGCGAGAGTCGGGAGTACATGCTTAGCTTGGTTCGGAGGAAAGGAGGAAAGAATAACAGTTGCAGTATGTACTGCTTCATTGCACCACTCTAGGGGCCTCCTCTGAAGTCTGGCGGTAGGTGCAGTTGATCTAGGAGGAAAGGTATGTGAAGATTGGGAAGCAGAGCATTCTACTTGGTGACTGGCTTTGAATATCAATACCCTTCGGCATAGTTCCAACAATTACGATCATACCTCGGGTCTAATTACACCTACGACAATACATAAAGAACAATCTATAAACAACCATACCAAGTCTAATTGCAATACATAATCAGCGCCATTACATGTCCTAAGAAACCACAACGCCATCCATCCATCCAATCAACAGCACATGCGCAAATTTTCAAATATGACCACAGATAGGAAGCGGTACTGAGCGAATGCATGGAACCGTGTTGTCAACTTACAACGTTTCATATCTGAACCCGCTATTGCGCAAATCCATTAGTGCATGTGCGGCAATGGCTGTCCTGGAACCCTCCAAGGGAGCCTCAGGCTCACAAGTATACGTTGGCTGCCAGAAGCAGGCATCAACCATTCCAGTAGCCAAGATGACATCAGCCGAGGATAAGTTGCTGCTATAGTAATTCTCTTGCGGTTCAACTTGACTGTCTCTCTTGTGGTCGTCATCGGAGAGGTGGTTGCTCGATAAGCTGGAACCATAAAAGGTAAATTGCGAGCTTGTCTCTGACCGGAATTCCTCTCGCATCCCACGTTCGAAAACTGCGTGTGGTGAGATACTTTCGTCGGAGGTGTAGGGGGTATTGGCCAGCATATATGTATTCTGGGAGCTGCTTGTTGGCGAACCGCAATAGGTATCTTGCGGAGAGACACTCTGACATTTCTGCTGGCAAGGCGACGGTTTTCGGGTGTTGTACTCTGGGTCTCGGTCGAGTTCTTGGGAGTTTTGATGACCTCCACGTCTGGGGACCTGCGGCTCCAGGCTGCGATAGTACGCCACATCCTCCGTGGCTTGACGAACTATTTTCGGATCGATGATCATATTGTTAAAGCGGGCGTCGTTTGGGGGTATACACTGCGCGGGAAAGTCGAGGCCGAACATGGGCGTTAGGAGGAAACGAATATTCCAGCAGAATGTGGTTGCTAGCGCTTTGGCAGCCCTAAATGGCATCCAGTATCCTTGATTTTAGTTAGTGGAGGTGTCTGAATGGAAACTCAAACTTACCTTGTCCGACGAGTGCGCCACCCGTGATGCTGTAAGTGATCTCGCTGAGGCCCGGGTTCATTTTCAACACCTTGGCGGGAGCGGTCTGGTACCATCAGATATGCTTTATTACGCACAGAGTAGGACGACACACCTTTGGATGGCCATTGCACTTAAAAAGAGCTGTTGTGAGAACAAGCCCGACATTATAATCCCACGTTATCACCCACTTTTTGGGGCTGTCGGGCAGTTCGAACGTGTAGTGGAAAACTATGGGAAACTCTTCCGGTCAACGTATGGCTTGAAGTAGGATAATGAGCAATCACCTTCAAATCGTTCTCGCCCTGTCCGCTCCTTGAATGACCTTTTTGTGCTAGTGTAGGGAATGCGGTCCGGAAAGTCTGCTATGTTGCCCATGGGGTATAGCTTGTGCTTCAAGTGGATCTTCTTGAGCTCTTCATCGCGCTCATCGTGAACACGATAGCGAACTTCGCCCTGGATTTTGCCCCTCCTGAATGAAGGCTGATCTTTGGGGACCTTCGTCCTTTCTGAGCGGGGTGTCTGTAAAGACAATCCACGCTGTAGGCTCCCCGGGTTAAGACTGGGGCACGAGGTATCGGGGTTCAGAAGAGAATTTATAGAGGTCATGAGTGCGATGAGCCGAGTTAGGCAAACGATTAGACAGACAGAATGTGTGGTTCGGTAGAAGTGAGAGGGGGGGGGGCATCGAAATCTTAAATAACGATGAGAAAAGTCAGATATGCAACTGTACATCTTCACCGATCTCTCTGCTTCTCTTGGGCTGAGACTTACCATCCGCTATGCTCATTTAGCAAAGTTTCGATGAAGGTCTGCAAAGTTTCGATGAAGGTTACCAAACCGTAACGGGGCGACTCAGAGCACAGTAGTTGTTCAAGCCCGAAGGTCGGGAGATCTTTCTGCGCCCATCATAAGGCTACCTAAGAGAAATGGCATGCCAGGAAAAACAACACACAGGGGAATAGAAAAAGAAAAGAAAGGAAGAACGGGAAAAATTACAGGGTCTTCCTTCTATACCAGCGCCAATGCATGCGTCCCCTGATGGTTTTCGGAGAATGGGCTCAATGGCTGATTCCGTGGAAAATAGGCTTGTTCTGTTTGCATGGCACAAACCATTGGCCGGCCCTCGAGGCTTCAGGCCAGCGGTGAACCAAGTCCCCAAATAGATTCTCGAATAGACGGTTGGCTTGAAGGAATGTCTTGGATGGAGGTTTCCCTCATGAGACAACCTCACCGATAGTTGACAAAGCATCACGAGACGGTATCAGCCACTGTTCTGAGACCAGACCTAGGCTTTATGATGTCGGCTGAGAGAATCAATGCTCCAACTGTCCCTGTAGATTACTTGCACCCCTCTGGGGATCTCATTGTCATCATTGACATGGATTATCCTGGTATGACAGGAGCTCACGTAGGTCTGTAGCTCATCGAGGCCACCTTCGTTCCACCGCCCATCTGGAGTTACAGGGTCGCGATGCAATACCACCAGATCAGACGGTGATTTAGGTTTTAGGGACTCATACGGCCATGTGGATGTCCTGTGCAATTGACCAGTATTGGTATCAATGTCGTAAACCTTTTAGGCCTTGATAGCCCTTTTTTGCAAACAGATGGCACGATAACCCCAGTAACAAGACTAAAAGGGGGGCCAAGATCCACAAACCTTAAAATGGGGATCTACATGACGTTCTCGTACTGTATCGTCTGGAGCCTGCTGATGATGACATCTTGGCTCTGCAGGCCGGTCGCCAGACGGCGAACTCATGCCGTCCATGAGCATCTAGCAACCGATCTGAAGTACATATGATGAGCTGCTCGAGCAACCGGGGGACTAGGCATTTTACTCGTATGACCAATAACGAACGAGCAGGGCTAGATGAGACTGGCTCGGCGAGGCGGATATTTGAGAGGTCTCAGACCAACGGGAAGCCGCAGCTCGCTCTTGTATCACCAGAAGCTGCTTTTCCGCCAGCTAATAATTTCCATCGGATCTCAGGGGTGCTGAAAGACTTTGCAAGACGATGGTTTGTATTGTGGTTGACTTTGTGGCTGACGGGCTGAGGAGGCCAAGCTAGGAATCTCAGTTTAGGAATGGGAAAGGAACTGGCCTCGATTGTCTCACATCCGCTCCAGCCGATGAATGCCGACGAGCATGTACTAGGTACTACTGTCGACAGTATAGCCCCGTTCTTTTCACGAGCTCATCCAAGCCGAAGGATGAAAACCCATGGTCACACTACTCTGCATCATTTCATCAGACGACACGACACCTCTGGTATAGGGAACCTCACTAGCACAGCTTCAACTCAGGCCTTACTGCATGGAAGCAGTACTCAATGACAGCAGAGTCACCTAAGCTCAGTCTGTAGATCACTCCCCGAGCCAGATCTGGCTTTTACGTCCATTAGAAAAGGTAGGGAGAGATGTCAGCCCCGATAAAGCAGACCATCCCGCTGGTGCCAGTAATGTTGAGCTTCCACGCGGGATTCTGTGCCGGGGCCCCACGATTCCGTGGCTTGCCAGCTCTCTGGTTCCTTCTACTCATCTGTGCTTCCAAATAACCCTGTTGTGTCCAACGTGTCCAATCAGTCCCTCAGAGGCGCAGCCGAGCCCCAGCGGGGAGAAGCGCAGCGGCTTGGAATCGGCATTTGCAGACAATGGAGAAGGATTCCGGCCGAGCGGTACTAAGTGGCAGCTAGAGTTGACGACTCAGGAAGTACGACAGGTTCTCTGGCGGTTAGTGGATGGGTAGACCGCGACAGGGGGGCTGGTCTGAGAAAGGCAGAGGAAAACTCAATTCAAGACAATGGGAAATTACTCAGGCTGCCACACGTGCCAAATTAGCCTTTCTGACCTCCCCAGAATTAGACATTGGAGGAACAGGGTGTGTTCTAGGCTTGTTTTGGGGGCGAAGAGGGGAGTCATCGCATGTGTTTGTGAAACGTGATGTTTAGCCTTTGGGTGACTATGAAGGACAGTGATTGGCTGCGAGGGTATGTTTAGGCTGTGAGAACGTAGCGGATCCTTTGAGATGGGTAGTAGTCAGAAGACAAAAAGAAATAGGCTCAGGCTCAGGCTGGGAGCACAGAGGGAAGGAGTTGGGTGGATGAAGATGAAAGAGACAGTAGATAGAGACTAAGAAGGTATACTAGAGCATGCAGTAGTACCCCGTAGTCCATTAGTTTATCGCTCCTTCCCCGACCGGGACTGACTGCAATACTTCCGGGCGGGTCCCGTGGCGCCTTCCCAATCCATCGTCACTGCTAATTTATTCATGTGCCTACTTTGTCCTCGTACTTCCAACTGGGTTCTCATCTTCTCTACACAGCTTGAACAGGGATAGTAACTCGCATGACATGCTTATAATCTGTAGTAAGAAGTAATGTCCCAGTCAGAACCCCATCCCTTTCCCCACCGCCCCCAAAGGACGAAAAAGCAATAGCTGCATGCCAACAAACGCACGATGAACAAGTATTTCTCCTATTTGTCATTAGCCGCAAGGGCCATACAAATCCCTCCGACAAGGCTGTGACTTTCAAGCAGAAACAAATGCATACAACTGCACAGTAAGCGAGTACAGAGGAAAGGCAATTTTGATCCTGCAGCTACCCCTCTTTCTCAAGGCCTGAGACATACATACCAACTATTAGCAATTAGTAGGAGTCAGTCATCGGTGTATCCCAGTAGCCTCTCAGCTACCCATTTGGTGACCACTGAATCAGCTCATGCAGCATTGAGAAGCTGCTACATCCCAGTTCTTCCTTCCCACATCTACCTCGCTTTCTTATGTACCACATTCCTGGATCTAGAACCGCAAACCCGTCGTCGGGTTGCATCCGAGGATGCCGCGGCCTTCTGAGCGGCCGGCGAGTATCGAGGAACAGGAGCTTATCTGACCTGCAGCCGTCGTGGACGAGGATTCGCCGCTGGGATGGTGATCCCTCCCTGAAACTGGAAGGCGATGGTCGTGTCGTCACCGGGTGATACGACCTTCCTTGGAACTCGAGCCTTTTTTCGAAGTATGGGGAGGACAGACAAGACGCTTGTCGGGCCTTTTAGCCACTGCGGTTCCTGAACCGGCGTCCGCATCTTCCGATCGCAGACGTAAAAGAACGTACTTTGGAAAAGAGAGAGACGTACTCTGGAAAAGAGAGGAAGAATAAACATGAAAGTGAAATATAAAGAAATAAAGAATGCATACATGCATTAAGTGGTGTCTGGTAGTGTAGCTAGAAGGTAATCAAACACGCAATCTGCTCAACGCCGGTCCTGTTATGCCACCCACCCAGAAATTTGTCCTGCCAGAAACGTCTTCAATCGCATAAAAGCATCCCAAATAAGTCATGTAGGCCAACCCCCAATGAAAGTATAGACAAACACCTAACCCGAAAACATTATGAAAACACCCTTTATCCATTAAAGGACCAACCACCGTTGAGGCGCAGACGCTGCCGCTCAGCAAGGTCACGTCGGATCTCGTCCTGTGTCAGTCCATCGGCGCCAGACCAGTTCGCGCTACTCGTACGCTCACGGAACTTCTTGATCTTCTTGTCCGACTTGAATGTCTCCTCCAGGGAGAAGGGAGCAATAGGGCCGAAAATAGAATCCACCTCCATGCCTTCCTGCTGACGCAGGAGTGATTCCAGTTCCTTGGGCTGGGCCCACTTGGGCACGGGAAGCATCTCCGCATCCGAGTCCTCGTCCTCACTGTCGGTCGCAATCTCGGGAAGGTTGATGTTCTCACCATTCGGATACTTCGGTGACTCCTTGACCGGTGCCTTTTGAGACGCACTAGCGGCGGCAGGAGTTCGGTGTGCAGCCGGCTGCACGCTGGGGGGTTCCGCAAAGGGGATCTTGCCACTGGCGTATTTGGCCATATCCAGTGGATGCCCGGGTCGCTGGGCCTGACCCGTCTTGAAGATTGAGGAGCCGGATTGATGTGCAACAGAAGGCTGTGTATGACCAAAAATGGACGGCTGTGTCGGTTCCTCGTTACACGGTCAGCGCTGCTCAAAGACATTTCAAAAACTCGCGTTGTACTCACCTTACGAATGTTGGATTGACGAATCGGCGGAGCCATCGCCGGACGCATAGAGGACATGCGGCTTTGCTCATCCTCTGTCCTCCTACGTTTGGTCTCGCCCGACGGCTGCATGGTAGCAGACTTCGGTGCTGTCGGTCGGTGGTTGGCCTCGTCATCAAGCCCTCTCTTGGGCGGTTTAGCGGGGTTGGGTTGGGGCTGGTTAATTGACCGATTGAACGGCTGAATCGAGCCCAGTCGTGAGGCTGGTCTAGCTGCACCAAGCTCGCTGCGTTGGCTTGCCTCAGGCTGCTGGCTTCCCTGTCGCTCTAGTCTGCGCTGATTCTCCAAGCGGCGTTTTTCAATGGCTTGCATGTGGGCGGCCTTCTTTGGATCCTCGGCAGCAAGTCGCTCCCGGCGCTCAGCCTCCGCCCGACTGCGCATCTCCTGACGACGAGCTTCTTCTTGCTGCTGAGCTGCACGCTTCCGTTCCAATTCGCGTCTCTGCTCCTCCCGGCGTCTTGCTTCGCGCTCCTCTTGCTCTCTCTTCCTCTCACTTGCAAGCTGGGCTTTTCTCTGCGACTGACTGGATATAGAGCTCTTGAAACTGCTGTTAGAAGAGGCTGTGTGTAATGAGGTATTGCTAGCCTTCTTCTTCAGAGTCGACGGTTTGGAAGCCGAGACTGGAGTTGGTGCAGGGACGCTAGACTCTCGCGTGTTGGAAGACACTTGCGACGCTAGCGGCATTTGCCGGGAGAGTGCGCTGCCTACGCGAATTGACACGGGCTGAGGCTTCGGTTTCTGGACCTCGCGAGCCGGCTTGAGAGGGCGGCGTTCATTTTGCTTTGATGACTGCTGCTGTGAGACGGAACTTGGTGCGGCAATTCTGGGACCGGCTTCGATGCTAGACTCTGGTTCCTTGGATGGTTTGTGTAGATGCGATGTCTTTTGCGTCGGCAAAACGGTAGCTGACTCGGTGGTTGGCGCACGAGCTTCAGGGTCAGCGGCCGGCTTCTCCTGTGGCGCCTTGAGTTTCGTGGCTCTCTGTTTCTCCAATTGCCGGGCTCTCTCCGCCTGCTCCTCTTCCCTCTGGCGGTCTTCAAGCTCCTTCTGTCTGCGCTTCTCTTCCCTTTCGGTGGAGCTGCGCGTCCGGCGGCCTTCTTGGCGTGGAGGGCTCGGAGGCTGTGTCGACTGCGGCCGCCGGCTTTCCCTATTACGATCTGTGTCCAATCGTCCTGTATGCCTCAATCTCGGTTGGTCCGGGGAAGCAGATTCGACTCTGGCGGCAGCTGTAACCCCCCCAGTATTCATGAAAAGGCCCTTAGCGGATTGCACGATAGACTGAAGCCGTGATTTGGATGCACTTATCGGACCATCATAGCGCTCGGCCGGTGAGCCAACCGGAGTCGTCGACATCTGGTTATCGATATTTGCAGACGCGCTCTTCTGATGGCCAGGTCGCTGTGGCGATGAGTAGGACGGCGTTGATGACTTTCCCCGAGCTGCATCTGAGGCGTGCTTAGAGCTAGTTCTCGGCACCTCCGGGGGATGGACATCTCGTTCCCTATCAACGGAAGGGCGGTCTTCCTCGGCAGCTCGGGCTATCCGAGCACTGGAATGTTTACCCAAGCTATCAGCTTTCTGGCTAGCACGTATATCTGGCCGGTAGGGCGAATCCAGTGGCTTGATCCAGTCGTCATCAGCGGCAGAGTCAGGGGCCGGGGTCTCGCGAGACTTCAAGCCGTATGGCTCCTGCTTAGCTTCGGATTTGGCAGTGGGAAGTTCAGGGTATGTCACCTGCGCAGTCGACAGGCCAGGGACGGAAGGAATGGACTTGGTAGGTCGAGAAGGCTGAAGTTTGCCGAGCATGCTGATTTTCTCGTGCAGGAGTTGAGTCGATGACTTGTTGTGAAGCTTGCTGGCTCTAGTCTCGGCATCTCTATCTTCCTCTGTGACATCTTTCTTGTCATCTATATCCATCTTGTCGCCATGGATATTGCTGTCCTCCGCAACATGCTGGGTCGTCCTATGCCCACCGGTCTGTCTGCCAAGATAACCCCCGGCGCTACCAAGCTTGTTGATGTCGAGATGGCTAGTGCGGGAAATTCTCGAGCCTCCCAGGCTCTTCTTCGTCAGGGGTTCGCGAGCTGGGAGTGATGCAAAAGTGAGACTGCTCTTGCGAATCGGCGGGCGTACTGGAGATCCTTCCGAAGGTGAGCCCATTTCATCGAGACTATCGAGGGCCATGTCGTCATTTGCGTCATCTTGGTCGTCCTGATGATGTTCGCGGGGTTGCGAAGTTGCATTTGTTGGCGGGCTCGATTTTGTATCCTTAAGCGGACTAGATACTGGCTTTGGTGCGGCTTTCTCCGTGGGCGGGGATTCGCGTCTGGGCGTGGCTTCGGGTTCTTCTTCGGGTTCGGGTTCTTGATGGGCCTGAGCGTTTGGTTTTGCCTCTGGTTCCGGCGCATGTTCAGGTTCCAGCTCAACAATGCCCTTACGCGCAGGCCCCGGTTCCGGCTCTTGTTCCGAGTCCACGTGTGACATGATTTTGTCTTCAGGCTCCTCCTCAGGTTGCGGTTGTGCTTCATCAACATTCTCTGTATCCTTCGTCGGTGACTTTTGCTTCTGAGGACTGGTGCTAACATTCCGCTTAGGCGATGATTCAGTTACCTCAGGCTCAACTGTTTCTTCGCGTTGGTGGACATCCTCGCGAGCGGAGTGGAAAGACGCCCCTGTAGTACGGCGTTCTTCATGCGGTTGGGGGAGTTGCTCTTCGGCAGCACCAGGTTCTTGATCCATGGGCTGAGTAGAGGACTGCGACTCGGGCTGCACTTGTGTAAGGACCATATCATCTTCTTCCTCTTCTTCGTCCCTCTCGTCTTCCGGCATGCCGTGATAGCCCGAGTCCGTGTTGTATTGCGGGAAGGAGTTGAGGTTCTGGGTCAGATCTGGGTACTCGGGTTGTGATGTGTCCTCCGTGGTCTTCTTGGCTTCCGTCGCAGTAGCTGGGCCTGCAGCCGCAGTGACGGGCTTGGTTGGTGAGCGCTGAACAGCCGGACTAGCACTGAATTTATTCTCCGTCTTGCTATTGTTGTTTGCGGATGAGAAGATCTCGCTCAGGGGCTGGGAGCAGTACGTTAGCAGATATCAGGTGCGCAGAAAGTAGCTGGTATAACGCACCACTCGAGATTCGTTCGCATCCCGCTTCCGCACTGTACGAGGCGTTTTACCTCGTAGCTTTCCCGGGGTTTTGAAGACATCTGCGAAATTGCTATACAACAGTAAGCGTCAACAACTATGCGTCAAGCCTGTAGACTGGCGCGACCCACGATTGATTGTTGGAGAAAACCTCGGCCATATGTTCATTCAGCCAATCCATCTCATGGCGCACTGGGTATTCAATCTCCTCCATTTCCTGATCCACCAGCTGCATAAAATTTTCCTTTTCGGTTGAGATCCACGCTGCAGAGCCTACAGGCTTCTGCGCCCTCGCGCCTGCCGCGGCCATGGCGACGTAAACAAAGCGATCGCACAGCGGGTTGACTGAGTACTGTGAAAGGGGCGTAAATGATCAAAGGGCACGGGAGCCCGGTCTAAAATATAGCGAGAGACAACGATGGGAACATCGAATAGTGGTGGAGAGGCGATAAGAGTTGACGGTCGACTGATGAGCTGAAATGGCCTGTCGTCGGGAGTCGAGCATCAAAACATCGGCAAACGCGTGAGTCCCGCCATGGCACGTGACGGTGCATCATACTTAGTGCCTGATATCGAAGGCATTCACGTCCTGGTTTAGGCAGGAGAGGAAATCAATCATACAACAGACACAATTATCACTCATGGTAGTTGCAATGCGGAGTAGCTGCAAATAAACCCTGAGGCGTTTCTCTGGCCATTTTGACTTTTCTGGCTTGATTCTACGGTGTATCTATCTATTTTTCCACTCCCCTTTCGATAAGCATCGCTAGTCCCGCCCTATTGAACCATGTTGGTACCGCTCATTCGAGAGCTCTCCTTAGACCAGGAACTGACGCGGGCGGAGTGTTTCTTCATTTAACAAGTGATGGTCCCTTGCTATGCTCATGGGACTCACATGAGGATCACTGCACCGCCAGCTGTCCCTGTGCACAGTGCACAGATCTAGACTATCCACCAGCCTCCAATATGTACCATACCGGACCGGGCAGTTTCACAATCGCGAGGTGACGGAGGAACCAGTCAATGTGCCAGGATAAAGAGGAGAGATGGCGTTCTTTTCCATCGGTCTTTGGAACCATTATCCAACGTTGACCACTTTATGACCCGGTCATGACATCATCTCAGAGTGCAAAGGGTAGCCGTACAGAGAGTTCGTTAATCCATTCTTGAACTCGGTAACAGAACAGCAAATAGCCAGAAGCTCGCTCGAAAGATCCGATGGGAAAGTCCGGGGCGTTACTCAAACATCGAGTGAGTTGGGAACTTTGCAGGTTTTCTGCATGGGAAAGGCAGAGGATCCCGGATGAGGGAAGAGAACCAAAGGCCCATAGCTGGGATGGGTGATGGAATGGTCCGAGTAGATCGTAAGTAGGATAGTCAACCATGGAGCCAACACCTACTTACTTCAGGTAGACTCGTGTATCGGAACCCCTTGCATTACGCCCAGGGATGGGAAACTGATCACTAATATCCAGTAGCTCATTAGCTAGATATCTCACTAACCTGTAGACAAGACAGTACCTTGTAGTGTAGTTAGTTAACGGCTGGCCAGACTAACTAAAAGATAGTCCGAAACACCGGGTCCATCGTCACATGCGGGCCCTTTCCGCTTGGAAGGCGCGAGAAAAAGGCCAAAAACCAAGCAAAGCAAAGCAAAGCAAAGCAAGCAAGCAACTCAGCACACGATCATTGCATCACCCGCTCCTCTCCTCTCTCTCTCTCCTTATCCTCCCGCCTATTCTCACCCCTCCGTCGCCAACTCTCTTAATCTTCCCTTTTCCTTTCCTTCTTGCCTCGGTCGTTCTCTTCGTCTTCCCTTGTATTATTTAATTTCAACCCGCCTTGAAACTTCCCCTGAACCCGCTCTCTAGTCCCCGGCACTTTCCTCCTTATCTTTTCCTCCCGAAAACCCTCCAGACCTTCCGAAACGCACACACGACTTTCCACCATGGCTGACGTGAGCTACCCCGACACAAATGGCCACAGTAAGGTACGAGCAGTCGCCGGTTTTCGTGTTATGCTGTTTTGTGAGGACGCATTGAAGCTGATTTAGTCTCTGATTGCAGTTCCGAATCTCCCACGCACATGCTCCCAGTGTAGGTTACACGAACTGACCGTTACTCCCTCGCTTAGGCGCACTCGCAAAGGGTAAATAGCTGGCTCCAGACACACCTGCTTCGTGTTTACCGCTCGAAATTGGTGACTTCATGACCAATTGATCTGACATACACTCGATATAGGCCCCATTGCCGAGAACATCAAGTCCGAGGCGTCCCGCACTGGTCAAGAATTCCGCGATTTGAGGAACACTAGCCCTTCATCTACCACTGCGACCGGTCAACCCTTGACCTGTACGTTATGACACAGATCAGCTTGCAGGCGCTCTCTGCTGACCCTGTCCAGACTACCACTCGCTGCTGTACAGCCTTTTGAGCGTATGTGGTCCTGGATGCCGCCAGGCGCGTCACCGTCTAACTGGTTCTTATAGTGGGAGCAACCCCGAGCTACCGCCATCTCCTTCGCGAGTGTCATCACATTCATCTTTGCCGCCCGTTACCTTCCCCTCCTCCGTTGGTTCTTCAAATTCATCTATGTGGTTCTGGGCTGTAGGTTTAATTTCGGGTCCCGCACAGGAACAACAACATATGCTGATCGCCGATTGTACTAGTCACCGCTATTGTTGAGGTCGGCGGCAGACTTGCTCTGTCACAGAGTGTCGTGAGCTCGTTCCGGCCTCGCAAGTACTACACCGTGCCCAAGGAGACTATCGAGGCTGTGTTGGAGGACCTTGAGCAGCTCATCGACTTTGTCCTCATTGAGTTCCAGCGTGTTCTATTCGCCGAGAACATTGTCCACACCATTGCAGTACGTCTAAGAAACACCAGTTACTGGCGACTCGGGCCCTTACTAAAACAATGTGCAGTCTTTCTTTGCCGCTTTCACCGCCTACTGGTTGATCAAGTTCCTTCCTTTCTGGGGACTGTCTTTGATTGCGGTCACCATCGCCTACATGGGACCCTTGGTCTACATCAACAACCGTGAAGTCATCGATGCCCACATTGAGCACGCGCAGGAAGTTGTCAACAGCCAGGCCCACCAGCTAAAGGATCTTGCTGAGGAGCGCACTGCCCATGCCACGGGTGTTGTGAGGCAGTATGTTGGTGACTACAGCGCCAAGGCCCAGGGATACATGCGTCGCTCTGCGACCCCCGAGATGGCTCGGGCACCCGCCCCCGTTGTCAAGAAGGAGCCTGAAGCCGAGCCCGAGATCAAGACGACTGACTTCCCGGAGGCACCCAAGGAGGAGCCCGTGGCCGCCCAGGAGCCCGTTGTGGAGACGATCGAACAGCCTGCTGAGCAGGTGAAGTCGGAGCCTCTTCTGGCAGCTTAGGGAACCGAGGCCTTTGATACAGGATCGGCTAATGGTCGGGATTAGTCGGATGATGGACTTGTGGGAATGGCGGGGTAGGTGCAGGGGTGATAAGAATTGGTAGCAGTGACATCCAAGTAGGATGGATTGGTTGGGTGTATGATGACTAACCGGGATGATGCGTTTCGAGGGTTTGCGGACGATAATTGTATGTTTCTCTGCTGGCTGCGAATTATGCTGCAACTTGTCGAATGTAATCACCGTATGACTTGATTTTCTGTCCGATTAAACTTTATCTCGGATTTAGTGTCTGCACTACGGAGTAGTGACGTAGGCAAGCCAGTCGGGAGTATGTTGATACAGCCTAGCGTTTCGAGTCACAATATATATTGCGCAATGGGTACATGATATAATAATCCAAAAGGTACCATCATGATGTATTTCAGATCCATATGACAACACTCAATGCCTTACTACGAAAGTATCAATCCTACGATAGTTATATTCACGGGGCCGGACCTATGGGGCCTACCTAAACTAGACTGAACGGGAGCGGCAACGGGAACCAAAAAGACTACCACTAGTACTAGTATAGCAGCTAACCCAAAAACACAAAAAAAGAAATTACTGTGCATCATCCGTGAATCGAACACGGGCCTCATCGATGGCAACGATGAATTCTACCACTAGACCAATGATGCTTCTTGATAGAAGAGTTGCACTTATATTGATCTATACCCCAGTAACAGATACAGTGAAACACGCACCCAACCTGGTTCAAATCCCGAATGTCAACAATTACCTACCTAGTACCCCTGAAACCTTCTATTCGATCTTTCACTCCATCTCCAATGATATACTTCTGTATATATATATGCCAAGTATATATACAATACTCTTAGTCAACCCCTACTAAAAGCAGCAATTAGGCAAAGAAAGCCAAGTAATCTAGGTTAGTTATGCTCCCCGCATCCCGACATATTTATATTTGTCACAAGGCAACTAGTACACAGACATCATGGATAAGTGGCATGCAGGACATGAATCAGCAAACTTCAATGCAAATTTCAAGCCGCCAATATAATATGATCGTGCATACACGGTTACGCCACACTCATTACTTCTACTCAATTACGCCACTGAAAGCAGAGACAAAAGGGTACTAAGATGGAAAGGGAAAGAAAGAAAAGAAGGATTGACTGACCCCAAAGGTAAGTAAGTAAGTAGGGAACAATAACTTACACCAAATAGTACTAGTATTCCGAGTGACATCAGTAAAACCAGGTGGATGTACTTAACCAAGCATCGATTCAAACCCCAGAAAAAGAAGCAACATGGCTTAGCTGAAAAAGCTTCAGCCAAGAAAAGCCGAACATGACAGCCAAGTAATCAATATACCGGATCAATAAATAATTGAACGGCGTTCAACTAGAAGCATAACTAGGGATGGATGGATGGATAGATGTACACGCAAGCAGGCTAGTTACCATTTCCTGAGAATGGAAGGAGAAGAGGCCAATGCACGACATCTTTCTATTATCTACTTATCCATCTATCTCTCTGTTTATCACCATAGTGTATAATGTATTTACAGTAGGGAAGAGTACCACGGAGTAAAAGCATCTTCTTACCCCGCGACAACAAACCAAACCAAACCTGTTTCCACTCCCATGAAACTGGGAATTGGAGGGGTTGTTTGTGCCTTGCAAGTGTCAGTTGAAACAGATTCCGGAGCAAGGCAGGTAAGATCTACCAAGATCTGAATGAAGGCCAAAGCACACGGAAGAACACTGCAAGGCATCCCTTGCTTTTTCGAAACAAGATCTGAAGGTTAAAGAGAGTTGGCAGACTTGGTAACTCGGTGCCTTCTTTTTATTTCTCTCTGGAGGTCGAGTTGGTATAAGAGGTGGGTATGTTTCCTCTTCTTCTCAATCCTCTGGGATCATGCTCATGGCCATTGTCTATACTACTGAGCTGTCTTCAGATTCAGGATTCTCCCTTATCGGGGCTGGTTCGATTAGTCTTCTGTATATCGTTATGTACACCAACTTTTCGTTTCAAGTCTCCCACTTTCTGCTCTCCGTTCCCCTCATTATATATGTACCTGAAAATATCGCAACCGAAAAAAGACGAAGAAGGGAAGACAGAACATGTATCCTGGGGTTGATGGTGCTCTCGCCGCACTGGTGAAAATATTAAGTAAGTATTATGGTATATGAGTATGTCCCTTCTTTTAGGCCGTCCCTCCCAATAACCGCATTACATGAATGACGAGGACAAAAGAAACGAGGAAAGAAAGAAAGAAAGATGAAGACACGACCGTCATCACGCCCTGCTAAAACCCCAACCGGACCCGAGAAACAAAGGAAACAAGGAAAAACCATAACAAAGGGAAGAGAAGTCTAATAATTAAAGTAGTATGGATGTGTGCAGCTCCCAAGATCTCCGGAAAGCCCCATAACAGGTAAGGACTGCTGTGCTTGGCTGTGTGGGTAATACTTCATTGAATAAGGATTGGCGTCCAAGGTTGTTGTCGCGGCTGCTGCCGCTGCCGCTGCCGGCTCCTGGTGAAACATGGCTCCCCCGGTGAGGTCGAGAGGATAGTCGCCCTCGCGGTGACGCTTTAGCGGCGCGAACGAGGCCGATGCGTCAGTATCCCATGCTGTAGGAATAGGAGGCTTGCAGGGGTCTGACGCCTTCGATGTGGGTGGCTTTGACGTGAGCGGGGATGTGGTGGCGGTGGACGGGAAGACGGATGTGTGTGATTCGAGATCAGGAATTTCCTTCCTATAGACGGGATTGCTTTCCTTGAGGGTCTGGGTGGGTGAGCCCAGAGTTTGGGAGTCGGTGAGCTCGGGGAGGTGGACGCGGGAAACGCAAATAACGGCGGAGCCATCTGCAGTTGCTAAGTATGAGACATGTCCAAAGACCCAATAGTGGATGGAAGGCGCTTACCTGTTCGACCGTCTAGGTATCGTTCTTCCTCCTCTCGTACGTGGTAGATCTCATCGAGCACGGGGATACGTTCGACGGGAGCGATTTGGCGCCGCACAGACTGGTCGGCTTCCTTCAATTTCTCCACGCAGATAGCGTGACTTTCACGCAGCTCGCAGAGAATATGGACAAGCAGGCGGATACGCTCTACATCCAACGTTAGCGCGACTGATGGACGAAGCAGATCGATGGAAATACGCACCCGCTTTCAGAAGGTGATCCGGTTCGCGGTGAGTGACACCCGCTGGCCACCAGGCTGGCTTGGTCAGTTCAGGGTCAAATTGCTGCGATGATCCGGATATGATCTTGCGTCCATTGTATGGATAGTTGACTTGTTTCCGGGGCTCCACGAGCTTGATGTATGCTTTGGCAAGGATGCGACAGTTGATCTGCTGCAGGCTGTCAAAAGCCTTCTCGTAGTATCTGCGCAGAAGGCCGGTGTTGCGCACGGGCAGCATGGACTTCTGGTGACAGGTGATGCTCATGGGAACGAGGCATTCATGGGATACCCGCTTCCTTTTAGACTGAGGAGGCTCTGTGGTGGAGTGGAACCTGAAGATGATCAGTGGTTGGGTCGCATTGAGATTGAGAAAGGGCGCAAGTACATTTGTTTAGCTGATAGATCGCTGGCGCTGGGAGATTCTGGGGAGAGTGGGCTTCTGCCTCTGATGTCTTCTGTTGTTGTGTTGGTGTCAACAAGGTATCCGTGCGAGACGTCGACAAGGAACCCTACCGAGCATTTTGGATGGATCACCTTTGCCCGACAGTGCCACCGCACGCAGAAAGTTTTCCGTCACGCTGGGAGAGAGGATCGTCTGGCAGTTATTCGCGATGGATTGCGAGGCCTCGAAACGTAATTTGCCATTGTCGTCTATGTAGATGAGGGCGAAGTGCATACAAGCCAGCCCGTCTAATGGCGCATCCATGGACACGGGAGTGTGAGACTGGTTACGGTCAGCTTGCGTTGCCATAACAATCGCCACAGCCATCAATCATACCATGGAAGCAGAAAACAAGAGATTTGAATGTGATGACTCTCAAGGGATCAAGGTATACTTTTCAGTGGGATGACCTGTAAGAGTTCGATCAGGCTTCTGGTCGCAGTCGCGCAGGAGACAGAGAAGAAGCGTGTACAGTTGAAAGAAGTGAGACTCAGAAGCAAGGCACGAGAAGGAGCATTTTTAAAAGAACAGGACTGAGGCAAGAGGCAAAGACCAGCAATATTGCAAAGAGAATGGGGGGAGTGGCCAATAGATCCACTCGCCGTGTTAAGCTTACCGGATCGTCCTCAACCTGGGCTTCAGCTTCGTTTCGTTTCCGGATCCGCGACGCCCCTCATGCAATCTTATATGCGTGCGCGAATATATTTCCTGTCTCTATTAGAAATTATTAAACCGTTGGCTCGCCTCCAGGACCGCGTCCGAAAAGGAAGGAAAAAGCAACTCAAGTTCAGACTAGGCTATAGTACTTCCAGTACACCGTAATGATGGACCGTCGCAACCAGATCAATGGATCGGCCCAAGCTGTGTCTCTAATGTGCGTGGCCCTATGTGGCACAGCAGCCGACGGGTCCTTATCCGCTCGCATGCATTTGGGCGTAGGAACTAATGCTATGCTGCGTCGTTGCTTCCAATCACAGAGCTCGAGAGAGAGGGTCATGTTGAAGTCCGGTCCTGCTGGCAGTCTTGGAATAGAGAAAGTGGCTAGCTATCAGAGTGGATCTTTCAAGAGATTGTTTCGCCACCCCCGGTTGGTCATATTTCGAGATCATAGTCCCATTTCCCCAAGCTGGGGTTCGTTTGGTTGCTATGGAATACGCCTTGTGGATGAATCTGTGTTGTGTACGGAGTAGCATGGACACTACCATTTCAGACAGTCGTGCCGTAGCAGGTTATGCCACCTGCTAGCAAGATTAGCAAGATCGCCTCGAGCCGAGGGTCCAATAGGTCCGCTGGCGCATTAATGGAGGCTGCAATACATACTCTATCTCGTTCGATAGCATGCGGATGTGCCATTCCGTCTGCCTACCTTTTCCCGTTATGGAAGACTTCGTGTCTTATTTTCTCCTATCTACGCGATTGCCTCTTCCAGATATTGCTTTATTCTACCGAAACACCCTCCCCTTGCCTGATGCGTCGGGTGTCAGACAGAGAAAGGTGCAGTTTGTCCATCCATGGTTCGCTCTGAGATCCGACCTGGCTGGCCGGCGGGGCAGACGCTGTCACCAGATAGTAGCCAACACGCCAGGCACCATATCGGATTATCCCGAGAGGGACATTCGTCATGGTACTAGCAAAAGTCAATAGCGGATGGTCGAGTACCGTAGGCCCGGAGTGGCTGGAGGGCGGTTCGTTCTACGTGGACCACCGAATATCTCAAAGCGATGCACCGGACATGCGACGGCACCTCCCACTTCCGGTGTTCACCCATTCGTCAAAAGATTCCCAATGCGGGTTTCCCGATGTGTATACGGATGGAGTCGAGGATCATGAGTTGACCTAGCATTGACAGAGGTGCCAGTCCAGACAGGAAATTATGCGATACCTATTACATACTGGGGTCGGAAAACAGTTGCGAGGCTGCCGTGACCCATAGCGGCGACTATCACTGTTGTACCGCATCATATTCGATGTTTGTTTTTTTCTCCATTTGGATATCCGGACAACACAACGCCATTGCTGGCCATCGTTCCTGCTACCCACATGGCAGATGTCAGGTAGTGACTTGGTCGAGTCTAGATCAAAGGCAGCCTTGCCACATTGCGGTACTTCGTGGCTATAATGAGCTTGCTGTTGGGATGCCCAAGCCAGTGTCCCGAAAACCTGGAGGGTAAAATTACAGCATTACCCTGGATTTCTTGGAAAAGAGTGCAGATGGAAAGAATCTAGAAAGAATCGAATGATTTTCAGCAGAAAAAAAGAATAAAAAGGGAATAAAGAAAAAGGAAAAGGATAATAAATCATCAACAAAAAAGAACTAAACACTCACACAGTACTCCGTAGCTGGACCCTTATGGGGACGTGACGGAGACGGTTGCCGCAGGCCCACCGAGGCCATTGGCCCTTTTGCCTTCGGATCATGTCTGATTGAACGATGGCTGAACCGATCCTGACGCGACGGAAGGGAGCCCCGCCTCTGCCGAGACAAGGTTGTGACAGATCGCGGCCAAAGAACCCACTTGTGTGTGTGGTCAGAAGCAACCATCGGCGAACAGGAGGATGACTGAGCGTACTGGGAGCACCTAATTCGCGATAATCCCGCCAGAACCGAGGAAACCACCGCGGCATGCCTGGCCTGCAACCGAATGTCACAGAGGGCCATTCAAGATAAGCACCTGTCTAGAAAATCCCAAACCCGTTGATGAAGTAGTACGGCCCTATCCGCCTGTTCCAGGTGTCGTTGGGAGGCGGACGTACATCTGTTCGATGTATGATGTGTCGGCCGGCGAGACTGCAGAGAAGTGCATATTGCATATGATACGGTGACCTGTCACGGTGGCTGAACGCCCGACATGCATACCGGAGAGCTTCCGGAAGTAACGAGCAATTTATTAACCTATTGAGTACGGCCGAGGTTCCCTTTTGTCATGGTTTATAAATAAATAACATCGGTTCGACGAGGAAAACTTTGCCGCAGGTGGGACGGAGCCTTCATCCAAAACTATTGTTGGCGATGGCTGCGCCAGAGGGTAGATCATCGACAGATAGTAAGCTGCCAGACAACTGACAGGCAGGCTGCCTGATTGTTCACATGATTCATAGTGTGCGCTCCATCCCCAAAGATGCTGAAGGTTCGGGTCATGTAGGTCAAGTCTGTGCTTCTGCTAGGTTGGTGCTATAATCTATGACAGCTTGGCTATCGAACCTTCCGAGTCCTGGAGGTATATCAATTCCGTGCATCACTATCAGATTAGAGAGGAAGCTGAAAGTCAATAAGCTTACTTACCCTGGTCAATAATGTTTACAGCTCATCTTAATTGCATTGAGGTAATACGCCACGCCACGCCACGGCATGGATGCTGTCATATGTACTTGCCGACATGAATGGCACGAAGCGGAAGAAGTACCCGCGGATTGTTATTCGTATATGAGGACTACTACTTACTGAATTGTGGTGTTGGTGAGTAGGTATGGAGAGAACGAGCTTCTGATTTGTAATTCAAGTGATGGGTCAAGTTGAACTGGACATGATAGGGAAGAATTCCCCGATGTGGCAGGACAAGGCCTCGCAGACGATAGGAGGTGGATTTTCCATGTTTAGTAGATAGCTGGAGGTTGCCCAGTCATGGCAACGCCCGCGTTTCTAGAAAGTTGCCAGTTCTGTGAAGGAGATCCACTCGGGGGTGCCTGTCGGGTGTCCCATAGTTCGTCCTGGGTTCGTCGTACGTTTGTTGAGTTCGGGTTGCTGCCGGGAAGGTATCGCTTTGAGAGGTCATCCCAGAGCGAATGTAGCGGTATGGATGCCGCGTATTGACTACTTTGATAGGCTATAAGCTGAGACTGTCTCTTAAGTAGCCGGATCTACCAACTTAGGACGGTTTATGCATGAAGAGCTTGGGAAACCTCGATCGAGGCCAATGGCCGATCGATGTTGGGGAAAGTGAGAGTATTAATGTAATTCAAGCATATTCACATCTTCGTCGTGCTATCGAAACAAGCCAGTCAACTTAAGAGAGGTCCTTTATGTTGTTCGGAGAGAAGAGTGAGTAGGTGATGGAAGTAAGCTCAGTCAAGTTGAAAGCTGGAAGTCTACTTGCTATAGATGGAGGATGCCTCAGGTACGTGGCGTATACTGGGGTGTTGTGGTATGTTACCTTGACATTGAGCATGTAACAATACGTAATTTTCTGCCAAGAATATAATCATACGCGCAAAAAAATACTATCAATCAGAAAGTTAAACAATACGTTACATGTTATATACACGTATTATTACGACAACCACGATATTCGGACTTGCCCACCTCTTCCTTTTCCCTTTTCCTCTTTTCTTTCTCCTCTCGAGTCACTTCATACTCGGGGAGAAATCGCATTTGATTCTTTTTCATCAATATCTCTCTGGTTCAGGCTGTCCTGCATCACGATCCACCTATCCATTGTCAATCTCTGACCGCACTGGGTGCCTTTCATTGACTTTCTACTACGGTATCTACGTACTAAGTAAGTACTACCGGAGTACATTCTCCCCCCATCCGTCCCCTGTGTTTTCTCTCTCTCACACACTCTCTCCTCCACTCCACCGCCCGGACGAATCCCATCCAGTGCATTAGTCCGTCCGCCCCAAGGCTGATCGCAACTCGACGGGCCAGCAAATCTCTTTCCTTCCTTTCCGTCCGCTCACTTGACTTGACTTGACTTGACTCGACTCGACAACTGCGGTCACAACTGAGGATTCTGACTTGTGACTAACGGATTTACTTTTGCCAGAGGTTACACTAACCCACCCTGACTAAGTTGTTGCTTTCAGGGTCTGTCCTTCCCATCTGCCGGCCCTTCTATTATCCCACACCCCCCTTCTTGAGTCTCTTCTGGCTGTCGTGTCCCCATCGGCCAATCACCGCCCCTCTGTTTCCAGTTTAATTTTATTATTTTGGCCCTTTCATATTACCCTTTTCTATCTCGTCGTGGATCGTTCCAGAAAAGAATATTCTACGGAATTAAGCAGCGCAATCGCCAGGACACTAAGTCGTTAGAGGAATTGGCTTAGTGTCTCCTCCCGCCCATCCCTGGATTCCGGCGAGTCAGAGTGTGCGACCGACATTGACTGTCGCTGCTGCGGACCTGATCCGTGGAAGTTTTTAATTTAACCAGAAACATTAATACCAAAAGAAAAAAAAGGGAAGAAAAAAAAATTAGAGGAGGAAGAGAAAGGAAAAAAGAATTAAAAAATAACGAAAGAAAAAGAGAAGAAAGCTTGTGGCCTGGCCCAACCATTGATTGACCTTCCTCCTGCTCTTATCGACCGACATGGACCCCAACGTTCCCGGATTCCCTTCTGCGATGCAGCAGACCGCGGGTTTTCCTGTCACTCCCCAAAATCCACAGCAGTTCCCCTACTATCCGAATGCCATTCCCCCGTTTCCCCAATCCAAAGCTGTCTCTCATCCTCCACAGCAACAACACCAGCATACTCCTTTCGGTGCCGTGCCCATGCAAGCCGGTCCTAGTGGAGCAATGATGCCGTCTGGGTTCCCCCAGCAGTCATCCGGTACGTCGGGATCTTTCCTTTAACTCCCCTTGGCCTGTTATCTCCAAGCTCTTTTTCTCTGTCGCTACTGTTTCGCTCTTATTGTATTTCTTTGATCTCCCTGAGGCCTGTCATCGCTTCCCCACCTTTGCCCCTTTGATCTACACACGGCTGCTCCATGGCGCCGGGTTCTTTTTCCCATACTGAATCTACTGGACCTTGCCTGGTCTAGTAGTTCAAGTACGTGTGTGTGCTAATGGCCTGACGCGTATCCACAATTGCGCTACGATTGCCCGTCGTCCTCTTCCTTCATGTGTTGTTGTTCGTTGTTTCCTTTTCCCTCCTGGCCAAAGTGCGCAGGCGACGTTGGCCGCAAGGACTAGCCGCTAACCATCCGGATGGACTAGTAGGACCCCACGCCAACTTCTCTGCACCATTTGCCCAGCCACCTGTGCCAGCAACGTCTATGAGCCAGTATCTCCCTCCCCAGGCGACTGCGACATCGACTCTTCCCGCAACTACAGCGCAATCCTTTCCGCCCAACATGGCTTCGGTACCGGCGACGAACATGATGCCTGCGCAACAGCAACAGCAACGGGCAGCGCCCCAGCAGAACCCATTGTCGAGCTCCGCCCAACCTGCTCCTCAATCACCTGCGACGACCGCGCGCGAGAAGGCTCGTGTGTCTACGCTGTTGGACATAAACTCGATGTTGCTGCAGGAAGTCATGAATCTTCAGGCGGCTGGCAAGGCTGGTGCGCCTTCGCAAGGAGCGTCAGAGTCGAATCCGTCGCCTGGTTCAGATCAGACCTCGGATAAGCCCACCCAGCGGCCAAGCGCAGAATATCTCGAATGTATGCGTCGGTTACAAGCCAACTTAGGGTACCTTGCAACCATTGCCGACCGGGCTAAGAAGTCAGGGGGTGTTCCTCCTGCCGCACCGGCGATCATGTCACCGCCTCCGAACATGCCTTCAATGAATGAGATCTACAACAAACTCAACGAGCTCTTCCCTCGGGCCGCGCAAGGTGGTATAGGGACACCCCAGCAGAGTCCACAATCATTGCATGGCAATGGCCGGCCCAGCCCTTCTCCAGCCGTCGAACACGTTGTTTGAAGAGGTCATATCGACAACAAAACATGATGTGTTGCGCGTAGTGCGAGCTCTATGGGGAGCTGAGCGTACTGGCTCAAGGTAGAGAGCAATCGACCGTCGCTCCTGCATCCCGCCTATACGCCCATGGTTGCATGAGGCCCCTGCCCTGACCGGCTTTTCACTCAAGTCAAGCCTCGAGTTACGATCCGACGAGCCTTCAAATGGGCATCGCGCGCGTCTATATTGCGCCACAAACTCTTCTCTCAATGATGAGCCATCAGATGAAAGCCCATAGTCCAACTCAAGGCAGCTCTCTATTTGAAGAAAGAGGTACTTGATATACTGGGTACTTCTAATTTGGGGTCGTGAAGCGTTGCAGTGTACACAAACAGTGTTGGCGACCAAATGGGACGAATATGTGAACATTACCACCAGAAGTGGATGGTAGCTACGAGTGATGGGAGGCGGAGGTCCGAGTGTACGATAGAGGCTGGGGATAAAGAATCGTATATTATAGAGATATATATATTTACTGCACGGTACTGCATTGCTACTATTATAGAAAACTTGTTTATGGAGTAGGATCGCATGAATTGCTGGCCTGAATGATCAGGTCAGAAGACGCCGCAGCTCCGCCGGGCCAGGGCCAATCAGAGGGCGTCAATCGAGGTGTCCGCCCGGTTCCCTTTTCAGTTCTGTCTGCCACTGCAGCTCGCCTGACTTCAGTTCCTTTTCTCCTCCCTCACGGTCCTCGTCATCCGCCCCTCTCTGTTGCAGTCTCTCTTGTTAGGGGGTCTTGTGAATGTCTTGCGTCTGGCTCCACATCCACAGAAGGAGCCTACTGTCTGTCGCTACGAACAATTCTGCTGCGAGGGCCGCTGCCTCTACTTCCGCCGCGCCGCCGCCGCCGTCATCGCCGCCGTCTCGTTCTAATACTTATTCGCCTCTTCATCGCTCTATCGCCAATCCCATCGGATTTACCCTGTCGCCTGCGAGGTCACTAGTTACTCGCAATCCTAGAGTTTCTGCCTATTGGCGCTCTAGTCGACACTTTTCTTTGTGCCCGGCCGCTGCAGCGCCCGGTGTCACCACGAGCATCTGCCCTGGTCAGGCGCCCATCCGCTCTCTCAGCTCGCTCATTATACATTCTACGAGACCCAGTGGTATACGTTCTCGTGCAGACCCGATGGATTTGAACGGAGATGCAGGCGCCAAGCGCAAGCGCAGCTCTATCACCACACCCGCTGAACGGCCCGTAAAGCACCTTCGCCCCGAATCGAGCGCATTGACACCTGGGGATTCGACGCCCGCCAATGGGACGGTATATGATGTGGAGGATGATGAAGATGCGGGTCGTCTGCTGCCTGTAGGGCCTGCTCAGGCTGATTCGCCGGAATGGCAAGCTACCATAGAGGAGGTTGTGAAGAGCGTTGTATCTATCCACTTCTGTCAGACCTGCTCCTTTGACACGGAGCTGTCTATGAGTAGTCAGGCTACTGGGTTTGTGGTGGATGCAGAGAATGGATACATCTTGACAAATCGACACGTGGTTTGCCCGGGACCTTTCTGGGGATACTGCATCTTTGATAACCATGAGGAAGTAAGTTGTGCTCTCTCCGCATGTGGATCTTTCTTGGGACAGGAATGCTGATTCGTATTGGTTACGTTAGTGCGACGTCCGTCCCGTGTATCGGGACCCAGTACACGACTTTGGAATTCTGAAATTCGATCCGAAGGCTATTCGATATATGAAACTGAGGGAGCTGAAACTGCAGCCGGATGCAGCTAAAGTGGGATCTGAAATTCGCGTCGTCGGTAATGACGCAGGAGAAAAATTGAGTATTCTGTCTGGTGTCATTAGTCGACTGGATAGAAACGCGCCCGAATATGGCGATGGCTACAGTGACTTTAATACGAATTACATCCAGGCCGCTGCAGCAGCTAGCGGTGGAAGTTCCGGCAGTCCTGTAGTCAACATTGATGGCCATGCGATTGCTCTGCAGGCCGGTGGTCGTGCAGACGGTGCAGCGACGGATTACTTCCTGCCTCTGGACCGACCGCTACGCGCACTGGAATGCATCCGTCGCGGAGAGTCTGTCACGCGTGGAACGATTCAGACGCAGTGGATCCTGAAGCCATTCGATGAGTGTCGTCGGTTGGGCTTGACGCCGGAGTGGGAGGCGACCGTGCGTAAAGCAGCACCCACGGAAACCAGCATGCTGGTGGCCGAGATCATTCTGCCTGAAGGCCCGGCGGACGGAAAGCTCGAGGAAGGAGACGTGCTTCTGCAGGTAAACGGGGAGCTTCTCACCCAATTCATCCGGTTGGATGACATTCTAGACTCGAGTGTTGGGCAGACAGTGCATCTGCTGGTTCAAAGAGGCGGTCAGAATGTGGAGATTGAGTGCCAGGTTGGCGACCTGCATGCCATCACGCCCGACCGGTTTGTGACGGTGGCTGGAGGCACGTTCCATAACCTGTCTTACCAGCAGTCGCGGCTGTATGCCATCGCTACTCGCGGTGTTTACGTCTGCGAGGCTGCAGGCTCCTTCAAGCTGGAAAACACCCTCTCAGGATGGATCATCGACTCGGTGGACAAGCGACCCACTCGCAATCTCGATGAGTTCGTGGAAGTGATGCGAACAATCCCCGATCGTTCGCGCGTGGTGATCTCGTATCGGCATATTCGCGATCTCCACACCCGCGGCACCAGCATCGTCTATATCGATCGACACTGGCACCCGAAGATGCGACTGGCTGTGCGCAACGACAACTCCGGTCTGTGGGACTTTTCGGACCTCGCGGACCCTATCCCAGCTCTTCCTCCGGTTCCGAGGAAAGCCGATTTCATTCAACTCGATGGTGTTAGCCAGCCTGCTGCGGCCGACATTGTGCGCAGCTTCGTACGGGTATCCTGTACGATGCCCCTGAAGCTGGACGGCTACCCCCAGGCCAAGAAGACCGGGTTCGGATTGGTCGTCGATGCAGACAAGGGTTTGGTGGTTGTATCGCGAGCGATCGTGCCGTACGACCTCTGCGACATCAACATCACGGTGGCCGACTCCATCATCGTGAACGCTAAAGTAGTTTTCCTGCATCCGCTCCAGAACTACAGCATCATCCAGTACGACCCAAGCCTGGTGCAGGCACCGGTTCAGAGTGCCAAACTCAGCACCGACTACATCAAGCAGGGACAGGACACGATCTTCGTGGGATTCAATCAGAACTTCCGGATTGTTGTGGCCAAGACCGCCGTAACCGACATCACTACTGTTTCTATTCCAGCCAATGCCTCCGCACCGCGCTACCGTGCGATCAACTTGGACGCCATTACTGTGGATACCGGACTCAGCGGGCAGTGTTCTAACGGTGTTCTGATTGGCGAGGACGGTGTGGTGCAGGCATTGTGGTTGAACTACCTTGGAGAACGCACGTCCAATTCGCATAAAGATGTGGAATACCATCTAGGATTTGCGACCCCATCTCTTCTCCCTGTCCTGTCGAAGGTGCAGCAGGGAGAGATGCCTAAATTGCGGATTCTGAACATGGAGAGCTACGTGGTCCAGATGAGTCAAGCTCGCATCATGGGCGTGTCGGAGGAATGGATTGAGAAGGTGACGCAAGCTAACCCATCGCGGCATCAGCTCTTCATGGTGCGCAAGGTCGATTGCCCACCGCCTGGATTCAACTCGGCGGCCGACACGTTCGAGGAGGGTGATATCATCCTGACCTTGGACGGACAGCTGATCACCCGCGTCTCCGAGTTGGATATCATGTACGAAAAGGATACGCTGGAAGCACTGATTGTCCGAAACGGACAAGAAATGCGGATCCAGGTGCCGACTGTACCAACGGAGGACCTAGAGACTGACCGTGCCGTCGTGTTCTGTGGTGCTGTGTTGCAGAAACCACACCATGCGGTCCGTCAGCAGATTTCCAAGCTGCACAGCGAAGTCTATGTCAGCGCAAGAGTATGCTCCCCTCCCTCCGGCCTTTACCACTGCCACCTAGGTAACTAACCACCCACTCTACAGAGTCGCGGATCCCCCTCCTACCAATACGGCCTAGCCCCAACAAACTTCATCACCGCCGTGAACGGCGTCCCCACCCCGAACCTGGACCGCTTCTCCGAAGAAGTGAGCAAAATCCCCGACAACACATATTTCCGCCTTCGCGCGGTGACATTCGACAATGTTCCGTGGGTAGTGACTATGAAGAAGAACGATCATTACGTATGCCACAACCCATCCCTCTTTCTCTCTACCAAATCCCGAGAAACGTGGAGAACTAACACTTTTATCACCAGTTCCCCATGTCCGAGTACATCAAAGACCAGTCCCAGCCTTCCGGCTGGCGGACCGTGTCTCACGACAAGGATAAATATAAAGATGGCATTGCGCCGGATGCTGCGAACTTGAACCCGGATGCTATGGACGAAGGGTTTGATGGAGTCAGTGATATCGAGCCGGATCTGGAGTGATTGCAGGGCGGACTGTATAGTATTCTGTGATGAGCATGGCCGTGTTAGATGTGTATACCAGACATGGCTTTTGGAAAACGTAAAAAGAAAGTGAAAAATGGGAAAATGATAGACATTATTAGTGTTGCTTGTGCAGAGGTGTAGATGGATGTATTGTTTTGGGGTGGTTACTTGATATGTAGTGGCTAGTCTACTGAGGTGTGATTGATCATAAGAGATAAGTCTTTGATTTGTTTGATGGGGTAGGTCCCATGACATGCATCTAGTATCATATGTATTAATTGACAATCTGAAACCGAGAGAACGGATGAACAGATGAAACTACGAAAGTATGTCATATCTTTGTGGAAAAGCTAAAAATTCAAGGGGAAATATTTGATTTAGTTGATCAGATTGATTGCACGGGAAATCCATATCCCTTCCACCAATAAGCGCTAAAAGGTCCTCAACCTCATTCTCCGAAAGAATAGTATATCCAGAATGCTGATTGCCTTGTCCCCTTCTTCGAAAGGCACCTGATCACGAATGTGTTCTAGTATATATGAACCCGAGCTTGCTATGTCCGTGTCTGTGCGATTCAGTCAAAGGCGTTATCACTATCCAAGACGGATTTCAATGTGTTGAAGATGACGAAGATGACTGAATCATCACAAGAGGCAGACAGACCTCTGGTGATAGAAAGATAACGTGACAAAACAACCATATAACCAAAAGACTCATCATCGACAACCATGCACTCTCACAGATACGAAAACACAGTATCCAAAAGAGATAAGAAGTGTCAAGATCTAACAGACAATAATCCCTCTTCCAAAGGGATCCACAACCTGCGGAATCGCTTCATACCCGATCATATTCCTATGCCGCTTAACCGCAGCAACGCACAACTCCAACGCCATAAGATCCCCGCACCGTGATGTCGCGATCTTAGAACTAGGCACCAAACCCCCAACCGTCTCGGTCTCGGTCTTAGCCGTTATCTCGTACCCGCACATTTCCACCTCCAAAAGAACTAGCCCCTCCAACTGCCCCAGTTCAGACAGCACATCTTCCCACGTCCCAGCTGTCAATAACACTCCACGGAATGCTACATGTCGTATCGTCTTATGAAAGTGTCTTAGCCCGCGCAGCCTCTTCGCACTAACTGAGACATTCTCGAGTGTGAGAGACCGCAACGGCGCATCTGGATGGACGAGAGATGGACACGACTTGGCAGTCATGTTTCTGCCGTCCATTTGGCCAGAAAGCTCGACTGAGACGAGACGTCGGGCGTGTCTGAGAAGGCTGAAGATTGCGGTTGGTTCGCGCTCGAAGAGCGGCGATGCTGAGGAGGTGTATGAGAGTTGGATGTGGCGGAGGCGGGCTATCACGGGGTGAGGGATATGCTGTGCTGTGGCTGGATGAAGGATATCATTGTCGCAGTCGTAGAATTGGGGAGAGTTGTGTTGGAAGTCGATTTCTTGGAGAGAGGGAGGGGGGTAGGCTTCTAGACAGTGGACGAGGAGGTTGGCGAAGTGGCGGGAGAGGTTCTCTTGGTCTGGGGTGCCGTTTGGTATGGTTTGGTATTCCAGGCGGCGGAGGCGGACAAGACGGGGGAGGGAGATGGAGAGAAGGTTGATCCATTGTTGGATGGTGTCGGGATTAGTTTCGATGTTGTCCCAGGGGGGTCGGCATTCGATGATTAAGGTGCGTATATATTGACCGAGGTTGCTTTGGTGGAGGATGTTCAGGTCCGAAAAGGGACTGTTATTTGTGCTGTCTTTGATGTAGACAGTGCAGGTAGTGAAGAGGGCACGAGAGGCAGCAGCACAGAATGACCGGCTCACCTGGCGAAGGGTCCTGAGGTGCCCCTTGCCATGGTATTTGGAGTTGGCTGTGGCGTAATCGGCGATCTGAAGCTAATAGTTACGATCTGGGTGGCAAGAAGCTGCTGTACTGGAACTTACCCTCTCTTGGATCTCCAGGGGGAGGTGGATGGATGTCTGTGGCGTAAGGGCAGACATTTTATAGTATAAAGATATGGCAAGGAGTTGATTTAATAATACACTGATGATAGGTCCTTGGGACGGGGATTCGCATAGTCAAGGGAGAAGATGGAAGCCCCAGATTAGAAAGCGGGCGCTGATATATAGACCCCCAGGAGTATGCGTATCATGGTGAGGCAGTGACATGGATCATCTAGGGGTTACGTCCAGGAACGTAACGATGCAATGTCTGACTCACCCACTGAATGTTTTTCTGTTTCGTTGACGAGATGATGATGATGCGAAACTGCACTGGGTGCCGTTTGTACCTCATAGTGACTGGCAGTAATTGCATTCATGTTGGGGTTGTGCTGGCGGCGATATTGGATTTTGAGACATGCTGTGCATAGCAGAGAACTATGATTGGATCTGTGAAGGTGTGTTCCGGAACCATATGTTGTCTATAATATATAGTAGGTTGGGACATGTGTTTGTTTCTGTCCCCCCAATGACGTGATAGATGGTTTTTGGTCTACTGGTTAGCGCGCCGGTATAGTGTGATGTCTGGTGAAAGAACAGTCCATATTGACCTCAAAGCAAGAATCACTGAAATAGTAATATGACTGAGAACGAAATAAGCAAGTTGTTGAATTCTCAGATCGTCAATGGGTGGCCTGTGGGGTATATAGAAAGACGTCAACAACTGAACGCAGGATGTGACTCAGAAAGGCTTGTTTCGAGCGAACGCTCAAAGAACTATTGATAAGAATATCTAGGTTCAGTTCAAAAGAGTATATAAGGTAAGTTCCAAACAAATATTGCTGCTGGAACGGTATCTCAAGTGGAGTAAATGGAAGATTTTGTGCTAGTACCATAAAGCAGGACAGTGAACAAAGAATGCCCAGTGTAGCTGCGAATGTGACAGTTGGATATAATGCTTCCGTTGTAGGAAGTGCGTTCATAGTCTAGGCGTCATCATAGGATGTTATATACAACGGCTATCAGCCGCAAAACCTCAGTGGGTATATAATAGAAGAGCCGGTCCAGGCAGCATGTATACATGCTCAACTTTGGGCTCGACTCGAGAATGTCGCGGGACTGATCGCAACATAGGCGAATGGACAGCCGTCCACTCAAATGGCCCTGGCATAACCCAGCGGCTTCCAACATCTGCAATAGACTCAAACAACTGATTGCTTTCAAGCCTCCTTGCGCGCCTTCATCTCAGCAATGAACTTAGCACTCTTGCTGGTCGGCACAATGTAGATCTTCACCAACTCATCCACAACCTCAACCTTTCCACCACTAAGGATCTGTACCAATGGCACCTTCTTGCCAGCGCGGATCAAACCACCGGTAACCGTCTCCATGAAGCATTCCACCGTATTGATGCTGTACTCTCCCTTCTGATCCCACGGCAACGGGAAGATGTAGTCGAGATGATCCTCGATCGAATGCATTTCGGAGAACGCCTTGATGAAATCCGTCTGCGCATCCATGTGGTACAGGAACACAGCCGGGAACTCAAGCGTACTTTCTGGCGACAGCGGATCGGGAGAAAGTCTGATGCCCACGTCCTCCATCTCAGGAGGCTGATCGGTCTTGCGAGTACGGATCTGGCGCGCCTTCAGCGCAACACTAAGCAGCGTCTTCTCCTTACGCGTGCGCTCATCCTCGGCCTTCTTTCTCGCCGCGATGCGCTCAAGCACAGCCTTGCGCTCGCCGATCTTTCCAGCAACCATCTGGAGAGCCTTGTTGTTCGGATCCAGCTTCAATCCCCGGGACGCCACATCCTCCGCCTCGACAATCTTATCCAGCGAAAACAACGCCATGGCGGACCGATAGTACGCTTTCACGTTCTTTGGGTTCAACTTCAGCACGGCTGCGCAGTCGAGGGTCGTAGATCGGTAGTTTTCTATCCACGTTAGCAAATTTCCCCCCTACTTCAGGACACAAGGAAAATCCTACTCAGTTCCAAATGGCAAAGGGCGCGATTGATATAGCATGCCTCCTCGACCTCCCTCCGCAAACGGGCCTCCTCCTTCTCATCTTCAGGCTTATCCCACTTATCCTCCTTGGCCAGCAAGACCGCAATACCCTTGGAGTAATGCTCCTTCGCATCAGCCCAGCGCTTCTCGCGAGCAGCTTCGTTTCCTTGTTCACGGAAGTTCTGCGCGACATCGCCGCGGGTACCCTCGTTCTGGAGCGCGCGGATCGCATCAAGGAAAGGATTTTCGCCGTCTACCCACATACATATCCCGTTAGCCTATCATCCAGCCAAGATATTTCCAAAACTGAAATTAAGGAGGAAAACTGACTTTCATCATACGCCTTGTTAATATCCGTCATGAACAGCGGCGTGCGGTTCAGGATATCCGCCAGCTCGTCTGTCGTGTGCGTGCTCACGGCCTCCATGGCAGGAGGCATTTGAGGCGCCATGGGGTCCGCGCCCGCATTCAGGTCTTTGAGGCGCTCTTCCTTGATGGGGATGGGGAGCTCTTCCGGGGGAGGTGGGGTGAATTCATCTTTGGCTTCGGTCGCGGGGGGTTGAAGCTGCTTGTTGACTTCGAGCGACTCGTCATAGTCGTCGGGGAGTTCTTCTATTTGGCCCATTTTGGTTCAATGTGAGGTTATGAACCTGAGAAGGAGATGTGTTTTGTTTTGGGGTGAGGGGGATTGGAGATGATCGTCATGGGAAAGAGGAATTTGCTGTTATCGGAGATGCAAATCATGCAAACTGGTGGGGAGGGGTTAGCCCTTATCTTATCTGTTGATGGATCAGGTACAGTTGATGGATGTGGTCGTTCCCGATGGGGTGGGATTGTAGTTGTCAGGTAGCAATGATGTGTATTCTTCTCTTCTTTGATTGTAGGATAGTTCCTGCTGGTAGGTCGCATATTGGCGAAGGGTATTGCAGTGTACGGCAGATGCCGTCAATTCTAGATGATCCGGACACGACCCTACAAAGAGGATCGTTCATCTAGACAAGACCCCCCACAATGGATGAAGAGTGGCTACAAAACCAAGACATGGTAGACCAAGAATGGTCAGGTGCAGTTGGTGCTAGCTGGTTGCGAAATTATCCTTCCTAAATCAGTTATCGCTGCGGAGAACACCTGGCTTGGAGGGAAACTTGCGACTTGGGTAGGGTCATATAACGGGAAGTAGAGAGGGTCAGGTGAATGAAAGCAATGAAACGATAGACGAGTCCTCAATCTCATTCTCTTCAAACTATTGTGATTCACAATTTTATTCACTTCACAATACATTACTTACGGAAGCCACCGACACAGCCATCTCCACTCACTGACAGCTTCAATGAAGTCTCATATGTCTTTCACAGGTGTAACTTTAACCACCATGTCATTTGATCTCTACCTTTACTTTGATGGGAGTATCAGTCCAAAGTTCTCGGATATAGAGTATAGCAATGATTATAAAAGGTACCTTCGTGACACCCTCAAGTACCTGCTACTCCTTAGTAGTGAGCACATTATTACCACTCAGAACCCTAATATCACATCTCTTTGTTTCTCTTGTTTCTGCTGCGATAGCTAGTATATCCTAGTATATCCTTGCGTTATATTAGGCTATCCAGTATCCCATTCACATCACCCGTCCCAGTTCTGTATCTGCACAGCCACATACACAACTGTGGCATTCACTCATGTCTCGCAACTTCCACCCCGTCAACGCCAACTCGCCCTCCACCACTACTCTCACCTCAGACCCCGACATTAATCCTTCCCTTGAAGACAACAGCAACAATAATACCATCATCCAACCCTACCTCTTTCCCCCAGGCGTGCCTACCAATACCAGCTTCAACAGCAACGATCAAACCCTCGTGGACAACTGCTCCAACATTGAGGTCTCACAACTTGTCACTGAGGCAAACCGCTTCTGGGGCAATTGCTCAACGACCATCCCCAACATCGAGACAGGTCCAGCCGCAGAATACCCAACCACATACATGATGGGTAATTATGACCATGGCTATGGCGATCAAAACATGCACGAGACATCCGTGCCATACGGTCCGTGCGACCACTTCCAGGTGGCCGGGACAGGAATAGACATGGGAATGAGGATGACTGGCACAAAAGGGGAGGACGAGGATGACATGTACAATGCCAACCAAGCTTCAATGCTTGCCGCGCTGGGCATGACTCACCTTGATGAGGGAGAATCTCATGCAGTGGATGATGATGCCAAAACTTCGTCGTCGGTTACAGTTGACGATGATCCCGAGTGGAAGGAGTGGAAGAATTGGAATGAGACGGACGCGAATGGGGGAGTCAGATTACTTTCGGAAGAGAGGATGGACCGAGCAGGTGTTGCTGCTTGGTTGGATATGAACCGTGAGGAGGACCACGGGGTCTTCCAACATGAAGAAAGTGATGATTATGACGAAGACGATGCCACATCTTACGGATCCGACGATGACATGATGGAAATGGGGGAAGAGACGGAGTATGAGGAGGAGGAAGAGGAGGTTGTCAACGTGGTCGAGGGCCCTTCAAGACAGGTCCTTATCAGTTCACGGACAGGAGCTGTTGCCGAGTACGATACAGCAAGCTTTGGATGTGACTTTGAAGAAGAAGAAGAAGAAGAAGAAGAAGAAGAAGAAGAAGAAGAAGAAGAAGAAGAAGAAGAAAAGCAACAGAACGAAGAAAGATGGGGAGGAGACGGACAACCTCGTCCCTCCCCCTTCCCTTGCTTCTACGACGCTCGATCGGGGCTTATCATCGAGCTTTCCTCATCTGAAAGTGACGCCGAAGAGACCATGTCAGATCCCTCTTCCGACAATGATATCGAAGAAACCATGTCAGACCCATCTTCCTCATCCACCTCTTCCTCCTCATCACCAACCTCAGAAGCCCCCCAAGCATACGCCCTCCCCTGGCCCACCTCACCGTCCAACTTCAGCACTACCACTACCACTACCACTAGCAGTACCAGCACCAGCACCAGTACCCCATCAGAGACAACACCACCACCATCATCACAACCCGTTCGACCCCCATCATCCACGCCCTTCACCCTCCTCGCCGACCTGCACACCAACCTCAGCAGCGCCCCGGACCACCGCGCCACACATCTCCGCAACCTAGCCAACGAAATCTCCAACACGATGTACTTCGTCAACAGCCGGACAATCTCCGGGGACTTCAGCGCGGAGGATGCAGCGCCCGTAGACCGGGTAATGCGGATCGTGCGCGAAGGGGAGTTGAAGATGCGGTACCAGGAGCGGTATGAGCGGCAGAAGGGGAAGCTGGTGAAGCGGGAGAGGAGGGTCGCGGAGCGGGAGGACCGCGTGAGTAAGAGGGAGGAAATGGTGAGCCGGCGGGAGATGGGGGTTGCGGGGTGGTGGGAGGTATGGAGGGAGAGGGGGAGGGAGGTGTGGGAGGGGGTGGAAGGGGAGATGGATGGGGGAATTGGGGATGGGGATGGGATTAGGAGGAATGCGATGGATACGTTGCAGAGGACTGTTAGGGTTACGAGGGAGGTTGTGAGGAGGATGGATAGGTTGATTGATGAGAGTGAGGTCGATGGTGATGGTGATTGTGATGTTGAGGGGGGAGTTGAGTTGTGAGGTTGGGAAGTAATTGCCAGATTGATTGATTGATTGATTGATTGATTGATTGATTGATTCATGGTTATAAGAGTAGTCTCATGTTGGATATTAATGGTGTTATGGCTCAATCTATCTATATACTCTCGTCTATCAATCTAGATTAGATTGATTAAGATGACGATGACAACATTATCGGAAGTCTCTTTACAAAGTAGAGCTAGTGCCGCGGCGAATTTAACAGGACAACTCATTGCTACATCACCTACCCCCAAGCTAACTATGCAATCTACGTCTACGTAGTACGCATGCAAACTAACTAGTAAACTAGTAGTAGCTGTAGTGTAACCCCCCACAAAGGTCACCAGCCATCTCAGCCGTAATCAAAAGCATATCAAGTATCAACCCACCGAGATAACACAACCACCGAAATCCGAGACTAAAGACGACCAGCAAAGAGATAAAAGGGTCAGATACCCACCTCCCTACTGTGTAAGCGCCAGGGGCAAAGTCCGATAACCGGTGTTGGTACTCCGTAGAAACTTCTTCGAAGACCGTTACCGTCCCCACTTATTCCCACTTTTGTTCTCTTTCCCACGTTGTAACTTTTTTTTTTCACCCGAGGTGACATCAGCTCAACGGTCAACCTTAATCCTGATCCTTGTTCAGGAAAACCTTCCCAAATCACTCTGGGAAGCCCTTTCAACAGGGGAACAAAAAGGGAGAGAGGAAAGGGAAGCCTCTGGGGTGAACTTTACCGATTCTTCATGCATAGTGGCTGACGGCATACACTTCAACGGCCCGTCCTAAACAGCTGCTAATAAGCTTCCCGACGACGATCATCATTATGACAGATACAACCGCCGAGATGGCCTCCTCAGACAGTACACTCGAAGGCACACTTTCGCGATCCGAATCCATCCGCTCAGCCGTTCAGACCTTCTCGCCTCTTCATGAGCTCGTCTTCGTCTTCGTGGTCTGCATGTCGCAGTTCATGACGCAGGCCGCGCTCGGAAACACCCTCGCCCCACTTGAGATCATCAGCGACAGTTTCGGCATCACCAACCCTGGCATTTCCAGCTGGCTGATTGCAGGGTATTCCCTAACTGTCGGTACCTTCATTCTGTTCTTCGGTCGCTGTGGCGATATTTTCGGATACCGTATCTTATATATCACCGGGTGGATCTGGTTCGCGATCTGGTCTCTGGTGGCGGGGGTGAGTGTATATTCGAACTACATCCTGTTCATTTTTGCGCGCACCTTGCAAGGCATCGGGCCTGCGATGCTCCTTCCTAATGGCCTGGCGCTGCTGGGTGCGACGTACCGACCGGGAAAGAAGAAGTATATGGTCTTCTCGCTCTTCGGGGCTACCGCGCCAAACGGCGCCGTTTTGGGAGCCATCTTTGCGTCGCTGTTTTCCCAGCTCGCTTGGTGGCCGTGGACTTTCTGGGCCATGGCAATCTATTGTTTTGTATTGGCGATCATGTCCTTCCTTGCGATTCCTCCTTCCCCGTCAGTTGCGCGGAGTATGTCGCTGGCGCAGCTGGTGTCTGAATTAGACGTTGCCGGGGCATTCTCTGGAGTCGCAGGCTTGGTTCTGATCAACATCGCGTGGAACCAGGCGCCCGTGGTGGGATGGCAGGAGGCGTATGTGTACGTCCTGCTAATCATCGGAACCCTGATTCTAGCCATGTTCTTCGTCTGGGAGATCAAGTACGCGGCCAAGCCACTCATCCCTTTCCACGCGCTGGATCTCGACGTCTGCTTTATCCTGGGCTGCATTGCATGTGGCTGGGCCAGTTTCGGAATCTGGGTCTACTACTTTTGGCGGTTCCTGGAGAATATCCGAGGCATATCGCCGTTGCTGGCATCGGCGCAGTTCATCCCGCCGGCCTTGTCCGGACTGACGGCCTCATTCACGACGGGACTCCTCATGGCGGAAATGCGGCCCGGCTGGATCATGCTGATGGCCATGGTGGCTTTCACCCTGGGTAATATATTTTCGGCTATCGCTCCGGTTCATCAGACGTATTGGGCGTTGTCATTTGTAACGCTGTTGGTCACTCCGTGGGGAATGGACATGTCGTTCCCTGCGGCCACGGTCGTCTTGTCGAATGCGGTCGGGCGTCGCCATCAGGGTGTTGCGGCGTCGTTGGTCACGACGGTCGTTAATTATAGCATCTCGCTGGGGTTGGGCTTTGCGGGCACTGTCGAGGTGCATGTGAATAACGGTGGCCAAACCTTCCATGATACGCTTAAAGGGTATCGCGGAGCCTTGTACATGGGTATCGGACTGGGTGGGCTTGGAGTTGCCATCAGTGTGCTCTATCTCATCAAGAGCAGATCGAAACCGGGCCAGGAGGAGAATCGGCTGGAAAAAGCAGCTGAATGATTGTGTTTCATCATTTCGATAAGGATAAAGATAGAGCATATATAATCCGGCGTGCTCATTATAGACATAGCCACAGAGCCCGCCTGCATAGTGGCAATTCCAAAATACTATTCAGTTAACAGATGAAATTGACACTCAGCGTATGACAGATGAGCCACCATATTGTAACGGAATATGCGAAGGGGATAGCAGTCATTCCGGGTGATCTTATGGCCCTCGGCCCTCATTATTGCGTGCCCATAATCGCAAGTGCAAACCTTTGTATCGTTTATTTTCACTGCGCTGCTATTCGCAACACGCTAAATCAGAAACGCGCCCTCTCCTTACTGGCATTGGACTATTCAAATAAGTCTGCAGATGCAGAACCAATCAAGTGTGCTGCTCTGCATTGCTCGTGATCACTCGACAAGCCTAGAATTCCGTACGCCCGTCTAGGCGGGAGCAAAAACCGGGAATTCAAATTCCGAGGGTAACGGCAATTGATTCAACTGAAGGAGCCAGGATGGCGAAGAACACACATCGGTGACCTCATTTCCTCCATCCAAGTGCTGGGATTACCACATGGTCGCAATCTCCTCTAGATAGCAATGAGAATACCAGTAAATTGCCTCCCTTCATATGAAGATGGGTCGATTCATCGCTGCACCGTAGTGAGCGTCCAATCAGCGAATCCGATAAGCAATAATCGGACTGGGAGCAATAGTTCCAGCGAGTTCCCAAAGACGGGTCCAGTTCGCCGCCCTGGCGATGAACCTCGGCACTGGCACTGGCCCTCCATGAATTCGGGCCGCGGATCCACTGGTCGCCATCCCTTCATGTGTCTTGCCAACAAAAGGAACGCTCCTTATTTCGTTCTCTTTCCCTATCTCTGGTAATTAATTCTTTTCTTTCCTAATCCCTAGTCACCGTGTTCCTGTGCTGCAACTTTTGAGGAATTTCCAGCATCGCGTGAACAGTTTTCACATCCCCTATCTCCGACCCACCGCACTACCCCAGACGACCGATCTATCGGCCGAGATGAGCAGCCCGGGCGATTACAACGCCGTCCGCAAGGACATTGTCGCACAACTGAAGAAGCCAGACTATGATGATGGAAGCGCAGGCCCAGTATTTGTCCGGCTGGCATGGTGAGTCACCTCTAAGCTGAATGTTTTGCATGTCAGTCGCCACTAACCCCTGAGCAGGCACTCCGCGGGTACCTACGACGCCGAAACCGACACGGGCGGCAGCAACGGTGCGGGCATGCGATATGAAGCAGAGGGGGGCGATCCGTCAAACGCAGGCCTTCAATACGGTCGGGCATTTTTAGAACCTGTAAAGGAGAAGCATCCTTGGATTACATACTCCGATTTGTGGACGTTAGCAGGCGTGGTGGCGATCAAGGAGATGGGCGGGCCGGAAGTCGAGTGGAAGCCAGGTCGGACGGACCTGGTCGACGACTCCAAGGTACCGCCTCGTGGCCGTCTACCTGACGGTGCTCAGGGTGCAGACCATCTCCGCTTTATCTTCAACCGGATGGGCTTCAATGACCAGGAGATTGTGGCGTTGGCGGGAGGACACAATCTAGGTCGGTGCCATACCGATCGCAGTGGGTTCGAAGGTCCCTGGGTGAACAACCCAACACGATTCTCCAATCAGTTCTTCAAGCTTCTATTAAAGTTGGAGTGGACTCCTCGAAAGTTGGCGAACGGCATGAGCCAGTTCGTATATGAGGACCCTGATGCGGAGGAGGGAGACGAGTTGTTGATGATGCTGCCCACCGATATAGCACTCAAGACGGACCCATCCTTCCGACAGTGGGTGGAGAAGTATGCAGAGGACAAGGACCTGTTCTTTGACCACTTTGCGAAGGTGTTCGCGAAGTTGGTCGAGCTGGGTATTCGACGAGACGAGAAGGGTGCTGTTCTCAACACCGACAATGTTAAGGGAGGTTATATCTCTGCTCCCAAGAAGAGTAACACGCCGACAGGACCACCGAAGAAGCCGAAGGCCGAACCTGTGCGGGCCAGGCTGTAAATACGCGATGAATAAATATTTGGGAGGATCATGATTTGATATACCATAGAAGGATTTTAGAGGACTGGATAGAGACCGAAGCGTGTACATTGGCTAGAGTAATAAATCTCAAGTTCATTCATGACGAAACGAAGAAGCCCGTCCTTTCAGAGTAGTTGAGAGAAAGAAGAAAGCAAGGAGAGAGAAAGAAGCGAGGGAGAGACATAAAGAGAGAAAGGGAAAAAGGCCGGGGGATTCAATGAATGCGGGGAAAGGTCCATGCGCTGACTTTGGCCCGGCCGTCATTGGCTCCCACCGGCATAGCTGGTAACGCGTTCACCTTGAAACCAGCCCAGTAGCCGTGCTAGGTTACTCCATACCATCCTTGCTAGTCGGGAGGCTAGAGGTTCTAAAGCTGCTCGGTTATTGAGAGAAAGGGTTATTGTGCTGGTATGACCTAGTTCCTTTCCCCTTTTTATTATTCCCCGGATTTCTGGGCCAGGATCCGTTCTCTGAGTTAATATATGAACTACCACCGCTGAAGACGGCATTCTACCCATGAAAGTATTTCGGACAGTACTATATGTTTTAGTTATTGAATCTGATGCAGTAGTAAGTGCGTTTTGAATTTTGAAAAAAAAAAAAAAAAAAAAAAAAAAAAAAAGGTTGTCTTGTCTATGTTGTTTTCTATCTATCATATCTGAAACCCGAAACCCGAACCCAAGCTATAGGGGGAGAGTCTTAATCCATCGCTCTTCATTTTTGGTTGGCTAGCATGTCTTCATAGTCGTGGTGCGTCTGGCGGGGCTGCAGGTGAAGACCTCAGTGGCGAGGCCCATGGTGGCCGGGTCTATTCACCCAATTCTCCGGATGGGTTGGTGGTAGCTGTGGTTGTGGTAGCTGTGGTTGTGATCGAGGCGAGGAGGATTGACCCATCATAGTAGGCCCATGGCCACCATAGGCGCTGCTATTCGAGGTTGTCAGCTGCATTTGGCTGGTCATCGCCTGTACGACTTCATAAGAGGGTGGTGGATCGGTGGTCGGAATCCCCGGACTGTAAGCGACTCTCTGTTGAGGAAAGGCTACAGGAGAGGAAGCCAAAGACCCATGGAGAGCTGGATTATGGAGAGGGGGGTGTTGCCGAGCAGGGCTGGCAGGAGGCACATGATATTCTGGCCTAGTTATATACATCGGCCTGACCCTAGGAGGCGGTGGCATTGCACCACCTACATACGGTGAACCTGACATCATGATCGCAGGCGATGGCGTATCCGCTGACATGATTGGTGTGGGGGCCATGGACATAATCGCGTATGGATGAGCTGGAACGTAAGGCTGTGCTCGCGGTCCTCTAGGCCTGCTAGGTGCAGCCTGCTCTTGGCGTTGCACCTGGGGGTGTACCTGGGGGTGTACCTGGGGGTGTACCTGGGGGTGTACCTGGGGGTGTACCTGGGGGTGTACCTGGGGGTGTACCTGGAGTTGTACCTGGGGTTGCGCCTGGGGTTGCGCCTGGGGTTGCGTACCGAGGACCAGCATGTTCCGAAGATCCGAATTGGCCCTTTTAAAGCGTATCATAATGTCAGGCAGTGTACTAGGTTCCCAAGGATATGGGTTCTGCTGCCGAGGTGGTAGTTCGGGCGGGGCCCAACCAGGACTTTGCTGGAGGAAAAGCTCACCCTGGGAGGCAGACTCTAGCATGCCGCTAACTGCACTCACAGCTACTTGGAGCTCGCCAAGACTCGGGTTCAGAACCTGCTCGTAGAAGAGCAAGGGGATCTGCTGGTTCCTCCAAAAACGCTCGGGCACTTGGTCCGGGCCGTTTTCTGAGATGGGAAGTCCAAGAATGGCTCCGTCGTGCACATGGCTTTCATACGAACACAGGTTCGTGCAGTGCACCCCACGTTCGGCACCATTCCACAAGAGGCACAAAAACCCTGGTACTGGTGAGTATATCCCTCCTATCCAGCGGTATGTGACTCTCTGCCCCTCACCACCATTATCATGATATGATAGGGTAATGTCCTTTGTATGCGACCGTATAGACACATTAGGACCGAGTTCCACTACCAGGCGCATGGGGACGTTATTAAATCGTCTCTCATAGTTGACCGAACGGTTACATTCGATGCAGGTTCTCTGGCGCTGAGGGTCAAATACCCGAGACAGCACTTCCTCCATACTCACGCCGTTCCGATCAGTCTCGAGCACAGGCGGTGCCATAGTGGTCAAGCGGGTGCCATTCACTGTGGTTCTGCTATCCCTGGATGGCCCACAATCACAGTGCGCAGTAGTCTTCTCATTGTATGAGTACGCGAACTGGTCAAAGTTGCGCGTAAACTTGCGCCAGACGGTTCGCATAGCCTGAGTAGGCCCCGTGGCCAGTTGAGCATTTGCTGGGAGGAAACTAGCAAAGCATTCGACTAGCTTAAGACTCGTTTCTCTATCGAGGAAATCCCATTGAGCATCGGTCCCTTCAATGAAGGCTTGGTCAGTACCTGTGAAGCGATCCTGCCAGCCCGGCTGCTTGCGGTCGATGTTGGTGGACCCGGCATCTAGCAGTCGGCCTGCGATGATAGCACAGCCAATCGCACTTTCGCTGAGTTTCGTGCTAACAGGGCCTCGGCCTCTATAAGGCCTGGTAGTCCGGGGGCGTCGCGGGTTGTTTGGGGCGTGCAGCTCTACCTCAGCTGTTACTGGGTGTAAGCTGTACTGGACATTGTTCATGGTATTTAAGTTGGCGGTCAGCCATGGTCGTGGCATGTCCAACGGGGCAGCAGTCTGATGGCGTTCAAGCTCGTGATAAGCGAATTTCATGACAGCACGTTGCACTGCCTCAGTAACTAACTGGGCATGCTGGTTAGGTAGTGGTTCTGCTCTGCGGAACTGCTGGGATGTAGAAGTCGTGGTGTTAGGGTCACTGACACCTTCGGTGTTTTGTTCACTTGGTCTCCGGCTCTCTGAGAAGCTTTCTTCATGCTGCGTAGCAGGGCTTTCGACTTTTATCGTATGAGTTGGTGTTCTACCACCCGAGGAACATTCTTCCATAGGATCCCCCTCATCACGGTCAGAGGTTTCCTCCTCTTCGATGTCGGTCATTTCATCTTCGACTCCCTGGTCCTCAGGACTGGTTGAAGGGAGCCACTCTGTATGTTCGGAATTATCCGAATTGTCAGTACTACTTTCCATGCATTCGCTTTGTTCTTCTTCCGTTTGATCCCCTTGTGGTGTCGCAAGTTCAAGAAGCTCTTCGTCGAGCCTACCGAGTTTATATAGTTGCTTTTCCATAACCTTCACATACTCCTCCGGTATATCACCAGAAGACCTAACAGACCCACGGGTCCGTGAGTCTGATGCTTGCAAAACCCTTGGGGGATCAGGGGAACGCCTACTTATGGGTAGGTAATTGTTCAAGCCCTGAACACACCCCTGTTTCAGCAATCGAGGGCCGGCGTCCCTTCCCCAGTTGAAGAGTTCTTCCACTGACTTGGGCTGGTGATATTCAGCTTGATTCCAGATGATTTTCACCAGGATTGCCACCTTTACCCGCCTTGGCTGAAGGGAAGAATGGGAATCAGTGTTATACTTATAGCCCCAGCCATGAAAGTCCAACAGCTTGTCGTATACGCCCCTGCCCCCGTTGAGCAGAATATCGGTCAACGTCTTGATGCGTTTTCCGCATAGTTGGTCTGTCTCGGCAGGCTCTTCGAGCTGTTCAACATCGAAGAGCGGGTGCCTACACTCGACATATTCAATTGGCTGTGAGGCTGACTCCATTTGGCTTGTTGCTTCGAGGACCGTAAGTAGCTTTCCAGAGAGAATGCTTGGGTGAATGAATACTGATTATTTGGCTCTTGGATTGAACACGAGGCAAAGCAGCTGCTGATAGAAAATCTGGAGAGAGCGATCAATCTGCTCCATACTTATACCCCATGGGAATCTCATGTTACACAGCGATGAAGACTCAGATATACTGAGCTTCACTGCAATATCCGTCATTTGGGGTGTATTTTCAAGGAGAGAACACTTTAGTTAGGCAAATTGTCAAGTACATAGTGCAATTTGACGGATTTGGCTGGCATATTCCTTGCAACCAGCCAAGGAGAATATAGGAGAAATCATTCTCAACATGTGTTTCAAAATAAAGATATGGTCTGGAGGCATATTCCAAACACACCGGTGATCATATCACAAAGATATCTGCTAACAAGGCACTTGGAAAGATGAAGATGAGGTGAATCCCGTCGCACTGCGATGTTCTATATCATACATGCCTCAGGCATAAATCAAATACTACATGGCTGGCACACACAGACTACCGTACCAGAGCAACCAGATCACGTGCACAAAGATAGTCGAGTGATAATATACCCTATTCCGGAATAGCCCGAAGCACAAGCGAGCCCTGAATCCCACCATACCCGAATAGGCTAGAGCCCAGCTTACCCGATCCCACAACGGGCGAGAGCAAAGTTGGAAGAAGCACTCGCAAGCCCGCCTCGATTTCACCTCCTTCTCATCCCTCTCGCCTGTCGACAATCAATCGCGGTCCTTCGCGCCATCGCCCATCATGTGTACGTGAAAGACCCTGAAATCGGATTTCCAACCCTGCATCTTTGATTTTCGTCGCTGTTCGTTTTTTGCCGGTTATTTTGGGAGGAAATATTCATAAATCGCTGGGGGTTTTTGGAGGAAATTATCATCGCGGATACGGACGGGCAGGAAACAGCGGCGACGGAATCATTGAATTTTTTACTTGCTCCATCATCATCATCATTATGGCAACAACCGATTTTACAAGACAGAAGGCTGACTTCGGTTTTTTCTTCGGAATCTTTAGCGCTCGTGTCCGGCGAGAAGACGAACTTCCAGTACATTCTGCGTCTGCTCAACACCAATGTTGACGGTAAGCAGAAGATCATGTACGCCTTGACCCAGATCAAGGGTGTTGGTCGCCGTTACTCCAACTTGGTCTGCAAGAAGGCCGACGTTGACCTCAGCAAGCGGTACGTTCACACTACACTACTTTCCTCGATGGTTTCGAACAAATGGGATGGAGAGGAGTTGGTCGCACGGACACAATAAGAGGGGGAACCAAGGGCCACAAGAACACAGAGACCCCGAAGGGATAAAGGATACATACAAGAACATCAAGTTGACTTTGATATCTCTTACAGTGCTGGTGAACTCACCACCGAAGAGCTCGAGCGTATCGTCACCATCCTCCAGGCCCCCACCCAGTACAAAATCCCCACCTGGTTCCTCAACAGACAGCGCGACATCACCGATGGCAAGGACTTCCAGGTCGTCTCCAACTCCCTCGACAGCAAGATCCGTGAGGATCTCGAGCGCCTGAAGAAGATCCGCTCCCACCGTGGTCTCCGTCACTACTGGGGTCTCCGTGTCCGCGGTCAGCACACTAAGACCACCGGTCGTCGTGGACGCACCGTCGGTGTCAGCAAGAAGAAGAACTAAAAAAACAATCATCGGGGTCATATCATCTGCGTTTGTTTCTTCGTACTTGCTGGAGTGGATCGTGGGAAGGATGGATTCCTTTTGTGTATGTTGGTGTGGATTTTTTTAACGAAATCTTCCCTGGGACCGGGAACAATATTAGAAAATGCCGTGTCCGAAATGAAAAGAATCATACCAATATGAATGAATACCAAATCATCCTTTCCTCACATTTCCTTTGTCTGCTGTTTTACGATTTACGAATGTACGGGTCATTCGGTGGCGAATCATGACTAGGCTGTTATGGCTCGGTTTTTATGGTCTACCTGTTAATATAGACTGAGACATCCATACGCCTAGTTGTCAACACCCCAAATTAACTTCGTGTTCTACACTACGTACTGACGGTATGGTACTAATTAAATGCATGTAAATGCGATCGATTCATTCTCATACGAAGTACAAAATGCATAATGCACTATAGTGACAAACTCATAGATACCATGCAACATAAGGCTCGGGATTAGTGGGCATTGACAAGCATCCTCAAACTATCGTTAAGAAACATATCTGCAGTGTCACCGAAATGACCAGAAAGTCTATATGCGGTGATAGCACGTCTTTAGAACCATTCACCTCCCAACCAGCGGTTGAAGAACTCAAGACTTGACTCGGGTTGGTCCATCGGGACCATGTGGCCACCGCCATAGAGACGCATGAAGGTGAAGTTGCCATGGGACTTGACCTGGCCGATCTTCTTGCCCTTGTGCTCATTCTCGACCACGACCAAGTCCTCCAGCTTGGCGGAAGCATATTCAGCCTGTCCGGGCCACTCAAGGGCTTCAGTCCAGGCCTTGTTACCCAGCCAGTTGCAGATGAAATCGGCGTCACCAGCGTAGATCAGGACAGGGATCTGCTCCAGGAGACCCGGAACGAGACGGTGGTAGGGCTTCATCCAGTCACCGTGGAAGAGGAAGTTGCGGTTGATGTCAAAGTTGCACGAGTCGTAGCCGTTGACCTCAGCGCCAACAGCCTCAATGACCTCGGGCTTGTTCAGGTAGTCGCTGACGTAGCCCATGGCCGAGTAGCAAAGGTTGGAGCTATCCTCGCACTTACCACGAACATCGTAGACGTTCTGTCCGGTGCGCTGGTAAGGGGCAAGGAGGGCATTGTTACAGTAGATGGAGGCCGGGACACAAACCCAAGCGCTCTCGGAACTGTAGCAAGACTCAATCATAGACTGGCAGCGAGGAAGGGCGTTGTCCATGGCCTGGCAGGAGCCCTCGTCCAAGACGGCTGGGTAACCACCGTCACCACAAGCCATGGGACGATAGTACTCGTACTGGGTGAGTCCGTCGGTGAGACCGTTGCCAATGAGAACGGACTGCAGGTTGATGTTGCGCTTCTTGTGAGACAGAATCTCCGAAGCGAAGACGGGGATATAGTGACCAGCATAGGATTCACCGGCAATGTGGAAGTCCTGCTTGGCATACTCGGGGAATTGTTTGAAGAAGAGAGTAAGCAAGGCATAGACGTCCTTGCCAGCAGCAACCGTGTCGCTGACAGCAGAGTTGCTGTAGGAGTAACCGACGTTGACAGGCTGGTCAAGGAAGATCACGGACGCGTTGGAGTTCCAAGCGTAGTCATTGTAGACCGGCTGGATCTTCTTGTTGATGCTGCTAGGGCCGAGCTCCATGAAAAGACCGGTGAGGGAAGAGCATCCAGGGCCACCGTTCAGCCACAGAACAACAGGGTCATTCTCGGGGTCATTGCGAGACTCGAAGAACCCTGGATTGCGTTAGAAATAAAGAACATATGAAAGGCGTGATATTGAACCAAGGTGGACTCACAGTAGAACAGATGCTTGTCGTTCTCGTTGTCATCGAGATAACCGGTGTACTGCTTTACACCGGGGTCGATGCCAAGAGAGCTAGGATCGGTCTTCTTGACTCTGAGATCATAGGCTTCCAGCTTGCCATCAACCTCACGCTCCTTCTCACCGTTCTCGCCAGTGACCCAGACGCTCTGGACGTCGGAGCCGCGGACGATGTGGTCCCAGTGGTGGTCGGGGCGGCGGTTGTGCTTCTTGGGGAGGGAGAAGAGAGGGTTCTGATCCATGCTCTCCGGGAAGAAGCTAGCAACCTCATCCCAGAGCTTACGAGCCTCATCAGAGAGAGATTTCAGCTCCTCCTGGAATGCGTGCAGCGGCTTAGAGAACCCGTCGGCACTGTGATCCGCAGGGACCTCGGCCGCATGGTCGGCACCGTGCTTGGCACCGTTACCTCCAAGGACCTGCTGGAAAGGAGGGACGGCCGCAGTGGCCGCTCCAACCAGCATAGCAGCTGGAAGAACTCTCATTGTGCTGAAACCCAACGGGGTTGGTATGAAATCGAGATGACGATGAGATGAGTAGGTAGAGGATGGGTACCTTAGCGGTCTGGAAGGTACGGTACCTGGGCAAGGAGCTTATCAGCACGGGTTATCAAGGGAGGTGGTCAGAGGGCATAGGAGTGCACTTACGGACACAAAAGTATCAAGTTAGAAAAAGCAAGTAGCTCAGCAAATACCAGCTACTGGGCAATCAATGGAAACCCAGAAGAGGATGGAGAGGAAGGAAGGAGAGAGGAGAGAAGAGGAGGTGTACTGGATGGGCTGCAGGCAGGCAATGACGCCTCGATAGCAGGGCCGGAAGGCGGCCAATCACAGGCCGGTGCCTTCCCTTTGCAGAAAGTCACGCGCTGAGTCATGAAGTTGAGTCAGCGCATGGCACGGGACCAGCGTCATTGCGGTTTCCTCCAATCACAGGCCCGTCGGGTGACTGCCTTGGGCTGTCAACAGCATTTTTTTCAGCGCATTCAAAACAGAATCTCCTCACTGACGCAACTGGAGATCGATCGACTCCATATTACACTTTGGTTGAGTCTGTGTATACACAAAAGCCTCTTGCTTTGTCGCAGAGGCCTCCAGCAACATGCCCATCAACCAACCATCAAATCAAATTAAATTTACCAATGTATCAGTCGTCAGGTTAAAAAAGGGTACGTACTGTTATACATGTGTGACCCTTCATTTGCGATTGTCTTGCGTGGCATGTCTATCAGTTATGTGGGGAGATGATGCGCAAATTCAGGCGTAGAAAGAAAAACTTCCTGCGAAACTTCCAATCGGCCCCGCAACCCCGCTAACCGTTCAACAAACAGGTAAAAAGCGCTTCGAGCTCGCCTGCTACAAGAACAAACTCCTCGAATATCGCTCCGGCGCAGAGAAGGACCTCGACAATGTTCTCCAAGTCCCCACGATTTTCCTGTCCGTTTCTAAAGCGCAAACAGCCCCATCCGCCGAGTTAACAAAGGCCTTCGGCGCCGACACACCTGCAGATGAGATCCGACAAGAAATCCTACGAAAGGGTGAAGTGCAGGTTGGCGAGCGCGAGCGAAAGGAAATCATTGAACGAGTGGAGAAGGAAGTGTTGGATATTGTATCAGGACGGCTGGTTGATCCTACGACGAAACGAGTCTATACCCCCGGAATGATCTCCAAGGCCTTGGACCAGCTGAGCTCGGCTAGTGGTCAACAATCGCAAACACCCGGCAATGGTGAGACGGATGGGGATAACAGCGAGGAGAGCCGCCCGCGGAAACCGCTCTGGACGGGTGTGACTGCCAACAAGTCCGCGAAGAGTCAAGCGCTTGAGGCCATGAAGGCGCTTATTGCATGGCAACCTATTCCCGTGATGCGGGCGCGGATGCGTCTCCGCGTTACCTGTCCTGTGTCATTGTTGAAGCAAAGTGTCAAGGTTGGTGCGGCCGGCGGTGCTGGCGCGGGTGGTAAGGAGAAGGAGGCGCCATCCAAGGGCGGCTCCAAGTCCAACAAGAAGGGTGGAAAGGGGTCCAAGAAGGCCCGTCAGCAGGAATCTGAGGATGAGGCGGGCGGTTCTGACGCAGAGTCTGCACCTGCCAAGGGCCCGAGCAATGTCAAGGATAAGATCCTGAGCTACATTGAATCTATCGAGGCTCAGGAGGTCGTCGGCGGAGACGAGTGGGAAGTCATTGGCTTTGCGGAGCCGGGAGCTTTCAAGGGACTGAATGAGTTCGTGGGTAACGAGACCCGGGGCAGAGGACGCGTGGAGGTGCTGGATATGACGGTGACCCATGAAGAGTAAGCTCGGCCGGGAATGCATCTGGCGCAACCATGTACAGCCTGCTATGATTGATGACTAGGAAGGATACCAAATTATGCCGTAAATATGACCATACTACAAGACTAGATCCAAATATTCCATGATAAGATATTATATCTTCAAGGGTTATAGTAAAGCCAAGGGTCATTATAAAGGTCCTTCGCACTTGATCGACGCTCCGGTTCCCACTGGAGCATTCTACGAACGAATTCAATAAACAAGCGCTTATCCTCTCCACATAGAAATGGAGTCATACTGGAGAAATTGAATTCCTCCGAGGGAACCAGCTCAGGGAACTTGAATGCCCCTACAGATGTCCAACAATTAGTGTTTGCAACCCATCGCAATCAAGTATGACGTACCTTGAGGCGAGAACAAATCACTGCGTATATGCGGATCACACTTGTTCAAAAATTGTGAAGGAGGAGGCCCCAACAGCCTAATCATCTGGGCGATGTGCGCCTCCCGTGAATATCCCCTTCGTTGGTCGCTGTCGCTATTATGGCATATTCCATCAAATAGCGTCTGATCGGCAAAAAGTTCCCAAAGCTGCATAGAGATAGCTATGAGTATACATCACGACGAAGCATTATCTTCTGACTTACCACTGTCCCTAGATTCCAAATATCAGCACTGTACGACCAACCAGCCTTCAACAGAACCTCAGGGGCGCAGAATGGTTGGGGTTGAATATCATGTTTATGCGGACTTGATACATCCCCGAAAACAGCAGCACTGAAGTCGGAAATCTTCAGCATGCCTACTCCTTTCTTGAGTGGCCCGAAGTCGCTCCTAGATTCGAATATAGGGCGCCCATTCCGAAGCACATGCGGAGCGGGACGAACTTCCTGCTGGCGGACATAATTTTTGAGGACTGTAGCATCCTCGAACCCAACAAGAAAGTTGTCGGCCTTCAGATCTGCAGTTCAGTTCAGTAGGAAAGCGCTTGTTAGCCGAAGGACAGGGGCGATCATTTACCTGTATGTATGACATGACATTCAGAATGTAGGAAATCCAGGCCACACAGCAAAACCCTCAAGAAGGCTTTGAGAACTTGCGGAGGAACTCCATGGCTTCCAAGATGTCGTCCTAGAAGCCAAAGCGGCTCCCTTAATGGCTCAAATACCAAGCAGAGATGGTCTCCAAGGATGCCCTGTATTTGAAACGAATCTTGAACCAGTCTGACATACCCACGGCCTTCGTGCTCAGACCGCAATCCGGAAATATGATGCGATACTTGTAGTTCATCTTCCGCGGCCTTCCTCTCCTCAGCACCAGAGTTCGTGATCTTTAACGTTACGTATCTCGTCGATTGCCAGGCCCAGCTTTACGGTGTTAGGGGGTTGTAACACGAATCGGCATGTCTCACTGACCGGGATGTATCTTTTGCCAACCAAGCAGTAGAATTAGCACCCCATCCCAGTTTGGAAATGATGCGATATTTCCCAACGGTCTCTCCGATCCGGGCTGGATAATACTTCCTAGGGTCGTAGCCCGGACTTCGCTCCTCTTCTATAGGCGAAGTCGGGAGTATGGCTGGAGAGGATGATGACATGCTGGATTTGGAGTACAGGGGCCGGAGATATCTACTCAAACGCCGGGAAACCAGAGTCATCGTGTGAAATTAGGTTAAGTAGATTAGAGCAAGAGACAGAACAGAAGGAAACATGTAGCCATCGGCCTAATGTACCGGAAGGGTAAGTACCATTTTCCGACCGCATAATCCCGCGGAAACTGGGATGCTACCCCTGTTCACGTGCTACATACCAAAACATTGGCAGTGTTTGCGCAGCCTTGCAAATTGTCCTACCGTCAAAGAGAGAAGGCGCGTAAATTTTCCCCAGCTCTCCAGAATTGGAGTCCCACTATGGTATTGTTACTGTTCTATTTCCTTTGCAGCGTCTTGCCAGAAAGTGCCAGGTCAGGTATCGGTATCATATTGCGTTGTTTACACCTTCCAACACTGCTTCAGCAAGCCGCAGATTCTTCAGCTGCCACAATACCGTTGAGATACAATCTTATATACAAATCGCTGGTGTACTTTGAATGAGAGCTAGAGGACCACCCATATTGTTCCCATTCTCTGCCACATATTCTGACTTCATTTTCTATCACCTTCGTCATCGGTTTGCTCATCCTTAACAAAATGCTCGTTGGCTTGTTGTCCATCATTATACTTCGGCTTCGAAAACCACACATTCTTACCACCGAGCGGTGTAGGATAATAATGCGCCGATGTAATGGGCCGATTGTCATCTGAAGTTATCCGGAAGTTGGCATGGAGAGGATCCGTCCTGCCATCTGCTTTAGGAGTCGAATGCGGTCTCGACCTGCGGGTATGTAAATAATCGTACTAATGGAGAACTAATCTGGGGTCAAGTACTCCACACTGGCTTTCGTGGCTTTGCTAAGCTCAGGAAAAGAGTCTTTCTTGTTTTCGATGGCCTTTTCCACTGCTTCCTGGGCTGCTGCATCATTGATGCCCTGTACACCCTTGGTGCCAGATCTCCAAAAGAAACTGAGGAATCGCCGTGCAGTCTTTGACATCTTTAGAAGGATCGACTTCAATGAGTTGGCGGTAATGAGTTCCGATCTTATACCGAACTGGTTGAGGAAATATTCCAACTACTACTAGTGGCTACTGTATACTAGCAAGTTGGTTTCGTTCTCGTATATATAAGACGTGGTGCACAGCGTAAGGACGGACGTTTGATAATATTCAGATCAGATAAAGAACGTGAGATGCGTCCTCAGTCGAACCGAAGGATGCGTATTTATATCCAGGAAGTGCTCTACTCAACGGCAGGCATTCAGGAGGGGTATCGGGTCTGAGAAATTGGCCATGCCGGGCTCAGAGTCTCTAGCCGCCCTGAGAGTGGAGGAATGGGTTAAAGACACAGAAATGACAGCCGTTGGTGCAGGGGAAAGAGTTCTACTGGTCTTCATAAGAGGACGATCCCGCTCGGACTGATTACCAGCGGCGTAAGCGCCACTAAATAGATGGACGCTAGAGCCTCGAACGTTCCCAGCCTGATATTAGCGGCATGGAGTTGGCCAACCGAATGGGCATGTTTGGTCGCCTCAAACCCCATAGGCGCTCATATCAGACCTTAGTACTGCGTGATTGACTGGCATCTTGGTGCTTAGTAGATGCTTTGTATGGGCCCGAGGTATCCTGTGCAAAGTAGCTCCTAGGATGATCACCAATCAGGCGCTGCTTCTTGAAATGATAGGTCCTCGAGCAGGCGGCGGAGGTTCCGGCGCTTCTCTCATAGCTGAACAAGTTTTATGCAATGAGGACTGATATCGTAGCATACTGCCCGTTCATTGGCTCGAAGAGGGCATAATTTCAAAGGGCCCTGCAAGAAACGTATTCGGCGCAAGTACTGGTTTTGAAGGCGGTTGACGAGACGCCTGCCTAGCAAATTTTGACAGCCTACTGTACTGGCTTCTATGGCAGTGTTCGCCTAGGCTTCCAAAATTCTACCGCAGCCGAAGTACAGCTTCTGTGGCTTCCGGCAAATATTGAATCAGATAGACTCTGTAATTCGAGACACACAAGATGGAAGCATCTCCGGCGACATTCGCGCCGACGGTGGAATAAAGCAAGGGAAGTGCTGAAGAGGGAAGCATCTCCTTAATCGAGTTGTTTTCTAGATAGAGTCGTCGTCTGAAACAGAGGTAGCAAGTGGAGTATCAACGTTGTTTAGCGTACTCTGTAAGCCGATGCGGTGAAAGGCGGTGCCGGGATATTGCGAATCCAACATGCCAACGAAGGATGAGAGCAAGGGAGACAGACCTGGATAAAGCAGTAGATCTGTACTAATGAGCCAATCGGTATGTATAATTCTATATAATACGCAATGTCTTATCAGAACAAGGAAGACATGATTTAGTATTCAGTATTCAGAGTATCGATTGTGTTCCGCGTTGCAGGTCAAATGTATACATTCTAGACTTACGCATACTTACATCGATTTAATATGTTCCGCTACATCATCACGCAGCTAGAACAATGTCCTTGACCACACAAGTAAGCAGATACTAAAAGTTTACCAGTTGACTTCAACACATCTTTAAACATCTCTACCCAATCATCCTGGATCTATGGCTCACTGAGTCACCCACCACAACAGACACAACCTAATATGCAAAAGTACGAGACAAGAATTCACCAATCCAACCAAATAGCTTGCAATCCATCCAGCATATGCAAACTACAAGCATGATGAGCAAGAGTATAGACTACCGTAAATAACCATCAGCTGAGCCATGCCCTCAATAGTTACCTAACTAGCTACATAATGGATACAGATTAACTTCGTCAGCGCAGAAGCAAGGACCAGCAAGCAGCTGGGAAGAAAAATAAGTAATCTTAGGTACATGCATACATATTTCTATTAGATTTATCTTGAGATTGAATTGTATGATTAGTTTTCGGGTTTATTGAAGTAATACTAACATTGGTTTTTTATACTAGTGTCATAGGTCAGTAGTGTCTGCCGAGCAGCAGTGCATATATATACCATTGTTACTAGTAAGCACCAACTACTACTACAAGATGAAAATAGTAGTAGTACTAGTATCCAAAGAAAACAGAATAAAACCAAGCCTCTGCACCCCAGAAGCAACTACTGACATCCACCTCACCATCCATAAACCAGTCTAGTTCAGCGATCTGAGCAGCAATACTACTACTAATGCACGATCACCATCCACCCACCCACCCACTGCACAGATCATCATCCCTCACCCCTCCTCCCTCATCCAGCCAACCTCCTCACCCTCACCCTCATAATCATCGAAATCAATACGAACTATGCAAGTAAGAAAGAAAAAAATAATAAATCATAACCAAGTCAAGTAAAGTTACATCCACAGCTTAGTAGAAGAAGAAGAAGAAGAAGAAGCACAAGAAGAAGCAAGCAAAGCAAGCAAAGCAAGCAACAGCAAAATCCCCCCGACCCGACCATCCCGACCGGACCCGAACGAACACAGACAGCCCCTCCAAGTCCCAAGTCCAAGTCCAAACACTATTAACAGATCAAATCAAACTAGTGCTTTGCGGCACCGTCGATCAAACCGGTCAATTTACTCCGTAGTAAGAAGAAAAAGTAAACCTTACTCTAAAAAAAAAAAAAAGAAGAAGGAAAGTCAAAAGTCAAAATTCAAAGTTGGCTGAAGTATCCGACCGATGATCGCAGTCTGGAATGTCTTGGCGGAGAAGGTGAAATCATTTTCCCTGCTGTTTCTTTTGGACCATGATTGAGTGAACCCTGATTGACTGACACTACTTTAGGATTGGCACTGATGCGTGTGTGGCGCGGACTAGGAGGGATGATTGACGAGGCTTATTGTCGATAGTGGCTTGATTTATGGGGGTACTTTTCTGATCACTATTGCTTATTACTTTATTGCTTTTCTGGGAGTGAGGCGAGGTGGCTCACTACTCACTACGTACTGTAATCTACTTATTCCGAACACTACGCTATTGGGAAGGTCTTTATTATTATTTCTTCATTGTGTTACCTTACAGTTAGATAGGTACATTAAGTACAAGTCGGGTCAGTGGCCGGTGGGTGAATCCTCGGTGCTAGTAGTAGGCACCCACTAAGGCACCAGCACACATGACGGGTTGGGAAAACCAAGCAACTCAGTTGGATGGGTATACGCTTAAACGCAATGCACGAAGCACTCAAGCACAAAACAGACGCTTTTCGAACGTTGCTCGTTTCATGCGTGGAAAGGACCGACTCCGTCGAGGGCAGATGCAATAAATCCTAGACGCCCCTCACGCCGGATTTGCATATGTAGACTGCGTCAGCCGTCGGAAAATGGCAGCCTTGAACACGACCGGGTATTCAGTGCCGCCTTCTGCGACCCACGGCTGGAGGGTTCGAAGAAGGTAAGATGCTCACACCTGTGTCGCATAGTAGATGTTAAAAGGAGAAAGGTGGAAATGGATGGCGGAGTCGGGAATAGAAAAGAAAGGGACCATTGTCGATAAAGTCGGTATCCCTATTGAATGGCATCACGTGATGGGGGGGCGAAAGCGAAGATCTTGCCGGAAGTCGGAGCGAATTAAAAAAAGGTACTATGAGCAGATCTGCACGGCGTTCAACGCCCGTGTCAGCTCCTCCGGTGAGAATGGCATGTAACACCCCTTGGGCGACAAGGGGGGCGGCGAAATCGCTCGTACAGCCGGGGAAGTGTAGCGGATCGTTTCTTTCAGCTGGGCGATCGAGTCAACCCGGTCGAAGTCGGCAAACAGAGTCACCAGGGACTCGCTGTAGCTTTCAGGCTCCACGGCTGTGGATGACGATGAGCCACTCTCTCCTTGTCGGCCGCAGGCGTATTCGTCATGGTGAACCGAAGGGGGATCTGGTGATTGGTCAGATGGCTGATCGTTACACATGGCATATTTTATGATAGGTCCAAGGCTGGACAACATCCAAAAGGGCTGACGAAAGGAAGTATCCCACATACCAACTGTCACATCTACTTCGGGTCGTACTGTTCGAATCTGATCGGGGGCGAGGTCGTCGGCGGCGTCTTCTTCGTACCGCGCTCTCATGAAATCCGGTATGGACGCACAGGGGGAGAGGCTGAGATCGGGAGTACGCGGACGTTCCGCTTGGGCGTCCCCAAACGACCATGCTGCAAGTTTCCGTTGATGTTCCTTGTCGAAAGGGCCCTTGAATTTCGACCGAGGGATTTCGCCGCGTTTGTAGTATTCGATCTTGATTCCATTGCCCTTGCCCTTGGACGAGGACCCACTGCTGGACCGGCGGAACACCCTCCGCACCTTTTCTCGGAAACTCATGTTGACCGGGGTGGAAAAGCCAGGCGATATGGTGGTGTATGGTGCCGATATATGTGGAAAATCGTTGTGATAGGAGGGGTTATGCGTTCAACCGTCGACTCAGGACCTCAATGTTGCATACCTTTCCCGGGGAGGGAATGGACGCGAGGGAGGGTGTGCAAGCACAGACGACAATCGAGTAGGTCCAGAAACCCTTGTATCATCGTTTGCCTAGACCAAGTGTGGGGTGGAGAGGAGAGGGGGGTGGAGGGGAGAAGAGGGGAGAGTAGAAGAAAGGAAGAACGAAGGAAGGAAGAAAGAAAGAAGAGGGGAGAGTAGATAGTGAAGTAAGAGAGAGACGAGAGGAAGGAAGGGCTAGACTAAAGAGTAACTAAGGAAGAGAGAGATATGATGGGGATTATGTCAAGGAACTAATGGAGCAGCAGTCCCAGATAGTAAGAGAGACAGCACGACTAACTGGGAGGAGTAATCGGAATCAGCGTCCATACCTATGATACAATGCGATGGGGAATTAATTACTCGTAGTTCGAAGTGGAAGGGATCTGATTGGAACGAGCGGTGCGAGGCACCATGCCGTTAGTTCCATACCACCACGACGGGGCTCCATCCAACGGAGTAAACGGAGTAAACCATTCCCAGAATGCACTGGGGCGGCCATTGACTTACCGGTTGGTGACTTATCATGGCTCGCTTGACCTTACTTTTTGCTCTGCACAGGCCAAGGTAACCTAACCTAACCCCACGGCTCTGGGAGGGTTGGGACTTTCTTGGGAGGGTAAGAGGCAGAGAGCCGGTAACTGGGTAAGCCGCGATTACCTGCGGCCAAATCCGAGGCGTGAACGAGAAACAAACGCCGAACGTGGAGGATCCACCGGGGGGGTTGAGCCAGGAAGGAGGGAGAGAGTGTTGTGCGTGAATTTCCCAAGCTTAGCCTGATTGTTCTTAGCCGGAAGACAGAATGGGGAATGAGACTCGGAGTATAGCAGCTTGTGCAGTAGTTGAGTTAATTATTATAAGTCTTGGGGTTTTATGTCACTCGACGAAGGAATATGCTAGATCATAAAAATTCCATGCTTTGAGGGATAATAGTAAAATAACTTATAAGAGTAGAAATACAAAGAAAATGACTGACAGGATGGCAAAGAAAGTTCTTCATCGTCATCATCACCAGTCAACTTGTTCCCCCCTCCTTGAAGCGGGACACAACCCAAATATGACAATTTTCGTTAAGCATTTTTTCATAACGAAATATTTCCCTCATTCTCATTCTTTTCCGCGGCGCTTCTGCAAACCCGGCCATAGAGTGCCGAGTCCCGATTCTGCCTTTCCCAGTTAGCCTAGAGCTGACTAACCCCTTGATTCTGAACCGTACTGTAAACTTGCCCCCCTCCTTCGGTGTGGCCCTCTTCTTACTTACCTTCCAATCAAACGTTCATCGGAGGAGGTTCACCGTCGGGTTGCATCGCCAGAACAAGGTACTACCTTAAGCCCAAAACAGTCCTATCTAAACCATGGTTTTGGATGCGCCAACCTCCCAGACCAATTTCCGCATTACGAGTGGTCGGGAAGTTACGCATCTCCGGCCGAAGAAAGTCAAGAGGGTGGTAGGTAGTAGTAAAACTCTGGGTTCTCTTTTCCCACCACTCTCATGTTAACTTACACTTTCCCCCAACATGTTGCAGGGCTGGCCGGCCAGCCGACGGACTGGGCTGGGCTTCGTAAGATTGCTGCAGAAGACAGGTGTATATCACGGTGTACTATCGCCCAGCCGGCAGGACTTGCATTATGGTGTGAGTAAGTGCGTGTGTGGCAATGGCAAAAAGATCAAGCAAGGTATCTGTCTGTCTGTCTCTTGCTGTCGTGGTCTTGCTGCACCGAACGATTCCAGAAACACAGCCAAGACGGTCCAATCTACGTGCCACCACCGACCGACTCGAGTCAAGCTGCATCTTGTTCTTCCCATCGTAGCGATCGGGATGTAACCCTGCGACTCCCCCGGCATCAATCATCATTCGTTCCCTCATGGAGGCTGGAATCTGGATGCTTCTTTCTGTTTGCTGTCCGATGTAGATAGGCTGGGGGGCGCCATATGACTTGGTAGTAACTATCCCACGTCAGTCGCCGGAACCGAGAACGGTGCGGTGCCACTGGGACAGAGGTTCTCATCTCAGACAAGTAACTAGTACGAACACAGTAGCAAACGGTTTGACTAATGAGATAAAGAACCACCCATGGACGATAAGTAATTGCACGAATGATATCGCTGGCATAATCGTGGATTCCGACTGCCCCGCTGAAGGTGGTTCGGAGTCGCCCCCACTCGGCACGGTACTTCCGGTGACCAAAACGGCTATTTTTGACTCATATAACAAATTATCACATTCATCTTTCATCAAATAGGCCTGCTGGCCCAATGGTAAGGCGCTTGACTACGGATCAAGAGATTGCAGGTTCGAGTCCTGCGTAGGTCATTCCTTTTTGCCCCCAATCCTTCTTCCTCTTTACTATACCTTCCAGGGTATGCCCAAGTGCCTACCCATTTGATATATCTTTTTCTGCCATCGTCAGGCACGCAGTATATGGAATCATACAACATAACCCAACAACGAACTGAAACTTAAAAAACTGTGTGAGACGCAAGGGGTTCCAGCCAAACCTGGCACGTTGTTGGGCCGTCACCACACGCTCGGCGTGGCATTGTAACACCCACCGTCAACTAACTAACTTACGCCCTCCCTTCTATGATGTCATTATGGCAGCGCAACTCACCCCCGGGTTTTGCCTCCCTCCTCTCCCCAGCCATCCTTCCAAACTTCTTCGGGCATGTATACATGTTACATACGTTCCCGATAGTTTGGGGCGCAGAGGAAAGACGTTGAGGATTTGGCCACTTGTCATCGGTGAGGGATGCGAAGTACACAGTACTAAGTAGTGGCCACCTTGCGCTGCCGGTTTGGGCCGTTTCAGCTCGAGCTACTTAATATATACTAGACGTTTCTGTGATGGGTTGTGTCATATGGAGGCACGTGATACTATTGTTGGACTGTATACAAGTGTACAGTGTCTATTTCAAGCAGCTGGCTAAGTCTTGGCTTTTACTACTGAATTGGTTAAGGATACGACGGCTGGCATGTCGACCGGAAACGGTTCCTAAACCTTTCATTCCCTGTCCGGGTTTGGCCGATCCTGGACCCGACGGCATGCCTCATGATGCAATCGACCGATCGAACACGGGCGCGGGTGTCACCGTACCTTCTGCTTCTACAAAGTACCTACAGTAATAATAGGAGTGATTGATTGTAAACTGTATAGTGTAGCAGCAGACTCGATTTTGTGGTTTGATTAGTATCCTGATAGTTTGGTTAGTGGTCAATAGATATCCTGCAAGTTCGACCTCTCATTAATTGGCTATATAGAGCCAATGCAATGAATGCATAAAGGCATTGTACTCCATACGTATGTAGTAACTCCGGTCAAGTGAGACCTTGCCTTGTGCGGACGGCTCGCCTCGGATAAACTCAGGTCCCGTCCGGGCGGGATGGGATCGTCTGCAAGCTTGAGAATTAGTCCGCTTAACATGGCTTGTTAAGCCCCAAGCTGCAGGTACAGTTCCGACTCGCCGGAATCAGGGGGATGTGCGCCAGCTCCAGCTGCCATACTGCTTGCTTGACACTCAATCGCTTCGTAATTGCCATTCCTGCCATTCCTGTAGAAGCCGCAAGCAGCGCATGAGCTGGGTTCGGTCTGGTGCAGAATAGCAACTGCCATCATGGCTGGCCAACATGATTGTTGTCTCTTTTGTAGTCATGACTGAGAGCAGGATGTTGTTGAAAGGAGATGAAGGAGGATTTGTAGGGATTCAAGCCGAGCCCATGGAAATGCGCCTGCAGGTAATAAACATCTGCAACCCTCATCCACGCGCAATTCAACCCATATTTGGATCCGCGTGCACTGTGCCCCTTCCAATCTTACCCTGCTGTCCCCTTCGACACGATCCCATGTGACCGCGGCGTGACTTTCGCCCTCGTTTGGATTCCCCCGCTCCCACAAGCATTCATTCACAGATTGTTCCTGTGTGAACTGGCGCACAGCTCAACTACAACACGCGCTACAGGTCTACCTACATTGAATTGCACTGGTCGCGTCCAGCTTGAAATCAATCCAAGCGCCGGTGGTTCAGTGTTACCCGCAAATTAATTGCACCTTGACCCGGCCCTCCACGGATTAACGTTCCCCGAATCGATTTAGGCAATCGGAAAGGGCCACAGGGCAACATACCAGACCAGCCCGCCCCTAACTTCCCACTTCATCTGCCGTTGGTTCTTAATCCCCATTCTCGGAATCGCACGACCTCGACGTTTCGCATCCACGACTCGTGTCCATTCCGTTCGCACAGACTGTAGGTTTTGTCCACCCACTGCTGAATTGACTCGTTGTCGTCATCGCCAGTGCACTAACAATATTGTTGCTGCACAGGATAATCCATCACAATGCCTAAGAAAGGAGGAAAGAACAAGAACAAGGGCAAGAAGAGCGGCGGTGCTGCCGCTGCCGCAAAGAAAGCAGTCGATGCCCCCAACAATGTGTGAGTAGAACTCAATCGCACCCGCAATTGTGCTGTTGTTTCGTCATCGCGGTCTTGTTTCGCACAATGACACTGACATTTTTCTCTCCGGAACAGTGTACCAGCCAACGAGGTCGAGGAAACAGTCACCAAGAGCGACAGTGAGCTCGAAGCTGTCGCTACCGAGGCAGGCGTCACTGACACCACTGCGCCTGAGGCTGTTGTCCCCGAGACAGTCACCAAGGACGAAAGCGAAGTTGAAGCCGTCGCTGCTGGTGCCGACACTGGTGTGACTTCAGCGCCCGAGACCACCATCCCTGAGACTGTCGCCAAGAGTGAGAGCGAAGCCGTCGCTGCCGAGACTGCTCCTGCAGTGACTGCGGCACCCGTGGCCACCGTTACTGACACCGCCGCCCCGGTCCCCGCGCCTGCCCCTCCGGTCAACTTCACTGAGGAGGCCTCAAACGCAGTCAATACCGCGTTCCCCAAGATAAACGATGGCATCGTAGAGGACGCTGCGCAGCAGACGAAGACTGCTCAGGCGGAGACAGTGGAGGAGGGCACGAGTAAGTAACCCAATGGGTGCGCATTTGCGCAGGGCTGATAGTTTGCTGACAACGTTCGTCACCAGCTGTACTACCTTCCACCTCCACCCTTGAAGCTTCCAATGCGGATACCACAACCCTGCCTGTCAGAACCAGCACCCTCGAGCCCGAGACCGCCGATGCCCACGTGAAGCGCCCCTACGAGAGCAGCATCACCACCAAGGAGGATGACCACAAGCCCCACAAGATGCCCAAGGTGGAAGATGAACCCGTCATTGCCACCGAGAAGGCAGCAGCCGCAGACACTGTTCCGGCTCCTACTGGCACCATCGTGCAGCCACAGGTTGTCCCGGGGCTTGGTGCTGGCTCCGCTGATAAGGCGTCGAAGGACTTGGAAGTTGCCGGACTTGCCGCGACGGACAAGGATGCTGGAGCTGCGTCCAGCACGACAGTACCTCAGACTACCGAGGCCGTCCCGGCCAAGGTTACCGAAGCTCCGTCTAGCGCGGCGGCTGACACCACCGCTGTCGCCCCAGTGGAAGCTTCTACCAAGCCCGAGACTGCTGCAGCCATCGCTCCCTCTGAAGTACCTGAGAGTACTGCCAGCGCTAAGCAGACGTCCGAGTTGACACAGCCGGAGCCAGCAACGGCGACCAAGGCCCCGGCCGCAGCCGCAGACAGCGAGCCTATTGCGGTTGTTCCCAGCACCATCATCAGACCCTCTGGACGTGACAGCAAAGCAGCGGATAAGACTGTGGAGAACACTGCCGCACCCACGGCCTCTGAGGCTGAACAGCCCCTGAAGGTTGCGGAAGACAAGGAGCAGGCGACCAAGACACCAGAGACTTCCAAGCGCCTCAGCGCTGTCGCCTCTACGATCAAGGACACGAAGCCCCAGGAGGCCCAGAAGACCGAGACCTCGGCCACCCAAGGAGTTTCGTCTGCACAGAAAGAGGAAGGCGCTGCTGCCCAGAAGGCCGAGGAGGTCAAGTCGGAGCCTCAGGCGGAAGGCACCTCTGCTGCTAAGCCCGAAGCCGCTCAAGCCGGACAAGAGACCCAGCAAGCGGGCGCCGCTGCCCCGAAGGTTGAGGAAGGCAAGACGAGCGTTGAGCAGGCCAAGTCCGAGGCCGTCAAGCCCCAGGAGACTGCGAAGTCGGAAAGCAGCAAGGCCGAGAAGCGCAAGAGCGGACTTTTCGCCTGGCTCAAGCGCAAGATCAAGGGCGAGAAGAACTAGAGTTCTGCCTCGTTTCTCTGTGCTTTTCCTGCCGGAGGTGTTCTCCGGAATGAACTTTTGGCTCCTTTGGCGAGCGGTTGCCGGCCCAGGAGCCCATATTGCTGATACCCCAACATGGATGATTGCATGGAGTGATGGATATTAAAAAAGCAAGAACACAAAACCCAATAAAAATATGGAATAAGGGAAAAGAAAAAGAAGAAAAAAAAAATCCAGGCTAGGCAGAAAGATACCAGAGATAACATAACGCCTTTAGTATGATGATGGATGGCGGGTGTACGATATGAATGGCCAGGACAGGATACCACTAAGGATAGGATTGCTTGATTAATTGCTTGATTGGGCTGGGCTGGGCTTTCTGACTGGGATGCTGCAAAGCGCTATTTTGTATTTCGGACGGACGTATGGTTCATGTTCACGTTCACGTTCATGTTGATGTTCATGTTCATCTGGGCTGGCTGCATGGGCCGAGACTGGGACGAAGTGTATGTAATTGGCTTAATGGTAATGGAGGGGAAATGTGATGATTTTGATTATTGTTTTTTGATGTGGTGGTTCCGGAGGAGACCGGGATACTTCTTCATCTTTTTATTCGTGAGCGATGTAGACGTATAGTAAGTAAGTACGGGGTGATGGCCGGGAGCTGCCAACCTGGGCACTTGGCGAAGCTATTCCAAAGAGTGGATAGTTGCCAAAAAGGACAACACATCACGGCAATTCACCGCCATTTGCAGCGACGAGGATGTCGGCAGTGGTTATCGGATTTTAATTAATTATTACGAGGGACAAACCCGAATCTCTTTGGGGTTTAGCTGGGACCACCAGGAAAAGAATTCCCCGTCACATCCTCTTCCACTTCTTCCACTTCTTCCACTGCTTCCACTACTTCCACCTCATTTAACAGCTCCATCAATAGCTTCCCTTCAAACTCGCCACTATTTGCTGGGCAAGTTTGTTTCCTCCCCACCACAGCCGCTATCTCTTCGCTTTTCTATTCTGATGAAATTCTGATGATCCCTTCCAAGGCCTTCCAGGAAAGGGGATACTTCGATCGGCTAGTCAGCGATGATATCACTTACTATCACTTACCTTGGCCGATCCCTCCGTCAGCCCCTCCACTTGCCGCCCCACGATGAGGGAATTCGCGCCTCCCTTTCGTCCTCGTCTTCCCCTCTTTCGGACTTTTGGGTGAATCAGTCTCCATCCTGACTCCATTCCCATCGTGGCTGAGACAATTCCCACCGGTTGCCGACCGATCCAGGCCAAGCTTTCCTTAAGCTTTAGCGCCGTGTCCCTGGTCACTGTCTGATGATTCGCCCATCCGATCACACGAGGGAGGGGTCCCAAACCTCAATCCCCACTCCTTCGTCCCTCCGTCACTGGCGATGGGCGTCTCCAGCACTAGTCTGGGATTTAGGACTGTGTCTGAGCTACAGGAAAGGGGCGCCATGAGTGGCTGCCACCTCTCGGGGCTGAGGACAGCAGCCAACGAGTGGCTGTTCCCTCCTCCCGTGTTGTGTGAGCTGACGGATGTTGCGGCAGGCCAGAACAGGGAGCAGGGGGGACAGTTTCAATGAGCTAACTGGATTGACGGCCGTTGGCTGATCGTGGGAGCCTGCTGTTGCGCCCCTCCTTTCTCTTATTTACATCACTGCGCTCCCCCTTTCCCTGTCGCTGTTTTCTAGCATCGCTTTCTTCTCTCTTCTCCCTATCCATCCACATTTACACATCTGATTCGGCACAATGGTCCATCTTGCTCAGGTTAAGCGCGACAGCGATGTCGAGAAGACCGCTGAACGGGTCGACTCCATCCACCTTGAGGACGATGCCTTCTACTCCAGCGTCTACGGCACTCGTTTCGCTACGGAGCAGCTTCCCTCGACGGAGATGCCGGAGCGGGAGATGCCTCGCGAGGTGGCCTACCGTATGATCAAGGATGAGCTCAGTCTGGATGGAAACCCCATGCTCAAGTAGGTTCGGTCGATAGCAAGACATGACAAGAAGCTAATCCCTTCACAGCCTTGCGAGTTTCGTGACGACCTACATGGTATGTGCTTTGCACCTAGGGTATTAGGACAATGCTAATTCGAGTAGGAAGAGGAAGTTGAGAAACTCATGACCGAGTCCTTCAGCAAGAACTTCATCGACTACGAGGAATACCCCCAGTCTGCCGAGATCCAGAACCGCTGTGTGAACATGATTGCCCGTCTGTTCAACGCCCCCACCGACAGTGATGACGAACACCCCATGGGTACCTCTACCATCGGATCCTCCGAGGCCATCATGCTGGGCACATTGGCCATGAAGAGACGGTGGCAGAACAAGCGCAAGGCGGAGGGCAAGGATGCCTCCAAGCCCAACATTGTCATGAACAGTGCCGTCCAGGTGTGCTGGGAGAAGGCCGCCCGCTACTTCGATGTTGAGGAGCGCTACGTCTACTGCACGGAGGATCGCTACGTGATTGACCCCAAGCAGGCCGTGGACCTGGTGGACGAGAACACCATTGGTATCTGCGCCATCCTGGGTACCACGTACACTGGTGAGTACGAGGACGTCAAGGCCATCAACGACCTCCTCGTTGAGCGGGGCATTGACTGCCCCATCCACGTTGATGCCGCCAGTGGTGGTTTCGTCGCTCCCTTCGTTGCCCCCAACTTGGAGTGGGACTTCCGTCTGTCCAAGGTTGTGTCCATCAACGTGTCTGGTCACAAGTACGGTCTGGTATACCCCGGTGTTGGCTGGGTCGTCTGGCGCTCGCCCGAGTACCTGCCCAAGGAGCTGATCTTCAACATCAACTACCTGGGAGCCGAGCAGGCCAGCTTCACGCTGAACTTCTCCAAGGGCGCGTCGCAGGTCATTGGACAGTACTATCAGATGATCCGACTGGGCAAGCGGGGCTACCGGTCGATCATGACGAACATCACACGCACTGCCGACTACTTAGCCGACCAGCTGGAGCAGCTGGGCTTTGTGATCATGAGCGAGCGCGGCGGCAAGGGCCTGCCGCTGGTGGCGTTCCGGCTGCCGGCGGACCGCGACTCGGAGCAGTTTGACGAGTTTGCGCTGGCGCACCAGCTGCGTGAGCGCGGGTGGATCGTGCCGGCGTACACGATGGCGCCCAACAGCAACTCGCTGAAGCTGATGCGGGTGGTGGTGCGCGAGGACTTTAGCAAGAACCGGTGCGATGCGCTGCTGGCGGACATTAAGCTGGCCTTGAAGACGCTCAGCGACATGGACAAGGCGATGTTGGAGCGGTACACCCAGTAAGTTACCCTTGGTGAGACTGGTGTCGATCTGAGTAATTGCTAACGGAAGTAGTCATGTCCGGGTGCACTCGACCAACTCGCACAAGTCCAAGCATGTGCACCCTCACTACAAGAACGAGACCCATTCCTTGCAGGGCAAGCATGGGAAGACCCACGGTGTGTGTTAGAGTAGACTCTGTTAGATGACAGTGGAGGATGGTGAACATGGACTGTATATGAGGCATGGACATAACACGGATACAATGATGCTAGACATCTCCGATACATGAATGCGACTGAAATAAGACATTCACAGTGTTGACGGTGGATCTCCCATGCTACTTAGTACATACTAGTAAAGGTGAAACGCGGAGGCGAGGCTTTGGACTGCAGCTAGAGAGCGACCGTCAGCACCAGCCTTGTACTATCAAGTAGTTGTTTGGCCTCGAGTCCAATGGCTGTGCAATTTAGCCCGCCTTGGGGCCGCCCGGACCCAATGGCTCACTTTCTTTATTGAATCCCATCTCATCCTGCATTGGACTATCTCTCTCCCCTCTTCCTCTTCCTCTTCCTTTTCTTCCTTCTTTTCTCTCCGTCTTACTTTTTTTTTTTTGTCCCCCTTCCTCTCTCTTCCCCCTTCCCTCTCTCCCATAAATCCTCTCTCCCTCACCCTTCTCCATGCCCCTCTTTCGCCGTAAGCACAAGCCGTCTGCTGCCGCGTCTGCATTCCGATCTGTCGAGCATCTGCCCGCTGCCCCTGGCGTCTACCCCGACGACGATCTCGACCGTCGTTTCTCCGTCTCCACCTCCCGCGAGCGACTCCCTCCATTGCCTGTCACTTCATCCTCCACCACCAACACCAACACCACCACCTCCCCGCCTTCTTCCACTGCTGTCAACACCACCAACACCATCGCTTCTACTTCCACCTCCACCACGCCCGGTGCCTCTCCGCAACTCTATCAACACGATAATAATACCCAGGAATTTTCCACCCATCCCCAGCGTCGTTCCAAAAGCCAGCGTCATACCAGCCCGCGAGGCAACAACAGTAACGACAACACTCCGGTACGGCCAGCGTCCCCTGCACCCATCCTCGATGCTGACCCTCTCAATCAGTCGTGGCCGCTGCCATCCGAGCCACTACAACCTGTCGAGCCAGAACCTCGCAAATCCCGTCGCAGTCTCTTCTCGCTTCACTCGTCTGCAGCCGCGCGCGACCAGTCCGGAATTCTGCAGCGCAGCCGGTCGGTTAAGAAAATCTCCACGGGTCGATCCTCCAAACAACAGCGACCGTTGTCCATAGACACTACGTCCGAACGCCGCCCGGGAACCTCTTGGTCGAGAGAGCATGAATTAGACGCCCCGTGGCCCAAGGTTCCTCAAGCCCGTCGACCCCAACAAACGCCGCAACAACAACCGCAGCAGCAGCAGCAGCAGCAGCAGCAGCAGCAGCAACCGCCGGCGCCAATTCAGGGTCAGGCACCTCAGCCTCAGCCCCAATCACAAACTCCGACGCCGTCCCATACTCCTGCAGAATCTCCGGTTCAGCCTCCGCGGAACCACCCTCAAGCACAACAGCAGCCACCGAGTCGATCACCCATGCCGCAGAACACAGGTCCGACGCCGACGCTCGACACCCGACCTCCTCGTTCACCGCATCCTTCCGTCCAACGCTCCAATACCGACAGCGGCCTGCTGGAACATCTGACTCGCCCGTCACCGGTGGAGCCGTCCCGACAGCCCGCTGACTTGGCCCCAACACCGCCCCAACTGGACCCCACGGTCGGCCCTCGACCTTCTTCCCGCCAATCCCTTGGGCCCCCTTCACCCTTACGCCCACTCCCCGTTCATCCAGACACGGTTGCCAGTGGCATGCCCGACCGTCCATCCGCGCCCCCAGGACAGTCTCCTGTCCCTGGGCATTCCCCTTATCCGGAAGCTGGCTTCCGGAACAATACCGCGTCGACGCCAGAGCAAGGCCGGAACACGCCCAGTTCGCGTGATAGCCGACGTGATCGTGAGGATGCCGAGATAGATGTGCGGGCTTTAGTCCAGAAGCATGATGAGCTTCGTAAGTAGCTGCTGCCACCGCTCTGGATGAACCATCGCTAATCAAATGCAGAGGCCAAATACTCCAAGGTTAAGCGTTACTACTTCGAAAAGGAAGCGCAGGTACAGCACCTTCAGAATACCGTAGCACACCAACGTATGGCCGTGTCCCGCACCGTGCTGGATGACAACGAGTATGCCAATCGGTTCGGTCGACTGGACGGTGCGATCAAAGATCTAGCCTTTTCCATCCGCAAGGACTGGGCGACACTGCCCTCCTGGCTGAACGGGTTCGTCAATGACGACGCACACACCACAGGCACCAAAGAGATGACCGCGATCGGCCGGGCGGTGGTGAGCCGGTGGTTAGTCGAGGAACTGTTCGAGCGCTACTTCCACCCAACCTTGGAGCCCACCTTCAGCCGACAGCTGAAAAGCATCGAGATGAACCTGCGACGACAGCAAGCGCAGCCGTCTACAGAAGAAGACAAGGAGAACGCGATCGCGCGCATCTCCAACTGGCGGCGCACCACACTGGACGGGCTCACGAACCTGCAGGGTCCGCAGGCGGACGAGTACCGGGCCCAGCTTATCGACCGACTGATCAACAGCCTGGTAGCGACGCTGGTAGCACACTTGCACGACCCGCCGCCGCCGGGGCTGGACAACGGGGCGCGCATGATCGTGGAGAACGCCGTGGGCATTGCCGAGAAGATCCCGCTGGAGTCGCGCGACATTTGCGTCGAGTACATCCTCCCAGGCACAGTCGTCCAGGAGGGTACCATGAAGGTCGAGACGGGACTGCCACCACTGAACCATGTGCGGACCGAGTCTGGTGGCTCCGCCGAGCAGGAGCGGGCAGAGGGCCCGGACGAGACAGAGGGAGGCGACACTGGACCGCCGCAGCGGGAGCAGCGCATGCGGTCGGTGTTCAGCTCGTTGATGGGACGGCGTCCTGGACCGTCCGCACCAGCCGGGGAGACTCGAGAGGAGCGCGAGCGCGGACCGGGACGTATCCGATTTGCGTCATTTGTGACGGCGGAAGTGAGAGGAAAAGGACCGATGAATGTACTGGTGAAGGCGCCTGTATATGTAGAGTGATGTCCCTGCTACATAGTACACAAGTTACGATAGAGAATATCAAAGAATGATATGATATGATATGATGACATGATGCATTATTAGTAGTAGTACATTACCCAACCCATCCATCCATCCAATCCCATCCATTCCACACCAATATTAATCTATTCTATGCCAGCATATACAGCATACATACCCACAGCGAAAGAACAATCAAACAAGCTAATGCACGCAAGCATGCAACACACAGCACACCACACACCACCATCTGTGTCCAGCACATCCATGATCTCACATAATACACCAGGTACTACAGTAGCATCCTACTCCTCATTAACAAAGTTATAAACACCCAAACCACCACCTCCTCTTCCTCTCCACCTCATCCGCATCCTTCGGAATCGACTCCAAATAAACAACCACCCCCAACACCTCCAACAAAAACCTCTCCCGATACGCCACAGCCCGGACTACATTCCCATCCAAATACTCGTTCATTTTCCGGAGGAGGATGTCGCTGTCGTGTCGGGCTAGAGTCAGGAAGTCGTCGGCTGTGAGGGAGAGTTCCACTTCTTCATCAACAGTATTATTTTCCTCGTTTGGTTTTCCGTTATTGTTGTTGGTAATGGCGTTGGTGTTATTCTTCCCTCCCGGGGAAGAAGCAGATGTGGATGTTATAGACTCAAGATCAAGTAAATCCTCCACACCCCTTTCTAGCGATTTATCATGATCGATCCAGACGCAGAACCCCTCGAACATGCCATTCCGTGTGAGGAAGGACATGACGGATGAGGGGTTTGTGCGGTTGAGGATGTGGCGGGGGAGTTGTATCCCACTGTCTTTGGTGGATGATGCAAGCATGCGGTGGAGATGTGTTGCGCTGCTGAGGTCGAGGAGGTCGGTTTTTTCGTTTCCGATTCCTCCACTTCCATTTCCACCTCCATTTGCATTGGTAGTGGTAGTAGGTGTAGCTGTACCACCACCACCGCGTCCCCCCGTAGTAGATAACAACGAAGCAGACGTAGTACTCGAAGACAACAACGGTCGATCATACCCCACCCTAACCCTCCAAAACCAATTACACGCGATGAGACTCACAATACACGGCACCAACACGACATACCCGTACCACATCGTGGCGGTAACCATGCTCGCCGCGCCGGCCACAAGGCCGTTAATCCCGTTCACGAGGGCATGGAATTGCAGACTGCGGAAGCGGAGTTTCAGTGGGTGGTGGTACATTCGTACTTCTTCGATGCCGATATCTTCTTCGTCTCCGGGATTATTGTTATTACCGTCCCTTGTTGTTGCTGTGGATGTGGATGTGCTGGTAATGTTCTGGCAACTTCTCCAACAAACCTGGAACCTACCCACCAAATACCCCGACCAAATGGCATTAACGAGTCCAAATACCGCGGCTAATCCATTGCCTATGTATCCGCTGAGCAGGTTGCTGGCGACGTAGACGTGATGATTCGCGCCGAAGATCGCCATGATGGTTCCTGTGCCGACGAGAAGCGCGCCGAATCCCATGAGCGCGTCCATTAGGATCCGGTCGACGATTTCGGTCCCGAGTTCGCGGAAGTTGACGCTGAGTCTGCTCCGTAATAATAGCTCCGCTTGTGTGTGAGTGGTTGTGGTTGTATTTGTATTTTGTGGTGTTGTGTTTGTTGTTGTTGTTCTTGTGGTGGTGGTGGTGATGGAATCGAGTAACTCGCGCAGATACCGCCGCTCTTTCAGGAGTAGCTGCACGTTCGTGTAACTGAGGTAGAAGTCCCTCGCTGCCACTAGGGTAATAAGCAGGGCGATTGGTCCACCAATGGCCATGAAAACCATCGCGTATTTCGGGACGGGGATCTGGTTCCACACGTTGGCGGCGAAGTCTGCTGCGTTGGCGAGTTCGAGGAAGCCGACGCCGGCGAGGAGGGAGTTGCGGAAGAGAGGTTGGTGAGATAACTGGAAGTTGTAGTTATGTTTTCGTCTTGATTTTTGCTTCTGTCGTGAGGTGCATTTGCGGAAGGGATTGAGGAGGGTGGAGAGCTTGGTGGATGGTTTTCGGTGGGCGCGGGTGTAGGTTACATTATTTGTCGGAATGATGGTGGTGGTAGACGTGGTTGTGCTGGGGGTTGAGGCGGAGGTGATGGTGAGGTCGCTCGACTCGCGGAGGAGCTTGGGGATAGGAGGAGATGACATGGTGGTGGTGAGGTGGGAATTGGACCACCATGGGGGAGGGACATGGGGTGAGGAGGGAAGAAGAGAGGAGAAGAGAAGAGGGAGAGAAGAAGGGGGAAGGGGTTGGGGGGATGGGAGATGGGCTATTTGGCCGGATTGGGCCTGGGAAAAGGGGTGGGGCCCGCCCTGTAGGGCTGAGCCGATCATCCGTGGTTGGCCCTATTTTTGGGGTTACGTGGCCTGCTAGTTAGCAGCTGCAGATTGCGTCCTTGGATAATGGTTCACCGCTGAGATAGTATACGTATATTCAGTGGGTCAATTCTATTCTATTGTACACAGGTTTTTATACACATCATATTCTTATAAGAATTTTGCTTCACGCACCATCGACGCCTGGAAATATCCCGGAATCACTTCGTACTCTTCCACCGCCTCGAACCCATACTTCTCATACAGGGGCCGTCCCGCAGGCGTGGAAGCCAAGAAAGTCGGTACGCCTTTCTCATCTGCCCGGTCCAGTCCCCAACGCAGTAACCTCGATCCGATGCCCCGGCCGTTGAACTGGGGGAGAGTGCCCAGCATGTCGAGGTCTGAGCGATTAGCATGATGCAGGTCATACTACAGTAAGAAAAAGGACAACTCACAGAAATACCCCTCTTTCCTCCCTCCCATGACCCTCTTCTTTTCACTATTCATCAAACCAAAGAATCGCTCACAGAGATCGGCATCCGAGCTTGGGGGCCAGACAGTCTTGGTTTGATTTTTCTCACCATCTGAAGTCACTTCCTCTGGGACAGGATACCACCATTTGGCAAACGCAGCTACCGTCCCCTCTTCACCCGCGGTAACTTTCAAGAACGCAGTGCGGGGAGTCGCAGTAGCCCGCGACTGTTCAATCTCGTGCTTGAACTGGTCTACCCAGAAACTACGCACATCCTCGGTGATGGGAAACATGCGTCGACTGAACGGGTCGGAAAAAGCATGCAAGAAGACATCTGCGATAGCGGGGCTATCACTGGGTGTCGCGGGGATAATGCGCAAGTCATCTTGCTGAGGTTTCTGGTGGGAGCGTGCGGGGGTTGGCTTGGGTTGTGAGGGGGTGCTGATTAGGCGGGTTTGCAGCTGTGGACGGATGCATGTTTTGGGCATGGTGGGGAGACGCAGTCGATGCATGATGAAGATAATGGAATGATATCGGTTATGATCGGGTATACAATGACCGACTAGTTGACTTCGAAAAGCTTGAAATAAATAATTGAGAATTGCTTTTTTGACTCATTTTGTTCTTATGAAAAAATTGCCACTTTTTGCTGCTATCACGTGGTTCCGATGGAATGATTCCGAGATCGTTCCGAGATGAATGTGTGGAGATGCGATTGATCGGGCCATTTTTAGGAAATCGTGTTGTGAAGGATGAAACTGGCGAGAAACTGTTGAGCATCGAGAGTGACAGAATATTATGTTAGGCAGCTAAATATGTATCAGCTGTGCTAAGCCGAGCTACTAGGCAATAGTCGTAAGACTAGTAGAATATTGGGATAGGTGCAGGACGAGCTTACTGTGCACAGGCAATAATATTCAGCTAATGCTTGTAGTAATACGCTATCTTCTACTCATAACTATGTGGTAATGCCCCATCTTACTCACAACCTGTGACACTCAGCCACCACAACGATTTATAGATGCCTGGCAACCCGCGGATTCCGAGCTGCATATAGGGCTGACCAACAAGCCTCTGGTCCGCAAGGCGAGACCCCTAAGCTTTTGGAACCGCCCGCCAGGCCAATCACGGCCCCCAAATACACCTGTCGCCCCACAAAGGCTGTACCCTGGATGGCACAAATAGGATCCAGACGAAACAAACATGCAGCACACCAGGCAGCCATATTCTAGGGGTCGACAGTTCTTCACGATGTTGTAAATAATAGAGACGGGATATTAAGGGAAGTCAGTGATGGCAGACGGGGGTGGGTACAAATTATTCTAAGTTCAGTGTCGTCAACGGCGATTCCCACACGATGAAACCAATCTTCTCAAGTACGAGCCATTAGGCTTCCTCATAACGGCGATTCCCGTGAAATTACTGTCCCTGGCCCCCACAGACAGGGTTCGCGCCGATCAACAGCTTCGGGCAGTCCAGCGTCTCGCTCACACGCTGCGCCCAATGGCTGTGCTGACGGCAGCCTAGAGGGTCTCCTCTTTGTCCGATTTCTCCTATATGTCCTGAGTACAATTGCACTTCTTCTGCTTGCTCTCTTCTTTTCTACTTTTCTATCTGTATATGTATCTGAAAACCTCTATGCACCATCTCAATCCTACGTACTTTATATGAACATTCCAACATGACCTCTTCTAGCACCCGCAAGCAGAAGAAACCCCAGCAGGCCAACCGCAAGGTGCTGCTGGCCGACGCCATCGGACAGACGCTGTACGAGCGGCTCCTACAAGCCCGAATTGACTGTCCCATCGCCCACTGGGCACCTGTGCACCATCCTCTGGCTCCTCAGCTCTCATCCACCATCAACTGCAACCTCAGCATCAACAGCACCAGCTCCAGCATCCTCACCACCTCCCCATCAGCCTCCACCTCCGACATTAAAAGCATCCCCTCCAGCCGCACCAGCCATGACTCACTCCACAAACCCTCATCATCATCCTCATCTCTCCCACCCCTTCCTTCCAACCGCATCATCACCCTCGGCGGACCCTGCACCAACCTCTCCACCCTCACCACCATCACCCACTTAGCCGCCAAATACAGCCAAGTCTCGCACATGTCCCTGCTCGACCCCAGCTACACCGTCTTCCTCAACACCACACACACCGCCGCGATCTGCTTCAAAGTCGTACACCAAACAGCCATAGTCGCCGGCGACCCCATCAGCTCGGAAGAGAACATACCATCTCTCCTCTCCGAATTCAAGACCTACCGCAAATCCCACCTCCTCGGCATGGCCTTCCTCGGCGCCAGCCCACGTCTCACACACTACGCCCAAAGCCAAAGCCAAAGCCAGACCACTAACAAAAACAACTGGACAATGCTCCACTTCGGCACCTCACGCGTCCTCAACCCTACCACCAACACCCTTCTCAACGAATCAACCGGAAAGCGTCTTATATTACAAAACAAACAACTCCTAAACCCAAACAAAGGCGGAATAACCCTGGACATATACATTCCCGGCAGCAATCCCACATTAGAAAAAGACCTCCAAGAAATATACACAATTTGGCGCACCACCCGAAACACCTCATCCACTCCCCAAGCCTTCATAACAGAATACACCTCTCCCTTCTCATCGACTCTCCTCCCCTCCCTCATGACCTACATCTACGCCAAGGATAAAAACGGCGTGCCGCTAGCTTTCGCAGCCCTGCGCTACTGCGGCGCTAACAACGGATACCATATCGATCCGTGCATGGCGCTACCGACGGCTCCCAAGGGACTGACAGATCTGTTGATGTTCGCTGCGATGGCGCTGTGTCGGCATGCCGGGGTGGGATATTTGAGTGTGGGGTTTGAGCCATTAGAGGAGTTGGGTGAGGTAAGGGGGCTGAGAGGCCCGTTGGAGCATTTGGCGAGAGGGGCATATCGGTTTGCGTTTAAGCGGTTGCCGTCGATTCAGGGGAAGAAGGCGTATTATGATAAATGGAGGACGGAGGAGGGGTTGGAGGAGAGGTTGTTTTTGGTCTTGACGGGGGCGGGGGGTGGACTGGGGGTTGTTGCGGTGACGCATGTTGCGAATGTGAGGATTAGGAGGGTGGTTTGGGGGTAGGAAGTTTTACAAAAGGGAAGAGGGTGTAAGTAAGTATGTTTTAGGGATATTATGTTTTGGTGTATATTTGGATGCGTGTATGATATGGTTTGGTATATGGGGACTTTCATAGTATTTTAGATGCATATGAGTTTAATTGAGTATATGATTTGCTTTCTGGTTACAAATATGAAGCATCAATACTAGACGCCTCGCTATTTACGACTTAACATGGGATATTCCAACCTAGATCCATTCATAAGATATATTAATGGATTGAGTAGTTACTGGCAAAGCAGCATGAAGAATACTCATGCAAATAAAACGTGGTTGAATAAGGGTGCTAAACATGCGGTATACTGAGGATAGTCAATCTAAGGGTTAGGATCTACTCGCCACTAGTGAAGCAAAGAAGCCCTTCCATGTCTCCTACATAAATTCTTCTATATCCTGCTCAAGCTTAGCAAGGTGCTCTTCAAGCCAAGTCATCGTCAGTCAACCAGTTGACAGCTCTATAAAAGCTTCATTCGCCGTCCGTGCTCGACTCGACGGCGTGATCCGTATTGGCAGTGTCAAGAATAAGAATCATCATACAGCAGAGCAATGCATTGTTTTTAAGCCACAGCCACTGTTCGGAGAACAGCATGTCATGTTACTTCGTCAATATTCTGTACGTGACTTCCCGAGATCTGAATATTCCTTGCTAGACCTCGATATGAAATAGCGTGTTGTGGCAAATATGGGTATGAAACTATCCTCCATGATGCCCAATAACACTCATCCGAGCGCTGTGCTAAAAGCAGGTCATACCAGTCCGCTTGACTGTTGGAGAGTCCCTTGCTAATTTAAAATTCTGCGTACCATATCAGTACCGACAGAGAGTGTATGAATGCGTCAACTATATAAGCAGTGGCTATGTTGTAAACTGCACACTGTCACCTGCCAAAGGCCTGGTTTTATGGCCTATCGTTGACAGTATTTGTCCGAATATCAAGAAGCAGGATCAGGTTACGGCTATTCAGATCCTAGGAGAGATATCAGCCGGAACGACCCTGACCATGTACTCGGGGTCTCATGCAACACGGAGGTAAAGAGCAGGTCGTAGGTAACTCCCGTAGGCAGAAAAGGGCCTGGTGAAGTGCCTAGCTATGGTGAATACTTTAACCATTTCCCAGCCCAGTCTCTTTACATGATCAATCAACAACATGAATTTGATTTCTCAACTCACCTAGAAATTGACCTCATCAAATTCCTTACTGGAACGGTACTATAAGTCTGCCCGATAACAGAATTTCAACTCCCAGCACCATGTCCGCCACCGTCCAGACCCGGGTCGTTGATCTCGACCAGCTGATTCCCCGAGTCGTCAGTCAAGACATTGAAGGTATTTCAGCCCCCACCTCTTACTTCTGAGCTAGAACAGCATCATCTAATATATGTCCCCCCCGAAGAAAAAGACATAGAAAACCTCATCCCATGGGTGTACAGCCACTCCAATATAGCCGACGAAGATGACCAGTACGACTTGTCATTAGAAGAGTACGACATCAGACGACTTTTCCAGATGCTCTGGGATTACCAACATGCTTTGGCCTCAGACGCCCTGAGCCTCGTTGGCCCTATAACAGCGAAAGTGAAAATTGTATTGCCCCGGAAGAACTGGAAAGTGGCACAGCCGAGAACCTTTTACTTACAAAGTTTGATGCTACATACCTTATTAATGATAGTCCATGCGAACGTTGAGAAAAGCAGGGCACGGGATATGGAGGTCTGGTGAGTGGTCGCTCGTTTTTCTAATTACTATATGGAGATAAGAGACTTATGTGACAGGATGCCCAATATGATATCGTCATCAAAGTACGTGATCGGCCGTCAAAAGTACGCCAGCATGCCATTGGCGCACTTGACGGTTGGTCCTCGTAAGGAGGAACGGCCGATAATATCTTGTCCTACGGTGCGTATATTAATTCCAATTTTATCAACTGTGGGCATGAATGTTTCTGTATCTAACAAGCTACAGTGGCGCGAAGGACAACCCTGGGACCAATTCACCGCAGAAGTCCTCAGTGTCATGCTCGGCCAGCTAGCCAACAACATCCGCATCCGCGGTCAGCGATTACAGGACCAGGAAGTTTTTGTGGTTGGCTTCTACGGCCCAAATATCTACATCGCGCGAGGGTATTTTCCTGTCGAGACAATCAAAAGAGTACACGCAAAGGGATGTTCGGATGATGAACACCTCGAATTGAAGTTTACACGAGGATATGATCCCTGCCGGAAGGACGACTGGTTGGAGGCTATTCGGGCGCTTTCAAGGCTGTTTCGGTACTTAATGAGTGGGAGTGCTAAGGTTGGCGCTATACAGAAGATTTTGTCTGAATCTGCTACCACGGTGGAGGGTTCATGATCACCTTTCAGTGCTTTACTTGGATAGTTAGGATGCGTTGGATTTATGAGGGTGGGTATGACAGTTATTGAGTGGGTTTAATTGGAGCATCATCGGGATAAGAATATTTTCTGTATTAATTGTAAGCTCCGGGTTCTTTGAGAGGCCAAGTTCTATCAAGATACCTCGTGATTGAATCGAAGTAACTTGAACTCCTCTCTGACGACGTGTATCTCCTCCCCGGTCTCAACTCCTTGACCAATGAAACACACACCCAACTAGCCTAGAATAATATTGGAAAAGTCCTCAACCGATCCATCGCTGCAGCCACAATATTCGATCTTACTTCCCCACTGAAAATATACTTCATCAGTGCCCAAAAACCTCAACGCCTAGAGCCTATTCCGAGCGCATTATCAGAAACAAATGGATCATCTAACCCATACAAGATCACGCCAACAGCAATCTCTGCAGGCGGAGCCATCTTTATTGACTCAACATACTCCGGTGAAAAACATGCCGCGCTGATATATAATAGCGTTCCATGTATACTTCTCACACAGGCCCCCAGTCACTAGGTTTGATGACACGTGGGATAGTCTGGATTGCTTGGCAATTGTACTTCCGATCATGTTGTTAATCTCTAAACCAAGGCTTTTGGGAGAATCTCTCGTTCCCCAGAGCTTCGTTAAATTCCTTGGAAGGATATCATGTGCGGACAGTCCGACTTGGTGGAAGATTAAGTAGCGGGATTGCACGGATGGCGTTGACTTTTTGATGTCCCGTTCGGAGCTGAACAGACTATCGGAGCTGAAGATGGGTAGATAGTTGTGTTGTAGATCGGCCCGGAAAGAGTGTCTCAGACAGTGCAGACTCGGCATAATGGCGTTCCCGAGTGAGAAAGACTGCCATGTCTCATATGGATAGAGAAAAGGTAGACATGATCTGTAGTGATATCGATTACATCCACTTAGCCAGATAACTCGGCTGATGTCAGACATCGGACGTGTCTGAGAAGAGTGAAGATTGTGGTGGGTTCACGATTGAAACAGTAATGATAATATTGAGATGGTGTGAAGGAAAGGGTATATGTTCATCTATCGTGTTGCTGAGGTTATGGAAACCAAAGGTGACAGCTGGAGAGATATAGTGCTGTGTCTGTGGTTGTTGACATTCTGCATCCATAGGATGGAAGGGAGTAGAGTGTCTTCCATTATAAGTTGGGCGAGTACCGGATTTTGAGCGGTAATGCATGAGGTAAAGGTAAATAAATGTCAGGAGTGATGAACTAGGATCGAGTATAATTGCCCGAAGATGATGATTGAAATCATAGGTATCATCGTTAATGGGGCAAGAAGCTGGCTTAAATACCCATTAGCCCCAGTCATGGCTTTCACCAAGCTGTGGGTCTATTCACTCACAGGATCGTTGAGTGCATGGCTGTTACGTATCAAGGCTGCAAATGCTTTTGGAATATATATAAAATGAATGGGGACAGATTGAATGGGTGATGCTGCTAAGTGAAATGGCAGGCAGATGAGGCTTTTATAGGCAAGGCGTGTACTAGACTAGTAGCCCTGATCTGTGGGATGTTGCGATTCTGCTCTTCAGCAGATCGGAGTTTTCCACTGAATGGAACTGGTATTTTATTATCCGGTATTATATACCCTTAGAGTGATGTAGTATATGAAGGGTATTATTATTGAATGTGTTGAAATGTGAAGAGCATTGTCGTATGGATGGAGGTGGACTACTATGCACATAACTTCATCAGACCCTCAGCATCAGTCTACACTCTGGCTAGGTTTTTATATTGCAGACAATCACAGCATTATTATTCGCTCACTATTAATCAATCTGATCAACCCCCACCGTCATCCACATTATTCCTATCTAATCATCCGCATCCCTGGGATCATGTGTCCTCCAAAACTCCTCATACTCCTCGCCCGTCTGCCCCGGCACAGGCTGATAAAACGTCAACGGAGCAAGAGGAATGCCCAAATGCTCCATCTTCTCAATCTTCCTCCTCGTGGCCTCATGCCTCTTGTTGACACTATACACACTAATGCGATGCGCCGAGGACGTCACATGCAGACCCCAATTCCACGCAGCCCGCACATTCAACGGCTGGGTATTCAACGAATTATCCCAACACCGACAGACAATCTCAATCCAACCCTCAACATCACACGGCAACTCCATCTCCCACGTCCGCCACGTCCACCTCCCCTTCATCGACAACTTCTCCTGCGGCACCGCATACCAACTGAACCCTCCATCCGCTGACAACTCCACCCGTTCCGGCCACCGTCCACCCCCAGAATACGCCCACCCCTTGCACCGGATCTTCCCTTCATGAATAATCACCTGCTTCGTCCAGGGAGACATGATCGCCGAACTGACCGGCATTTCCTGGATCTGGATTCCATCCGTGGGAAGCTGGTTATATTTCCCGACCTGCTGGTTAAAGTAGAGATATTCTCTGCTCTGCACAGGTGCTCGGGACGGATTCTCAATCGCCTTGATCCGGTACAACCACTTGACGCTGCGCGCTCCGATATACCCCAACACCACGACCCGTAACGGATACCCATGGATCTTAGGCAATGGCTCCCCGTTCATCTCCCACGCAAGAATCACCTCGTTCGCCTTGACCTTCGACCACGGCACACTCACCACGTAATTCATCGCCTCCAGATCCTTGATGTACGTCTCCGCACCATATAACTCCAGATGCTTCGCTGGCGCAATCAACCCCCCACAATCCTTAATCACCTTCTTCAAACTGATCCCCACGTACCGCGCCGTCCCAATCGCCCCTTCCGCCCACGGCGCCTGCGGCACTTCATCCCCCTGGCCCCCATACAACGCGATCTGCTCGATCCGCCGTGTCCCGGAACACTGCATCGTCACGAGTTTCTCCATCCGCGGGAACCGCGTCTCATCCTGCAGATCCTCCAATGTATAGTTCTTCGGATGCTTCACCAGTCCATCCAGCTGGAGACTCCACTTATCCTTCTCAATCAGGGGAATACCTCCGTGATTGCGCACAAAGTGCAGCGGATTCGGCGTGACCACTTTAGACGTCACCAGCCGCTTCGGCGGTTCCCCGTTATACGGGAACTGAAGCAGATGCAACATATCCGGATGTTTCTCCCGGAGCACGGTGCGCCAGCTATCATCCGCCACGGAGGCAAGTTCCCCGCCTAGCGCTGCGTGCCATTGCTTGAAATCCTCGCCGGTCAGGACGGGGTTGGTGTCGGGGATGGGACCGAACATGTAGTCTGGACAGGGGGAGAAGGTTTGGGAGGTGAGGATGCGGTGCGCTTTGGCTTTTTTGTCGGGGTAGTTTTCCCATTCCACGTATCTATACCAATCATGTATCGTTAGCATAAGGTATTATGAATGAAGGGATATGAAAGGGAGATATATACCCCTTCCACCCCTCCTTCTCCCTCTTAAACAACTCATTCCGATCCCCGACTGCCTCAATCGCCTCCTCATCTTTATACCGCTGCGTCGGCTTCGGCGGGTAGATGTGCACGGTGTCCAGACCGGATTGATCGAGGATGGGCAGTTTGTGACCTGCCATGCCTTGCTCGATCTTCCATTCGTCGGGCCGGTTGGTCGTGTCCATCTGGGCGGTTAGGGTCGTCATGGTGCTGGTTTGGGTGGACATATCCCTTTCCCCCGGATTAGCAGCACTTTATTGTTATATTAAAGTAGGGTGTTTATGGTGGTGTGAGTTGGTTGATGTAGATTATTAGTGGGTAGATGGGATGGCTATATATGCTTGATGAAGTATACCAAGAACAGAAAATACTAATAGGAGTAGTAGTGTATGGAAGAAACACGCCGGAAGCAGCAGATTCGAAAAGACGGGAAGGAGGGGGGAATGCATGTATATCACTGGGATTGGATTGGGTTAAGTGAGTGGTGGAATGTTGGAACGAATGACTTCATGACTACTACCACTACCACTAACTATAGTATACGAGTATATCCCTGTTGTGTTTACACCCGAGGAATCGCCGGACCTGTCGGGTTGAGCGGGGAGGCGGGATATCTGACTGGGTTGAGTCAGATTGGGATATTTCTTGTTCTGCGGTGGATGGTGTAGGGACTTGTGGTATACTTGTTTCATAGTGGAAGATGTAGGAAGGGAGGTTGTAGGGCTGGGGTAGCTAGCTGTTATCATTAGGGTGGATCTTGGACGTAGTGCTTCGCAGTTAGTATGGTAGAACTAGTTAAATGAGGTTGGTAAGTGGCATCGGAATGGACGTGATTGGTGAATGCGCGGTCTAGATCCGGAATTGGGTTTGGGGGGAGGGGGTTGTTGTTCCGATGCATCCGGATATCTTGTTGATCAGAGGAGTGTGGATGTTATGAAGGGGGTAAGCAGATAAGGGTTGCTGTGTTGCGTATATTTATTTAATGGTAAATTAATGTATACCGTGATGCCTTTATATGTTTAAAGGTATTATTTGCAAGTCTGTAAGTACAGTTATAAAATATAATAAGATGAATGAAGACGAAAGAGACGTGTACAGCATGTGAAAACCTTACAATCTGAGAAAGCGGTATTGAAACTGCCCCGTCACAGCCCACATGCAGCAAATTCCTCCCGATGGTTGGATTGGCCACTGCCATGCACAAGAATGCTCCTTGACATTTATTTCTCCGAAAGTACTAAGCAATGACAGCTGGCATGCATTCTTGACCATCCTAAAACAACAAACACTATAATCAACACTTTTATACCCCTAGCTACAAAAGTACAGGACATCTACGTATCTACTATCAATTCTTACTCTCCCGCTTCCTCACCACCTCCTCCGTAGCCTTCTTCACCCCCTCCCCTAAGCCCGGATCCACCATCGAAAACAGCTCTACATTCATCAGCACGATCACCTAAAACAAACCACAGGAATCAAGGGATAGTAACTCACCGTAAACCCTCCTTCTCAACTTATCACTCCAAACCTGCCCCAAATGCACCGCCACATTCCCAAAGAACCGTTCCTGATGTCCCTCCTCCTTCCCAATCACCTTCCACAACCCCCTCGCTTGCACGAAATCATCCTCATACAGTCCATACTGAAAGTTGCTCACCTGGCCTACCCACTTCTCATGCTCCGTGAGGGTGCTGACAGCCTGCGGTGCTTGTCCTTTCACATCTTGGTAGAATTTAATGGGCTTCAGAGATGACCCGACGTAGTTGGGATCAGCGCCGTAGTTGTCGGAGAAATTCATCTGCCCGTCGCGCTGGTAGGGACAGTACACTTGGGTTTTGGCCGCGTTGGTCGGGAGTTGTTGGTAGTTGGTGCCGACGCGGTAGCGCGCTGCGTCGGGGTAGGAGAACATGCGCGCTTGGAGCACTATACCGTATCTATTAGTCTTGGATTGGACCGAGGAGCAGATAGTGGGGATGTACTTGGGTCTGCGGATGGAGCAACACCAGGTACCATATTCGACGGGGAGAAAGCGGCTTGTTCAATGTCGGTGAAGTAGTTCCGGGGCTTGTATCGATTAGCACAACGTTGTCAACCATTCGGATTCAAATAGGGAACATACATTCCGATTCAACTTCATCGTCCCAATCTGCCGCAGCGGGGAATCACTATGCGGCCACACCTTGGTCATATCGAAGATATTCCATCGGTAGTTTTCAGCCTGCTCCGGGGACATAACCTGCACGTAAACATTCCAGGTCGGATAGTCTTTCCGCTCGATGGCTTCGAAGAGATCCTGGATGAGAAAGTCGGGGTTTTCTCCGGCCATGCGGACGGATTCTTCCTTCGTGAGGTTTTTGATGCCCTGGGTTGTTTTGATGTGGAATTTGACGTATTTGAAGGAGCCATCCTGATGCAGAGTCAGTGGGTGTCATGTATATGTGAAATATGGGAGGGGGTTACTACTCTGAGAGTAAATTTGTAGGTATGTCCACTGTAGGCATTAATGTGTCTCAAAGACGCAGGGGTACCTCGATCACTGAAGAGATGGAGGAGCTGGTGGAAGCCTTCTGGGTTTCCGGCGTGGAAGCTAACTAGTTAGATACCTATTTGATAGTATGGATATGTGTACGTACTCCCAAAACTATCAATGACAAATTAGCACCTGGCCCAACACGACAACTCATAGAAGAAGAAAAATACCATATTCGGATCCGGCAAATGCGACTGCGGATTCCGCTTATGAGACCGATTCAGCGACGGGAACTTGAGCGGATCGCGAATGAAAAAGACGGGCTATCACCAACACATTACCTTATTATACTTTCACTTCACATCTTCCCATGGAGGAAAGGTATTACCGTATTATTAAACACCCAATCCAAATTCCCCTCATCCGTATAAAGCTTCATCGCCCAGCCATGCACATCACGCAGGGTATCGGCCGATCCAGCCTCCGGACCAACGGTCGAGACGCGCAGCAGTAACTGGGTGGTTTTGCCGATTTCGCTGAGGAAGCTGGCGGAGGTGATGTCGGAGCAGTCGTGGGTGCAGGTGAATTCGCCATATGCGCTGTGCTGTGCTGTTAGTAGGGTTGTTGTTGGGGAGGTAGAGGGGGGAAGGAAATGTACCCGGCTGCTTTGGCGTGGACTACGCTGTTGAACAATCCTATTAGTACTTGTAATGATGGTGATGGAGGTAGTGGACTTACCGCTCTGGGATCCGCTCACGAGCAAAGTGAGAGAGAGTCTCAATGAGCTGGGTATCTTGCATTAAGAGAAGACCGCCATTGCCGCTGCGCAACTGCACCGAACTGGCGTTGCTGGCGTAGGGGCAGCCTGGTTTATTAGTATATTTTTACTATATGTACAATTGTAAGGACATACCTTCCGCGAGGGTATAGTAGCGTTGATCCATTATTCCTAGTAAAGCAATTGACAAGTTGCAATCTGCCCACTGCTATATACCTGATTCCCTCCAAGGAACCATGTTTATACTTATACCCTGGCCCTCCAAAAGTCAATTACATCACAACACACTACCCAATGCTTATCAAACCTTACCACCACCACCACCATCATCAAATAAGACACTGTCTTTACTCATCCAAATACATTGTGGAATAGCCTACTTCACTACAACCCTAACCCACATGCCCCCCCTAACCTCCCCCCCTTTCACCACAACCCCCAAAACCCCCCAATAGCCCTTCCTGACCCCCCGAAACGCCTCCCTCAATCCAGGTCTCACTCGATCCAATCCCGGTCCGGGCTCTCTCACACTCGTAATTACCACCACTGCCCCATCATCCTGATTCCCAAAATGTATCTCCGTACCGGGAGGTAAATTCCCCAACTCGATGCCCTCAGTCGTCACGTTTTCGCCGATTTTACCGGGCGTGAGGGGCTTGGTTCCCTTGAAAGAGGTGGAGGAGATTTGGCGGAGGGATTCGATGGGGAGGAGGTGGATTTGGCGGAGGTTGCTGGCTGTAGTGCTGCTGGCGGTGTGCTGGGTGGTTTTGCCTGCGTGGCAGTCGCCGCTGACGCCGTGGTTGGGGAGGAGGGTTATTGATGGTACTGGGGTTTTGGAGATGGTGTGGGTGGGGGATTTGGAGACGGAGAGGACGCGGGGGTGGGTGGTTGTTCCTGTTAGGGTTGTTGTTGTTGTGGATGTAGTGGTGGAGGTGGTTGTGGTTGTTGTGGACATTGTGGTGTGAATGTGATGGTGATTGTTTGCTATGATTAGTATAGAGTGGATGGGTTAGGAGTAGATGAAGTTGGGATATAGTCTGGGATGATACTAATAGAGTGATGGTGGGGTTACCCCTCCTGCCAGCTCAGCGACAGGGATCATCATCATCAGATGATTAGTCTCTGCTTGACGGAAGCTTAACTGGTTAGTACTGTGTAGATATGGTTGGTTCTTTCTCGGGTAGGTAGATCTCAACTACTTAGAATATAGTCTTCAACTTGACAAATATTCACAATATTTTCATATATAACGGCAGCTTAATAAGTTTAACCCGCCAAATCCCTATCCCATCTCCCTCGAATACAATCCTCCAAATCCACCTCCCTCACCAACAACCCATCATCATCCAACGATACTCCTCCCCTCGAACCCGCCAGAATCTCTCCAAACGGACCCACTATCCACGCTGCCCCTCCACACCCACTTTCTCCCGACGGTCCTTCCCTTCCACTACCACTACCACTACCACTACCACTACCACCAACATGAACATGTCTCTGCTCCACTCTCCCCGGACTCATCTCCCCATCCACATATTCACTCACATCGGCATTCGACTGTCCTGGCCACACAATCTCATGTGGTCCCTCAGCCGTCACAGACCTCCGCGGTCCCATAGCTGCTGCAGTAGCACCGTCATCCGCATGCCGAACCTCCGGCCAGACAATCTCATGTGGCCCTTCAGCTGTAATAGACAGAGACCGTTTCTTCGCGCCTGGGGAGAAATGCCGGCTGGGGATACGGGTAGGAGAGGCAAGTTGATGTTGATGCGCAGGCTGAGAAGTAGTGTAACTTCCTAGAACAAATACTCTTCCTTCGACAGCTACCGTGCGCAGTAAACTCTCCCATAAGCCAGTTTCATCGCCACCATCGCTGTCACCGCCATCGAGATAGGAGACACCCCCGAGAGAAATGTAGACTTGGATACCAGCTGTATATAGCTCCTGCCGAACAAGCGGATGGTAATTCTCCTCGCCTAAGCCGACCCCGATCTTCACCTCGAGCCCACTTTTGCAATTAACAATGATCGGAGATGTGTGCGGTTGCCCGGGAGAGAGGTATGTCTTTGCTACGCCTGTCTATATCATCACCACCAAATATTAGCATACCCGTTCATCCTCATAAAGAAAGATAAGAGGTACAAACCAAAGCAAAACACCTCCTCTTCTCCACCAACCCATCCGCAGGATGAATATACACCACAGTATGATACAAGTTCCCACACGCGCGCTCCAGTAATCCCACAATCAGGAACAGTTTCGTTTCCTGGGCGAGATGCTCCAGTATCTCTCTAGCTTTGGATTTCTTCTCGCCGTGGCATTCGGGATTACTTCCCGGGTCGGAGAGATCGTGAGCGCAATTGAATAGCTTCAAATATTGGTCTCTCGGACTCTTATTTCTAGCTGCAGCAGCTGGTGTCGCGTAAGACGGAATGACGAGAAGATGAGCGCCCTTGGACGCTGCGGAGTGCGCGAGCTGGGTGATTTGGGATGGGGAGGTGGATGTTATGGTTGGATGGGCGATGGCGAGGGTGAGTTTTCTGGGGGACATAGTAACTAATGAGATTAGACTAAATTATGATTATGACTATTATGAGAAGGATTAGGATGATCATGGTGATGCTGTTCGAATGGTGTGGTGAGATGACGAGGTTGGAGTGCGGAGAAGTTACAAAGTTAGATCATCCATGGTTACATGTGACGTAGTGCACTCTTTGTTTTGGCATCACAAACGGCCCCTGACAACACGTCATTTGGATCTAAAGCTTTCTCAGTGACTGCTGAATTGATACCATCTACTGACTGCTCGGCCGCTACGGATGACAAAGATGTAAAGACGTAGGAATAAATCAATCTTCCGGTATTGCGTACATACATTGATTCAATGTCTTATAATACATAAGCTCAACGCTAGACGCAAGAAATAGCTGCAATGCAAGCCCATGCGCCTCGCTATGACTCCAATTTTAATAACCCAAACAACCCGTTCGTCACAAAGTAGATTGTATAAACGGGAAAAATATCAGTTAAACGTTCATCCCCTTTGCGGTCGCAGCCTGCTGCAGCACCCGCGGCCACCGAGAGATCAATTCCACATCGTCCAGCGCGCCCTTGCCCTGGTTGCGCACGTATTGCACACTAGGGTCCACCCGCGGCTCGTAGTCCCAGATCGATGGAGTGCCCTGGATCAGGGCAGAGTACACGAGGCGTCGGCGGCGCTGCGACCGCAGCACGTCCTCGCGGATCTTCTCCAGATCCCACCGCGCGTGGACCTCCTCGGTAAAGTACGCCAGCAGCTTGGCCGGCTCACGGCTCTCCGGGAGGGCATACGCCGACTTGCCCGGGCTAGGGGTGCGCGGGGGCGTGGGGAATGGGAACGACGCACGCTGCATCGGTGACCCCCGAGGCGAATCGCCTGGCGTGGGCAGCGGCGCAGGGTTCAACTGTGTGACGGGCACGGGCTTGGGAGCCTCAAACGACGGCTTCTCCGTCAGCCCCGCCACCAGGTTGACCCGCTCTTGTGGGTCGGCCTCCAAGTCGAACAACATGGGTGGGTCAATCAACGAGTACACAAACTTGTAGCGCCCGCGCCGGATCATGACCGTTGGCGACTGCGTACCTTCTGCCATGTACTCACCCAGCACCGTGTTGGTCTTGACGCCGTCCTCGCCGGTCAGGTAGGGCATCAGCGACACGCCGTCCAGCGGCAGCTCGCGCACCAGCGGTGCCCCCACCATCTCTGCGAATGTCGGCAGCAGGTCCATGGTCGACACATTCTCCTTCACCCGCTTGGGTGCGAATCGCTTGGGCGCGTTGACAATAAACGGCACACGCGACGAGTTCTCGTACCAGACCATCTTGTACCAGAGACCACGCTCACCCAGCATGTCGCCGTGGTCGCCAGTGAAGACGATGATGGTGTCGTCACGGACTCCGCAGTCATCAAGCACCTTGAGCAGCTTGCCCACGTTGGTGTCGACGTACGTGCAGGCAGCGTAGTAAGCGCGGCGGGCCGCCTTGATACGCTCCTCGGGCATTTCCTTGCCCCAGAGGTCAATGCACTTGAGCACACGCTGCGAATGCGGATCCTGCTGGTCCTGCGGGATAGCCGCCTGCTTAGGCAGCGGGATCTCGACGTCCTCATACAAATCCCAGAACTCCTTAGTCATGGCATAAGGGTCGTGGGGATGAGTCATGGACACGGTCAGACAGAACGGCTGGTCGTTGCGCTGACGCACATGATCGTAGAGGTACTGGGTGGACTTGTAGATGACCTCCTCATCAAAGTCCAGCTGGTTAGTGCGCACCACGGGACCCGCCTCCATGACGGAAGACATGTTGTGGTACCAGTCGGGACGGATTTCCTATTTCGGTCAGCATTTCGCCATTCTCCAAGCCGGATGGCGGGGTGAATAAACTTACCGGCTCATCCCAATTCACTGACCAGCCGTAATCGCCAGGATAGATGTCGCTGGTCAGGCGCTGCTCGTATCCGTGCAGCTGATCCGGACCGCAAAAGTGCATTTTACCGGCCAAAGCGGTATGATAGCCTTCACGGCGCAGATAGTGAGCGTAGGTGGGGGTGTCTGCAGGTAGATCGGAAGCGTTGTCGTAGGCACCGATCTTGGAGGGCAATTGACCGGTCACCATGACGAAGCGCGAGGGCGCGCAGAGCGGCGAGTTGCAGTAGGCGGAGTCAAAAACGACACCTTCCTGCGCCAACTTGTTCAAGTTGGGAGTTTTGATGGGGGAATCCTTGTCGTGGAAGGCCAACAAGGGGGCCGCCATCTGGTCGGCCATGATGTAGAGGATGTTAGGCTTCTTCTCAGCCATGATGATGATGGGGGACACTCTCTGTCCGGGGAGGGATGCACTGGATCAGGATAGAAGTGAAGTCAAAAAGGAAAGACGCGTGACGTCGACACCAAGGAAGGCAATGATGTCGGAAAGTGTGACGGGAAGGTTAAAAAGGAAGGAAATGACGGAGGAGTAAGTGAGAGAGAGAGAAGTGTCAATAGGGAAAGGGAGCGGACGACAAAGAGAGACAGCCGGGCCAGAGAAGGATATAAGTAAGTCAGGCGGAGCGAGGGACTGGTGGAGACGGAAGACAGTAGACGAGCAAAAAATTGACCAACCAACCAAAGCATCCATGGGTGGGCAATGAAAACCGGGAGGGAAAAGGGCGACAGCCGCGCTACCGGGGCGTGTCGCACCAGATCTCCATGTCACCGCAACAATGGAACCATCAGCGGGGACGATGGTGTGATTGCGGAAGGTTCCATGGTTGGTGGCGCAGGGAGGGTGATCTCACAGCCACGGGAGGAGGATCTTCAGGAGAGCCGAATACTAGAAGAATGATTGATCAATTGTATCTGGGGGGGTGTTGATTGTTGTGTATGTATGTATCTATCTTCTCCCGAAAAATGTGACTTTCTTATTTTGAAAGTCTTGGCTAAGTTTGCTGCATGGTATCTTTTATTTCTGCGACTAGACTAGTCTACTATGGTAGTTCCGTTAGCATTATCTTGCTGCTGCTTTCTGCTGCTGCCCCCGGCATATTTCAAAGAGCCAGAGTGGAGATCGGCAGAACCGCCTGATAACCGCCCGGGGCTCACCACTCACAGGCCAGAAAACGGGACACCGCCAATCCCTCTGATAGGCAACGGATTCCTCGAGGCGTTGCCACGCGAGCCAATCGCGGTGGCGCGGTTCTCCGATGGCGACACTAGTAAAACTGGTACTTTAGTCTAATCAATGGTCTTTCATCTTAGCCGAGATTATACCTGTTACTGCTCATCTACATCTCTCCACATTCCTTCCATGAATCTTCCTCCTGCCTGTTTTGTCTGAGATAGACATCCGCTGACACCGCTGCTTCGCTTCATTTTTCGAAATGAACCATCTTCCCTTCCCCGGTCTGCTAGCCGAGCATCCCGCTGCACACTAGTCCTTTTTCAATCACCCACTCTTGGCCCCTTGGCAATAGGTTTATTGCTGATTGGCCGCGCTGTTTCCACCCCCGGCCGGATCCGACAGGGGTCTGAGGCTGCTGACTAACGGAGACATGCGTCAGCAGCGTCGCCACAATGTTTGATTGGGTGTAGGATTGAGCACGCGATACATTGGGGGGATTTCCAAAGAACAGGCGGGTTTCACTACAGCCAGCCCAGCCCAGCTAGCCAGCCCCGACATGCGATCTGTCCTCATACCAATGTAAATTGGTTTACTGATTGATACGAGATGCAAACACCCCCGGTACAGTACATGTCATACAGCAGGTAATCTGACTTTATCCCATCCCCAGATATTGTACCGATGCATCATCTCTTCCACTGAAATTGAATTGATAGACTATTTCCTAATAAGTAAGACCTCATGACTAAGACAAGAAACTTCCACGGAGTCTTTCTCCAACAATCCAACCACCAACCACAATTCAATCCTTCCCCTTGCCACTCATCCAAACCAATTCCAGAATTCTTCGCCGGAACCATTCATCATTCCCAGATGGGTTGGACAACGACGACAGAAAACCAGGAGGGGAAAAGAGACAAGAAGGAAAAAGAAATCACCTGCCCATAATCCTCCGATCCACTGATCCTCACTTCTTTCCCACCTTTACCAAGGCTTGAAAGAACCACATACTAACTCGTAGACTTTGTGAATAGAGCCAGAAATTCTAATTCGATGTCCCATGACTAGTACTTACTAGTATACTTCATCCCACACAACAGTTGGAAGTAAATCCAATCAATCAATTAATCAGTCACACAGAAAAAGTCAAGCCAGCCCTTACACAACGCCAACCCCCGTGTCCTACCCACATCACATCATAATTTACATCCCACATACAACCAACATACACACAATAACAAGTAATCAAGTAAGATACATGGAAGAGACATATAGATAAAATAGATAGATGGACATGTAATTAAACTCGGACATGCCGTCGGAACGAATGTATCTATCTATCCGTCACATCACCAAATATTCCGGGGCGATGGCATCATCGCCCGCCCACCACCTCCCATCCTTCCGCGTGGAAATCCTAACAAAGTTACGTATACATCTAGAAGATCATCCCACCGGTCGTCACAATTCTAGAACACATCAATTTCAATACTTTGTAGATTAGTAAATGAATTATCTATTTTTAAGCAATTCACTTACGTAGACTAAATGTTAGCTGCGTGATCAGTAACTGCCGCTAAGGGATAGTTATTCCATTTCTGGTATAAATATTAAACTTAACTAGTAGTTAAGAATCATAGTATGGACTACTATTAGTATTATCACATACTAATGGTACTAAGCTTCCCCGCATTCTGGGGGGTCCGTGGGTCGAATGATCAATTCTAACTACCTTGTAAATAACTAAGATTCATGTAGAATCTTATTTCGAGATGATCATTAGCATAGTGGTAAGTAAGTAAGTAGTGACTACGTGACTTCTGCCTAAAATTTGAATCTCACTGGATGATGGATGATGTATGCATTCATGTACCACGACATCCCACGCAGTGAGGTCAATCAGGCAAGCATTAAGATTTTCATTTGGGTTGGGGGGGTTGAAGAGTAAGTTGCATGTATCGAACCGATCTCAATCCACTGCTGGTACAGTTTTCCATACTTGCTGTTTGCTGCGCTTGTTGCACATAAGTTGGAATTGGAATTCCACCTGCTTGGCTTGGCGTGCACATCCGCCCATGTTGGTGGTGGTCTTGATTGGTCTCAAAGATGGGGAGGTACCCTACTGCCACATCCTGCTAGGCTTTCCTCCACACCAGCCGGACTCCGCTTATGCCATACCCTGCTGTCTCTACCTTATGGGGTCAAGGCGCTTCTAATAGAGGGGAGTCTTATTCTATTCTCCTTGTCGCCTAGGTTGTTTGCGCCTGAGGCAGTAGGTTAATACCTCTATATCAAGAAAGTAGTGAGTCTGCCGGTAGTAGAAGGCTACTCTTTAGGGAACACGCTTTGTCTACTAAGATAGGCGGAGGGTGTGGTATGAGCGAAGACCGATGTGGAGGAAGAGTGGTTGCTGTGGCAGTAGCTTCCCAAAGATGGGACTGGTCGGGGACCGCTTGGCGAATATTCTCTGGATGCGCGCAGTCATGTGCCCAGTCTCCCTTGCGGAAATGGGCTTGGCGGGTTAAACTTGGGGTTTGGTTTTACTTATCTAATCGTCGGAGAGACTTGGACGGACTACATTTTGAGGCTGGCTGAGTTTGCCACTTGAGTGTCAATGGAAACAAGTCAACGGCTATGATTTCGCTAATGACAGATGTACTCTTCTTATATATACCAACTCAGCAGGGCCACAACTGCCAAAGGCCCGCGACATTCACATATTTTTCCTGTCAAAAAAAAAAGGATTGGATTGCAGGCGGTTGGATATGGCGGACCAATCTCATGTAGGACAGTGCTGGTAGATGACACCACGTGACTAGAATCCGGTCGAGGCGCCATGGATTTGTCTGCTGCGGCCATTGATTTGAGTCGATCAATCAACTTTGACGGAACTGCTTCGGTTAGCATCGGCCTACGTGCAACATGCAACAAAGCATTGACTCACCTGTAGATCCGCCGGATGAACATGTACGCCGTCAAGAATCCAACCGTGCCCGTCAGGAGACCATACACGGCGCACGCCAGGAAGCTGTAGCTGAAGAACAGCAGACTCGACACGAAGCCAGTGATGTGCAGGTGAAAGATAAAGTACCACACGCAGTAGCCAAACACCCAGAATGCGCTGCTGCTACCCGTGAGGAAGCTCTGCCACCACCAGTGGTAGTTCTCTGCGCAGAGTTGGCTGTAGGTAGCGATGACTGTCACTTCGCTGACCGTTACCATCAGGATCGAGGACACGGCGCTCAAAAAGCCAAACACGTAGTAGTATCCGCTCTTGTCCTGCCACAGGTTCTTGAAGACAAACAGAAGCTCAATGAACAGCACCGCGAATGGACCCAGGCCGGTCAAGAGAGTCCCGCTAATGCTGTGCAAATACCATGGCTGTGGCGGGATTTGACGCGCAATGGAGGTCGTCTTGGTCGGGTGCTCCCAGGGCGCGGTGCGCACGTATCCGTACCAGCTACCCGCATACACCAACGGCACTTGGATGAGCAGCCAGAGAGCCAGCAGACTCACCAGCGTGCCGAAAGGAATGGCAGTGCTAGAGGCCTGCGCCCACACGAAGAGGTTGAGAATGAAGATGAGGCAGAAAGCGAGTCCAGGGAAGAACAACGCAGTCTGAACTGGTCAGCCAGAGTCCTAATACAACATATGGACGACTTACTATGAGAGTGTTTTTGCGCCAATATGTACCGCCAAAGGTCTTGTAGAGCCTTCCCGAAAAGTAACCCGAGAAGAGACCAGCGAAGACGAACAGACCCATACCAACGCTGACGAAGCCGCCACGGAAACTCGGGTTCAAAACACCCAGGCAGCTGAGTAGCAAAAGCCCCGACACCATAAAGAGCAGCTGCATACCGGAGCCGACAAGGGGTGCAAGCAGTCCACTGTACTGTGGCACACGGAAGACATCACCATGAAGGAGTTTCCATCCGCTCACATCTTCGAGACCCTCGTCATCGGACGAGACATCCGCATCCCGTTCGACATCAGCTCCTTGCTCCAAGAGTCCATCGCCCTTTCTCTCGAGCTTGGCTTTCCGGTCCTTGAGTTTTCCATCCTCCATGGCCCCATCTCCACGGCCCTTGATGTCTCCTTGAACCGTGCGACTCCAGATAACGTACACGGCAACCCCAAGAACACCAGCGATGGTCAACGAGTTGAGAATGGCAAGCCAATGCGTCGTAGAGCCCTCATCCTGGTTGCTGAAGTACAGGTCCCACCGGTTCCACCAATCGACTCCATTTTCTTCCTTGAAGTAGACAGAGTAGGTGTAGGGGATCTTCAAGGTGGCACCGTCGTCAATGTCGCCATCATCTTCCGGAATGTACGACGATCCAGGGTACATTTCGCGCAGCTTGGATGTATCCGGGGGGATGTACAGCTCCAATCCCTCGTGGGTCTCGTGGACATGTTGGGGGCAGCCGCCCTCCAGATGATCGGCGGCGCGAATGCTCTTCGGGTAGATCTCGAATCCAACAATAACCTTTCCGCCCTCGGGTGCCGACCGCCAGCGGATGACAATGGTAAAATGGTTGTTGATGTAGTAACGCGGCTTGCCGTCGATGGGCGAAAACTCCTGGAATCCCAGCTTAAAGCCAGTAGCATAATATTTGCGACTACGGTCAACGGTCACAAAGCTTGTCGCTCCAGGCAGATTGTCGGCAATCCATTCCGCTACATAACCTTCGTGGATGAGTTGACGACCCCATTTGACATCCTTGCGCCCGACCTCCTGTATGCAGAGCGCTTGGCATTCGACGTTTTTGCCCATCTGAAGTTCGAAATCCGAGGTCATGATGCGATCGCCGCGAAGGATCTCTCCCAGATTCAGGGACACGCTTTGTCCGGAACCGAAGGGAGAGCCACCATGCGATCTTCCGCTAGGGGGGCAGACGAAAGGCAGGTCAAAGTAGGCATATTGAAGTTGTGTGTTGTCGGAGAAGATCTTATTCACAAGGAGGGGAATATGCTCATCGTCATTGTAGCGCTTGACCGAGTAGCCTGGCAGTAGCATTCATGTGTAAGCATCAAGAGTCCTACGGGCATCGTCGCGGCGTAGACCACCTACCAGGAACGTAGAACGCATAGGCATAAGACACAAAGAGAAGCCATAGTGTCCACTGACGGGGACGCCAAAATTGAGACAACGCCATGATCGTATGGCGGAAGAAGGATTCAGCCCACGGTGTCCGAAGCGGTGATGCTGTTGCGCAATGCACCCACGATCGCGGGCAGCTGATTCGTACGTGGCGGATCCGACAATCCCAGATGCAGATCAATAACTTTCAACTGACCGCCCCGATCTTCCTTCTCAGAGCTCAACTCGTATGATTTGGGATATAAAAAGCAGTATGTACGAAATATAATTGCGGGCCAGAGCTCAAAAGACGAACATATCCGAAAGACTGAAGGAAAGGGACAGGCTAGTTGGCAAAGAGGATGGGTGATGCAGCCCGACGAGCAGGTATTGAACGGAGATCCAGCGGTTCAAGATGCGGGTGGGTGGAGGAAGACAGCAAAAGGACAACTCAGGCCGAGCGAACGAGTGGAAACGGCATCGAATGCCAGATGAAGTGAGCTAGACCCGCGAGTACTGAGGGAGGAGGATGGAGGACAGGAAGAGATGAAACAGGAAGAGAGGGGAAGAAGGAGAAGAAGACGGGGTTCGTTTCTCGATGCTTTGTTTCGGAAGTGAAGAAGAGCACGGAAGCCTTGCCCTCCTCAAGGGGTTTAGCGCCATTCCGCAACCAGTTCCAGGCCGGCCTCCTTTTTCTATTCCCATGGTCAGGACACTTTATGGTAGATGTTAATGATTAAGGCATCTATTTATCTGCAAGCTATTCTTTACCCATGGCTTTAAACTAACCTTAAGTTGCGCGATTCTGCCGGAGCTGCACCACACGTCACATACGGTCGGTCTTCACTGTTGGCATTGAACTGAGGACTTCGACAACCACTGAGAGATACGCTCAACGTCTTGTAGACTAAAAAAACTTATGATTGTATTAAGCTTATAGTAAGTTTAGTTGAACCAAGTAATCCATCAGAGAGGAGGACTCTTTGTAGAAGTAAATACGACAATGTGGTACTGTCCGACAGTATGTCCACCCAGCTCCGCAGAGCCAGTTAGGGTGTCGGGTTAACAGAAACTGATCTCCTATCGGTCACTATACCTAAATTAAATGAAAGGAAGATATTTCAAGAAGGTAGCCATATCGATGATGGATTTGATCAGGAATAATCAACTGTAATAGTAGGCAAAGGGGACATATAAAGAACATGACAGACAATACAGAGAACAGATAAGATAAGGGAAATGGCCCATATCTTGGAAAGATCCTGGGCCTCTGAAGAGGTTTATATGCTTAGATATTATTACTACTACGCTCGGTCTTAGTCCACATTTTACTTTCCGCTTGCGTTTGTAAACTGTCATAATTCCTGCTAATGTAACGCCGTGCAACTAGGCTGTGAGGATATTTGCTACATAAAAAGGGTCATCCCGCATTGACACGTACGCAGAAATGCATCGTCAATAAGGGATATAAATCAACTGGGGAAACTCGAAGAATGAAAAAACAATAATGCAAGTCATCGCGGTCGGGATGAAGACCTGATTAAGAAGGGTGGCTCAGGAGATACTCCACTGCCCCTTGCACGCTGCCTCCTGCTCGACGGAGAGCCTCGATATTTCTCTCAAACTCGAAGAATCCCATATCATTCAGTTGACGAAGCTGCTCCGCATACCGTTCCTCCGGGGGGCGGTTGTCCTGTGGAGGGGGGCTGCCAAATCCACCACCAAAGAGTGCCGCCAGAGGATTGGTGCCAGCCGCGCCGCCTTCTCCCGGCGCAGCACCCAGGTTCTGCATCCATTGTTGCAGCAAGGCTGGGTCCCGGAGGAAAGGATTCTGTTGCGGGTTGAAAGGGTTCGCACCCGCCTGACCACCCTGGCCACCAAAGAGCGCTGGGTTCATGAACATGTTGAACGGATTCTGGAAACCCTGCTGATTCTGTCCTTGTCCCGTAGCGCTGTCACCCCCAGCGGCTCTCTCGGCACCTTCCTGTTGAGTTCCGCCTGCGGTGGGGGAGGCGCCCGACGGCGTCGCTCCTGCAGCAGGGTTACCCATCATGGGATTGCCTCCAAAAAGCGCCGCAAAAGGATTTCCAGCACCAAGTCCGGCAGGCATGAAAGGATTGAACGCGGCGCCAGGAGTGGGCGTAGCACCGGTGTTGTTCTGAGCGTCTCTGTTTTCCTCGGGTGTTGTGTTGGTCACCCCGGGAGCGGGAAATGCGCCTCCTCCACCAAGGCCCCCGCCACCCATAGCTCTCTGCATCTGTACCATCTGACGTATCGAGTTGGGGTCGGTGAGCATGCGGCGAAACTCTGGGCTCTGCATCATCTGCCGCACGCCGGGACCCATTTCGCGCAGCATGGGGTTCTGCTGGATCATCATGTCAATCATGGCGGGGTTTTGCAGAGCTTCGTTGATCGTAGACTGAAATTGGGGGTTTTCGAGCATGTTGAGCATGGATTCCGTGTCAGGAGGAGGGCCCATCTAAAAACAGTGTCTTAGTGGTTTGTTGATGGCACAAGAAGTCTGTCAGGACAAGATCAGGCAAACGACTTACCCCGCCATCAGGTCCAAACATTCCCGCACCTGGCAGTTGCGCAAACCCGGCATATCTGGCCCCCGTCAACCCGGCGAGCGGGTTATTGCCCGTACCGGCAGCGAGATTCGTGGGAACGCCAGCAGCCGCAGGAGTAGGAGCAGCGCCAGCTGGTGCGGATGTTGATGTCGTCGACGCAGCACCGCCAGGGCGCACATTGCTGGGCGCACTCTTCACCAGGTGAATAGTGTGTCCGTCCTTGATTTTGTACGTTGCCAGGGTCTCATTATCTTTGAGGACTCTGCCCGAGTAGATCAGACGCTGGCGCTCAGCCGGGGTATCAGCATATTCCGATGACGATAACTTCTCCTTCAGGTCAGAGACGGAGGTTGATGATGGCAAAGTGAGAGTGTATTTGGCATCATTGGACGACTTCACGTTGAAAGTGATTTGCGCATCCTCGGCGGCGGCGGTATCATCAGCCATGGTTTGTGTTGGTGTTGCGACGGGTTGGAGGGGATCGAGGGGTGTCCGGAGACAGTCAGCCTGAGGAGACAGATCACGTCACACAATAAAGGTGTCGGAGGAGAGTCGATCAAAGTAATGACGTCGTGGGGGAATAAGGATGGGGGGAAGGAGAAAGTGGTGCAAAGGAAGGGAAGTAGGTAGACGGGTAGATATGCACAATGGACTGGGGAAGTTGTCCTCTTGCAGGGAGAGTAAGGCAGCGTCGGCCAGTTAACTAGTTAACTTACTAGGTTGACTAGGTATGGGGTTGCCTCTGTGCTGAGTTAGCGGATGATAGCGTAACCGGCGAGGTGGAAGCGGGCAGAATCGCATCGTCCGCCTTCCAAGCACGCTTGTACCGCCCAAACGGTATTTCCCCCGCCGGTCCGCCCACATCGGCGGGCTGCTGTGTAAGGTGCTGTACGTACCGTGTAAGTGAAGATAGAGCTATCACGTGATAGCAGCCAAACCAGGCAAACGGAACCACAAGCTCATTTCCTTCTTCGCTAACCGGAATTTTCACCTTTTCTTTCCTTTCTTGCAGAAACACGCTGTCTGGCTTGCTTCTCTCTCTTTCCTCTCCACCAACCTTCCCTCTGTGTGAGGACACTCGGTTTCGAGAGTCCTCTCTCCCCATCTGCTCCACTGGCAGCAATGGGACTGCTTGCATTGTAGTGTCATCCTGGCTACAATCGCGTCGTAAACAACCCCCAACCACACCCCCTCCTCCACCTGTCCAGGCTCGGTGGGAGTCGCGTCTGTTCATCATGGCGACTACTTCGCACATGTTCATGTACTCCTTGACGATCCAGCCTCCGACTGCGATCACCCAGGCCATTCTCGGTCAATTTGCTGGGACCAAGGAGCAGCAGATTGTCACCGCGTCCGGATCGAAGCTCACGATCCATCGTCCCGATCCCACCCAGGGCAAGGTCACGCCGCTCTTTTCCCAAGATGTCTTTGGCATCATCCGCTCGCTGGCAGCATTCAGACTGGCCGGTAGTAGCAAAGGTATGTTATGCTTTCCCTGCTGGACTTTCAAGATCATCATAGTGATTCTTCAAGCTTCCCGGGCAGCACGATCCCTTGCCGAATCGTCCCCGCTTGGTGCTGGGACGTGCTCCCGGTCGGCAACGTTGACACTGGGTCTTGGTGATTGAAAACTGTGCTGAAAGATGCCTGTAGATTACATCATCATTGGCTCGGATTCGGGACGCATCACTATCATTGAGTATGTGCCGTCTCAGAACCGGTTCAACCGGATTCATCTCGAGACATTTGGCAAGTCGGGTGTCCGCCGTGTCATCCCAGGCCAGTATTTAGCTGTGGACCCCAAGGGCCGTGCGTGTATCATCGCTTCTGTCGAGAAGAACAAGCTTGTATACGTCCTGAATCGGAACTCGCAGGCCGAGCTGACGATCTCGTCCCCGCTTGAAGCCCACAAACCGCAGACACTGGTGTTCGCCATGACGGCGTTGGATGTCGGGTATGAAAACCCGGTCTTCGCAGCGCTTGAGGTCGACTACTCAGAGTCTGATCAGGACCCCACTGGCCAGGCTTTCGAGGAGCTGGAGAAGCATCTCGTCTACTACGAGCTGGATCTTGGACTCAATCATGTAGTCCGCAAGTGGTCTGATCCCGTCGATCGCACGGCTTCTCTTCTCTTCCAGGTCCCTGGAGGCGCAGACGGTCCCAGTGGTGTGTTGGTGTGTGCGGAGGACAGTGTTACCTACCGTCACTCCAACCAAGATGCGTTCCGAGTGCCAATTCCTCGGCGCAGCGGTGCCACTGAGAACCCGGAGCGTAAGCGTTCCATCACGGCCGGTGTGATGCACAAGATGAGGGGTGCTTTCTTCTTTCTCATTCAGACTGAAGACGGCGATCTCTTCAAGCTCACCATCGACATGGTTGAAGATGACAACGGTCAGCTCACGGGTGAAGTCAAGCGACTGAAGATCAAGTACTTTGATACTGTTCCGCTGGCCTCGAGCTTGTTGATCTTGAAGAGTGGTTTCCTCTATGTTGGCAGTGAGGCTGGTAACCATCATTTTTACCAGTTCGAGAAGCTGGGTGACGATGATGAGGAGATTGAATTCACGAGCGAGGCTTTCTCAGCTGACCCATCAGTCCCTTGTGACCCGATTTATTTCCGGCCAAGAGGTGCAGAGAACCTCAACCTTGTCGAAACCATCAACTCCCTCAACCCATTGATTGACAGCAAGGTGGTCAACATTACCGAGGACGATGCGCCTCAAATTTACACTATCTCTGGCGCTGGCGCTCGGAGCAGTTTCAGGACGCTCAAGCATGGCTTGGAAGTATCCGAAATTGTCGAATCAGAGTTGCCCAGTGTGCCTTCTGCGGTCTGGACGACCAAGCTCACCAGATCTGATGAGTTTGATGCTTACATCATTCTCTCCTTTGCCAACGGAACTCTTGTGCTCAGCATTGGCGAGACCGTCGAGGAAGTTACCGACACTGGTTTCCTATCCACCGCACCAACGTTGGCTGTTCAGCAGCTCGGCGAGGACTCTTTGATTCAAATCCACCCCAGGGGTATCCGTCACATTCTCGCAGATCGTCGGGTGAATGAGTGGCCTGCCCCTCAGCATCGGTCGATTGTCGCAGCCGCAACCAACGAGCGTCAAGTCGCCGTTGCTCTCAGTTCCGGCGAGATCGTCTACTTTGAGATGGACTCTGACGGGTCCTTGGCTGAGTATGACGAGCGCCGTCAAATGTCAGGCACGGTTACCTGTCTCAGCCTGGGTGAAGTTCCCGAAGGTCGCGTTCGGAGCTCGTTCTTGGCTGTCGGCTGCGACGACTCGACTGTCCGTATTCTCAGCTTGGACCCTGACTCTACTCTGGAGAACAAGTCGGTTCAAGCCCTGACCGCTGCTCCTTCGGCCCTGAACATCATGTCAATGGCTGATTCCAGTTCCGGAGGAACTACCTTGTATTTGCACATTGGTCTGTATTCCGGTGTCTACCTGCGGACAGTCCTGGACGAGGTCACCGGTGAACTCTCAGATACTCGCACGCGTTTTCTGGGATCTAAAGCTGTGAAGCTTTTCCAGGTGTCTGTCAAGGGACAAACGGCAGTGCTGGGCCTGAGCTCGCGTCCCTGGCTTGGGTATTCTGATGTTCAAACGAAGGGCTTCATGCTTACTCCACTCGATTACGTTGGGCTCGAATGGGGCTGGAACTTTTCAAGTGAACAGTGCGTGGAGGGCATGGTCGGTATCCAGGGACAAAATCTACGGTACGTTTCATGTCTTTCTCCCCCACTTTGCACCTGCAATCGATCGTATGATGAGAACTGGGATCCGAAAGCCTATGTGGAAGAACCTTTTATACTTGTACTATTTCCAATTGTTCCTACTGAGATCATTCATCTACACTATCATTTGTCCTTGAGGTATCTACTGGACATCAGCTAACATGCGTGGCTAGGATTTTCTCCATCGAGAAGCTGGACAACAACATGTTGCAACAGTCGATTCCGCTCTCGTATACTCCACGCCGCTTCCTGAAGCATCCTGAGCAGCCGTTGTTCTACGTTATTGAATCTGACAACAATGTTCTGTCTCCCTCTACCAGAGCCAAGCTGCTGGAGGATTCAAAGTCTCGTGGCGGTGACGAAATCGTTCTTCCACCCGAAGACTTCGGATACCCCCGGGCCACAGGGCATTGGGCTTCTTGTATTCAGGTGGTTGATCCCTTGGATGCCAAGGCAGTTGTTCATACCATCGAGCTGGAAGAGAATGAGGCGGCGATTAGCATTGCTGCAGTCCCATTCACCAGCCAGGATGATGAGACGTTCCTGGTGGTAGGAACAGCCAAAGACATGACTGTCAACCCGCCCAAATCCGCCGGTGGCTATATCCACATTTACCGCTTCCAGGAGGATGGAAGAGAGCTGGAGTTCATCCACAAGACCAAGGTCGAGGAACCACCTCTTGCCTTGCTGGGATTCCAGGGCCGCCTGGTTGCTGGTATCGGGTCATTGCTTCGCATTTATGATCTTGGTATGAAACAGCTCCTTCGTAAGTGTCAGGCGCCGGTTGTGCCAAAGACCATCGTTGGTCTGCAGACCCAGGGATCTCGAATTGTCGTTAGCGACGTTCGCGAAAGTGTCACGTATGTCGTGTACAAGTATCAAGAGAACGTTTTGATTCCGTTTGTGGATGATTCCGTGTCTCGTTGGACCACTGCCACCACTATGGTTGACTATGAAACCACTGCCGGTGGTGACAAGTTTGGCAACCTTTGGCTCCTCCGTTGCCCGAAGAAGACGTCTGAAGAGGCGGATGAGGATGGATCGGGCGCGCATTTGATTCACGAACGCGGCTATCTCCAGGGCACCCCCAATCGCTTGGAGCTGATGATCCATGTGTATACTCAGGACATCCCAACGAGCTTGCACAAGACTCAACTTGTAGCAGGTGGTCGGGACATCCTCGTCTGGACTGGTTTCCAGGGCACGATTGGCATGTTGGTGCCATTCATCGGCCGAGAGGATGTGGACTTCTTCCAAAACCTGGAGATGCAGTTAGCTGCACAGCACCCTCCTCTCGCTGGACGGGACCACCTGATCTACCGCAGTTACTATGCGCCGGTCAAGGGTGTCATTGACGGAGACCTGTGCGAGATGTACTTTTTATTGCCTAATGATACGAAGATGATGATCGCAGCGGAACTGGACCGTTCTGTCCGGGAAATCGAGCGCAAGATTTCGGTAAGACTGCCTTTGCTATAATCAACATATAAGATGACTAATGATGTTATAGGACATGCGGACCAGGGTGGCGTATTAATTTGAATGGTTTCGGCGTCTACCAGGGCTAATGTTGTATGAGGGTTTCGGATACCCCATAGTTGATTCTCCTTTTGCACATGAAGACATGTACATTTACATCAAATACCAGATTATCCTAAATCCGGTACCCGTTGGTGGTGAGTGACGCATAGTACGTCGAGCTCCCTTGTATACAGTAGTGCATTTAGCAATTGCACGTCTCTTGCCTCGCTCGATCTCTCGCTCCCCTCGGTTGATCTTGAGCTGGATGCAGTCTGTATTAGATACAGCCTGTACGAGACAAGAATAAGGCGTAAGCCTTCGACGATCTTTGAGTACGATCTTACCCGCATGCCACGGGTATCATCGTAATTTATCCGTCGAGACAACACAGCAGGAGAAACAGTAGATGTTGGCATTCAGCCATGATATTTCCATATTTGAATAATGAATGATGTCTGATTTGACTACCTTCCATACTATCAAATCAAAACTAGTAAGATCTATACCATTATTTCACCAATACTAGTACTAGTACTTATTTACTTCGCTTTGATTTACTGCGTGCAGTACTATATTCTAAGTACATTTACGTGTAGTAGAACACTTCAAATATATATTCAGCTATCATGTCCTTGTAGTTCTAGTGCTATTAGCACTGCCCAGCAAACTACTAGTGAGTAGTAGAAGTAGTATCACATTGCAGTGAAGTCCCCGATATGTATATCCATCACACATGAGACTACTACGATGTATGACCAACCTTGCCTAAATAGCCACTACAACTAAGCAGTAAGTACCAAATTTTGCCGTACTACCCGATCCAGTATGTTATTATCCACTCAAATAGTACTGTATATCCTACGAGCGAATGTCCCGATCAATGATCCTCGCAGCAGCGAGACATTTCTCGTCCTGGAATCGGGACGTGATGATTTGTAGTGCGCAGGGAGCGCCGTCGACTTCGTCGGGGTTATCTATTTAGTTGAGTTTCGTCAGTATTTTCCTTTTCATATTCATACTAAGGCGAAGGTGTAGTTAGGTTGACTTACAACTGGGCTGCATGCCATCGTTGATAGCCATGGGCTCAGGATCGAGGTCCTTTGAAGCCTGGCCGTATGGGATGATGCATGCTGGGTACTAGTAGTGCATACTGTTAGGTTTGTTTCATAGTGCAATATGGATGGGATGTACTCACGTCGAGTAGATTCCACACGACAGTGTAGGGCGGCCACGCGTACGTATCATGCGGGACGGCTGTGTTCTGTGCCCCTGGACCGAGGATTACATCGATGCCGGTCTCAACCCAGACCTTGCGCCATGCGTCGCGATAGTCTTGTCTCTTGTGATGTAATTCGTGGATCTCCTCGAAGATGCCCAGCTCTTTGGAGACGGGGAAGTCACCGGTAACCATTGGGGAGGGCCCCTTGGCCACAGAGATAACTAGTGGCTCACCGCTGGGAGTGACGTGGTCGTGGTGTGGTGAGTAGGTGCCGTATTGCCAGAAGAGGCGGTTCGCGTAGGCGATGTCGAGGTCTTTGTTGGTGTCGTTGTCGAGGTAGACGATGCGGTGGCCTTTTCGGGTCAAGGCCTCAATGGCAGATTCTAGGGCACGTTTGATAGGTGGGTGGAGGGGGTATTTCTCGTCCGTGGCGAGGATGCCGATTGTCAGGGGCTCTGTTAGCTGGGGGTTGCGGGACCAGGGTGCTGCGAGGGTCGTCACGTCGTAGCGCCAGGGCTCGGCGTCGAGGACGGTGGACATGAAGAGCTCGAGATCCTCGAAGGTTGCGGTCATGGGACCGGCGCAGGGTTCAACTGACGGGGGGCCTTCGTACAGGAAGCTGACTTGGCCGCCGTAGGGGATTCGGGCTGTCGTTGGTTTGAAGCCGTAGATGCCGCAGCAGAGCGCAGGGATGCGGATTGAGCCTGCGACGTCGGTGCCGACGCCGATGAGGGAGCCCCGGAGGGCTAGAAGAGCACCTTCGCCGCCGGTGGAACCACCGGCTGTGAGGGCTGTGTTGTGGGGGTTGAGGGTACGTCCGTAGATGTTGTTGTCTGAGTCGGCGGTCTGGAGGTGTCAGTTGTGCATGGTAACGCGTTGGCGAAGAGGCTTACCAGCATCGTTTGAGGGACGTTTGTCTTCACGTACAGCACCGCGCCCAAATCAAGTAGCATATCTACTACAGCCGAGTTCGTGGTTGCAGGACCATGCCCGAGGAATGACACATATCCAATGGTGGTATGGTATCCTTTCACATGGTAGCTATCTTTCAGACTGATCGGAAGGCCATGCAGCGGTCCGAGGACTTTCTTCTCCCGCTTGAGATAGTCGTCAAGGTACTTGGCGCGTTCTAGAGCGAAGTCGAAGAAATGCTCCGTCAAGCATGAAGTCTACCACATGTTAGTCTAGCATCCAGGTAAATTGATCTTGGACAACCCACCAATTGCTGCGCAACAGCCGCCCGCTTGCAGAACGCGGTCGTAACGGCCACGGAACTTAGCTCGCCAGAGGCAAGTTTCTTGAGCAATTGCGAGGCATCATAGCTGCCAGTAATATCTAGCTCGGCATCTGTGAGGATTCCACTCTTCTCAACAGCATTGGAGGCCAAGAGATGCGTAGGACGAGGGAGCGAAGAAACAAAGTCCTCCTTAAGCCGCCACTCGGAGGGGATCTTAGAGTCGAGGTCTTTACGTCTTTCAGCGACAATGACACGCCAATCTTTGGCTGGCACTTCTGTGATAGTCATGGTGATTCTGATTATTTGGTCTGTAGTGAGGGGTGGAGGGGTTGCGGGATGAGACGAAATGGTGGTTCAGTTGCGCCCGGTTATACTTCCCCGGGGCATCCCACCGTGCTGACAGGATGATCTTCCTTTATCGTACTTGGCGGAGGATCAGTTTCCCGCTATCTGGTTCCGATTCCTGCAGGAACTTGTTATCAGCAAAGATCCGTCATGGTGGGTTGGGATGTTTTGGCTATTGGTCCCTGGATTCACTTTTAAACTTAAAAAGAGGCCATTTGGATCTGGAGCTCTCATTACTCCTCCCGTGCACGTTATGGGCTTCATTTAGCCCAGAGATGTTTGTAAGGTTTCCAACAGAATGATGGGTATATTCTCCTCGATAACAAGAGGTCAGGTGTAGAACAAGACTCATCATCTCTCTGCTGATTCATTTGAGACTGAGTGCTGCCGTTAGTGATGAAAAACAAGGGGAAGGTGTGAGTTTAAGGAAGAAGAGACACAAGTAATTGCAAGGAAGTCCCATGACCCGCTGTCAGGTGCCTCTTTGTTACATCTCGCCATACAACTTTGCTTAGTTAGTAACCACAATGTCTTGCGACAATAGTCCAACGAGTTCGTCTATTTTAGATGTACAGACAAAACCATAATCTCTTCTCACAAGCTCACACAATCTATCGTGTCACAACAACCTGTATCACTCAATGAAACCCTTTCCGCACATTATCATACTGCGACGCCGGATACTCCAGATGATTCTCCGACCTTTCCAGAGCGCCGGTACCACCTAGAGAATCCACGACCGTAGTAATCAAACTCTCCGCCCCAGCCTTATCCGCCGAAGTCTCCCACCACATGGCACCCCCCAGGCCCTTATTCCTGATATACTCCGCCTTCTGCCTAGCAATAGCAGGCGTATCATAGCTGATCATCGTCCGTTTGGCAGCATCAAACGAGTAACTTGCACCAATACTTCTCAGTTCAGACACATTGGCCCCCACAGGAGGAAGCGCTTTGTAATCCCACACCCCATCCTCGAAGCTTCCTTTACCGATACCATTAAACGGCTTACCTGGACCTATAGTGTTTAAGAAGGCGCGCCCGTAGAGCGGCATACCGAGGATGAGTTTATGGGCGGGAACGCCGGCGGCTACGTATGCGGAAATGGCTTGCTCTGTGTGGAAGGGTGTTGAATTGGGGTCGTCTCGTGAGAAGTAGAGGTTGGCCTGGTGGCCTGCAGTTGTGTCCCAGCTGCCGGCGTAGTCGTAGGCCATTACATTCCAGAAGTCGAGGTAGGGGTTCATGGCGGATATGTGGAGGGTGTTGTATTTGGAGGGACCTGCTGAGGTAGCTATGCTGAGGAGGAAGTGCGTGCCGTTGCCGTGTTCGCGGCTGTATTTGTCTAGTTCCTGCTTAGGGTTAGTGGGTGCTTGATGGGTATGGTAATGGGGAGGGAAAGCGTACCTCGCGAACCTCGCGTAGGAGTAATACCATGTCTGAGGCTTGGGCCTCGTTGGCAGGGTACTACGGAGGTAGGTGTATTAGCACGGTAATAAAGACGTACCCATAACCATCATATACTAGGTATATACCTCCCAATCTATATCCAATCCATCAAAACCCAAGTCGGCCAGCAACTTGACAGCCGAAGAAGCAAATGTCTTCCTGCCTTGATCCGTACTCGCCGGAATCACAAAATGAGGTGAGTATGTCCAGCCTCCAATCGATAGAAGCACCTTGAGATTGCGATTCTTCTGCTTCAGGAGGTTGAGTTGCTTGACACATCCGTAAACGTTGTTTCCGACATCATTCCATGAATCACCGGGGAAGTGTTTATTGACGTCGGACCATGGATCGGCTAGGGCAACGTCGCCGCTGGAGGTGACGTTGGCGAATGCGTACATAATATGGGTCAGTTTATCGACGGGGATTTCCTGCGGGGTGTGGTTCCTGGCGTAGATTGCCTTTTATCAATCAGTATAACACCAAAGGAATGTATCGATAGGAGGACGAGGTAACTCACCCAGCTCACAAAGTAAGCAATGGACTTGTATTCCGCGCTGGTGTTGCGCGGTATCAGGTGGTGGGTGCCAGGCTCAAGGTGGCTAGGTCCGGGAAATTTAGCTGGATCAAGATCACTAATGCCGTGGCGGTGGCGGTGATGGTGAGCACTGCTGACCACCGAGACCAAGGCCACAAGTAGAAGAGAGAAAAGCTTCATGTTACAAGATGAAAGATCCAAAAATGATCAACAAGAATGGAATAGAATGGGTGAATGGAGAGGTTGAAGGAGAGTCAGCCTTGATATAGCAAAACAAGATTGAGAAGGAATGTAAATGCAGAGCGAACCAGTCGACATGTAGTGCAGGTAGAGAGTGACGGAGGGTCATCTGCTCGCATACTTATATTCATTCTCTGTTTGTCTGTGCTGCTGATGTGCTTGAAGAAATCTGTCACCAGCGGTGAAAGCAGACTTGCATGAATGTAACCACAACATTTTTGTGAATGACTTCAAAGAGGTCACCAACCATCTTCCCCTGTCAGCACACAATCTATTGGCCTGGTAAGTGGAAATAATTAACAATGGGGACTGATGGTGTTTGAAACATGACAAGTGTTTTGACCCATGGTTATTCTTGCCATATTGGGTCTATATGAGACTTCATCTGCCGATTTGAAGCGCGGAGGGAGATGTGCTACTATAACCTTAATGAAGGCCTGAGGCCGTGAAATCGTCGACAGCATCCATATATTAACCAGTGGGGACATTCTGAAGTAAGTTACCACCTCATAAGCGGAGATAAATTTCCGGTATGGCAGGAGTGGCTTGCTCAACAGTGTGGATGCATCAGGTGCTGCAGGCACCGTGAAAGAAGACCGAAGAGGGAGTGGCTGATCCGCACACAAATTGGAGGGGCTTGTGTAACCCTGCAATAAATGGGAATAGCCTCGCCGAGAACCGGATCAGGCAGGCCGATGCAGGTCCCGCCTTTGTTCGGAGGTTGGTTACCCCGGAATATGAGTGGGGCCTGAAACGCTAGGTGGACGGGGTAATCGAATATACATCCAGCATCAGTGCGCCGTTCGTCCTGATCTAGGCCGTCAGGCACGCAATCTAATGAGCTCAGAGGCTCGATCTAACGTAGTAGAAACAAGAAAGGGATCAAATGTATTGCATTCTGAGTTCGGGAAGGTGATGATCTTGATCTAATTACATGCGATCCGAAGACGTAGAGGTAGAGCGCCTTCATTTCTCTTTGGGAGGGTGCTCGTTGCAATCAGAGAATACTAGTCAGAGAGAACGTGATCATGGAGTCTAGTTATATTTCGTGTCTCTTTCACTGCCGGTCTATACTGAGTGCAATAACTCATACAATAGGTCGCCGCGTGTATTCTAGTCATTCAATTCAACTCAATTCATATTCTTATACCCGATCGAGCCGGTGTAGGTAGATGTTAGCTATGCAGGTGCTTCACCGTTTGAAGCAAGGATATGGCCCCGAACGCCTTCAATGCCCTCAAGATTGCAGTAAACACATGTAGAACACATAAATCAACGCGTGCCACGACGTAGGAAAGTCATAATCATAGCTAACACAACTAAACAGTAAAAGCAAAAGCAAAAGCATAGTCATGCAACAGTAGAAGTATCAAACAAGTGTCGCAGCCGGCTGGCTGGCTGCAAGCCACCATCCTCTTCGTTCTTCGTCCATTATCTTACTTCCAACATGCCTGTTTCTTCTGCACGTTTCGTCTTCCCTACTGACTCAAACAGGGCGTGTTTTGTTCCCTCTACCCAGCGTCTTCAGCGTCTATCCCCATGGCCCTGAGGCCTACGTGTTCCTGGCTTGGGTCAGCACTGCCTGTTCAGGGTCAGGATGGAGTTCGACCTGGCTGAACTGCCCGAGTAAGCCTGTTTGCAGCATGAATTCTGCGACGTAGCGGATCGCCTGCGGACCTTGTATTCTAGTCATTCGATGTCTGCATAGCCACCAGACAACATCATCTGAGGCTCGAGCAGGGATTACAGTAGAACTCATCAATCAATCACGGAGCTGAAACGCCGTCGCCACTGTCAGTGCATTCATACTGCGTCTAGATGAAACTCCCAGAGTTACCACTACAGGTTTACGATAGAGGAACTGTTGGTCATGATTCAAGGAAGATACTATACCTAGCCCCCCAAAGTCTACTTGTTACCCTTCCTTACCCTTTATAAACTAGCTCCAGGGCTAGTCTCTTATGGGCAACATATCTAATTACAGTTTGTAAATACTATCACGTGATTTCACCTACTAAAACATAGTAAGTAATTAAAACGCCTAGTTTCCTATTTAAGGTAAGTGGTAACAATGGGTCCCCTGAGCTCAAGTGACCCGTGCTAAACCTAATCAGGTAAAGAGCGAGGGTACAGGTAGGATTTGGGGGAGGGTATGTATAGTATCTTCCATTCACAATTCCAACGACTATAATCATTCATTAATTAATTAAAGTATAATGGGATTTCATTCCCCAATCAAGCCATATGCAAATGCCTGGTAAATCAACATCATGCTGGGTATCCCCGAATAACAAACTTTTTCTGCTTTTGCAAACCTGGGTATATTGTAACCACATGAAACCAGAACGCCAATAGAAACAAAAGAACGTAATATCTGGGTTCACCCCTGGGAACTATGTGTTGCCTTGGCAGCAACGCAGTGGCAGGGCGTCCCTAAACTCTAACGCTGCCGGAGTTGGTCACCGATGGTGGTAACATTCTCGAGCGATCAGGAGGCAGGTTGGAAACCTGGACGGACGTATACGCGGGTGGTGCAATAGGAACGAGCTCGGAGACAGATGGGGGCGCAATGCTGCGCGGGCTGAAAAACTGCGTGTTCACTTCATCCTGGGAAATGTCGACCACGGTGCCCTTAGCTCCGGTGCCTGGCTGTGCTTCGCAGGTCAGCTGAAGTGGGACCTTCAGGGATGCGGTGGGCGTCAGGATTCTAGAATTGGCGGCGTGGTAAGAGACGCTAAGTTCCAGGGCGTAGGCGCGCGCGATCAAGCAGGAGTAGAACGTCGGCACAAATGACTTGGCTTTGGGGAGGGTGACTGGCACAACGACCGACGCGGTATAGTAGGTGTTTCCGGCGAACGAGGCAGATGGACCCGGTAATGAGTCAGTAGAGGAGGTCGAGTGCATGGAGTCACGGCGTTCGAGATCGGTGTCAGTGTCGGTGTGTTTGGTCCATTGTGCGGATGCAACGCACATGGTGGACAGTGGTACAGTCTCGGTGTACATTGCGCGGCCCATCTGCGCCCAGGATTTGAGACAGGCCGCGGATGGATAATCACCCCAGGGATCGGAGCTGTAAAAGGTCGACACTCGGAGTTTGCTCCATACAGTTCCTAGGCGAGGAGGCTGCTCGTTGCCCACCGGATCGAAGCGTAGCTGCATCGTGGCAACGGTGCTCACTGAATCGCAGCTCCCGGTGTCGGATGGACTCAACTGCACTGGCTTGGGCTGTGCGGCAGCCAGCACCAATCGGCCCAACTTCCCCCTCATTAAGCCACGTTTCACATCCTTTTCTTTGCGGACGCTGTAGAAGCCATCATTGTCCTCCACATTAAGGGGTGGTTCCTCATCCACCGCAGGAATGACCCGTACCTTTTTCCCAACGGACACTAGCGTAACCGGGGAGGCGTTCTGGGCCATGGGCTTTCTCTGGAGGGTCACACGAACGAGATAGGAGATGCGGCACATTTCGGGGGCCATGTCGTCGATGACCGATTTGCGGTTGCTGGCTATCATGGGATCACCAAACGTGGGGGGCAGCAGCGTGTGCGATTGTTCGACATGCAGATTGGTTTTGGCGTGGTTACAGATATGAGGCAGTAGACGCTCAGGTACCACAAAGGTGAAGGGGAATTCGTAGTTGCGCCCGGGTTCAAGAACCCGGGGGGTGGGATATGCGGACTCATCGATGGGTTGTCGCAGTCGGAGGAATGTATGGTAAGCTCCAGTCCGGCCGGGCATCGATTGGCGCTCCACCGAGGTCCTCGATGTTCCTGAGCCAGTCAGTATGACTATCCCTGGTATTCTCCTGGTGTTCTTTGAGCCAACATACCCTCGAATGTAATCTCTAGGTCATCAAAGCGAGTATCATGATCGACCGTGATGGTAACCGTACCCTTGATGGTATCTCCGGTGGTGAATGAAGGGACCAAGCCATCCGTTTGATTGGCGAGGATGATATCAACCTTAGGGCGGGAGCGAACCGTAAAGTTGGCAAGGGAGCTGGAGCCGCGCGTGATGATCGATGAGGTAGCCATTGCAGGTGTAGAAGATCCAATTGTATGTGTACAAAGTAACCCGCGGTGGTAGCTGTTGGTAGTATAGAAGGGGATTGGCGAACGAATCACCAATTCACCCAGGGATAAGCAACTGGTAGGGTTGTAGTGGGAGACTGCAATGATGGAGAAAAGAAAATCTGGGCAGAAAGACTGCGGAGTAAAAGCTTTTTAATATATTTAATGTCTTGTTGAAAAAAAGGAGATAATAAAAAATAGAAAACAGTAATAAAAAAAAGAATAAAAATTCAAGGGTGAATGTAGGGATGGGGTGACCGGCAGTTGCCGTTGGGTAATGGAAAAGCAGCGGTGGAGCAGTTCAATGTTCGAGAACTGGATCTGATGCTGTTCAGGAACAACTTCCGGTTTTGTTATTTGAGTCTCTGGCTATTCTCGGGCTTGCATTGCATCCTGCCTTGAATATGTACTTTTTCACTTTCCAACTTGACGATGCAAGCATCGCCTACCCGCCTTCCACCCTCTTCTGTGAGTCATGCTGAACATGCACGTGCACGTGGTGATTGCTTTGATATTCGATCCAAGGGGATGTTAGAAGCGGTCCAGAAACATGCAGGTTAGGGGACCGAAAGAACGAGAAAAGCCTAAAAACGAAGCGCCCGGGCAAGCTGATAGGTCGACGAGCATCCTGCACCGGGACCGACCAATGCGATGGAGTCCATGGAATGAAGTCCGTGTGTGAAGTCAGTCGCTCGGGAAAGCAGCGATTGGCGGGCTTCCCATCGCGCCCTTTGATGACAACTGCCGACCAGCAAAGCCCTCCACGCCCTACAGCAAATTGGTTCGTAACCAGGTTTGATGCCCACCAGAGGAATGCGAATGACGCCAGTGCTAGCTGATCTTCCATGATTGTCGGTCTACTAGAACGACTCTTATTATTTTGCAGGGTTGTTCTATACGCGTCTATTTGCTTAAGAGTTTGGTCTACCTGCAAGAGTCTGGTCACAACAGCTCGAACATTCTTGACGAGCAGTCCCCTCGCGTGATAGTGGTAGATCTCACGCCATTGAGTTACGGACCTTCTGATCCTTACGCGAAAGAAAACCCCAAATCAGCCAGTCATTCATTAGTGTTGAACTTCGTGACTTGTCAGCCTGTTCGTGTCCAAGTGCTGCGACATCGGAGCGACAAAAGACCATCCAATACAAGTTCTCGGGTGATCGGCAAAGGTTTTTGATGACGACGGATGGATCAAAATCCACGCCCTTGAAGTGACAACGTTGGCAAGCCACCGGGGTAAAAAGCCCATCCCGATTGGCGCTGACCGCCGTGTTCTTCTGACCAGTCACTCCTGCTGGTTCGCACTGCTATTTTAGGTTGGTTCCGACCCTCGCTTGCTTTTATTTCAATGCGCCCTTCAATGCGCCCTGACACAATCAATCATTAAATTCTCGCGATGAACTACTATCAATTTAAAACTAGCGACCAAGGACAAATTCGGCTTCTATAGATCCCACATCGGTTTCCCGGCCCCGTTCTCTCTTCATTCCGCACCCAAGCGAGAATAGCCGCGCCGGGTTTGCTCCAGACTTTTCCGCTCTTAACCGCTATCAGGGCCCTTTTTTCTTCACGGAATTTCCGCCTCCTGAGCTCGTGGAGCTCTTAATGGCTTTAAAATTTCTGGGACCTCCCGTTCTCATGTATGGAGTACCCGCTTTGGATCTCCGATTTCACTCCACTGGTGCCACCCTTTTGATGCTGTTCTTCGCCTAGAAACGGGCCGGTTGGGCGCTTTCCCGTCCCTGTTTTCCGCGGCCAACACTTATACCGAGGATGCTGTTCGCAGATTTTGCATCCTATATCAATAGGCTTGCCACCTAGGTTTATCAATTGCAACAAAAAAAATACGGGAATAACCTAATGTCAAACCGGGATTGTGACATGCAAATGTAAAGCAAACTCGGCATCCCGAACGGCTTTCAATTGCTGATCGTATAGCACATGCACATCACAATCACACCAGCTAATGGCAGTACGTACAGCAAAGTATCTCCGAGGTCTGATCTGCATAATGCGCGAATTAGCCGTTGTACCAAGCTTTGAATGTCGGAAAAATAAGACCACAGTGCCAAGGCGATAACCGAATAGGAAGGTCGTTTTACTTACCTACACTGCATATCAGTGACCTATGATTGGTACTGAACTCCTCAAAAAGTTCGAGTGGAATGCTTGATTGGGATCTACGTCCCTAGTGAAGAGTAGATATGCGCATTATCATCTTGGTAAATGACATACGCGGCTTTCATCAATACTTACATAGGGAGAATCTCGACTTCAACTCAATGTAGTATATTAACTAGTCGGTCGTGGATTGCAATTCCAGGAAGAACCTTGTGCCCAATTGCCGCCAGAACTATATGATTACGATCGGTTTGAACAGCACTCATTGCCAGAGCAAGCTGAGGGTAAGATAATAATAATAACAGTAACAGCGTACATTGTGATCTACTACTATTGACGGATGCGTGTTTTCAGCTCAGTGCAATAAAAGCTTTCTGGTAGTAACTTAATTGAGTACTAGTAGACTAAACAAAACCAAAGCTATAATAATATACATCGTGGACCTCTCGGGAAAAAAACAGGCTGCCGTAACAAACATGACTGCGTACCAGAGCCACGCCGAACTCATGCAGACACTATCATCATTCAGGATATCGGTATTCCTTTGGACTTGCCTGCAGTGCATAATGGTAGAATATCACCAGGAAGTCTCTACTTATACCAGAAGAGATAGGGGGCCTTCTTCTTGGTATTTACAGACTATAGGTTCAACTCCTATCACGGGTATCTACTCTACCGAGAGATATCGATGCAAAAAAATGTCTAGGAGAAGTTGCCGCAAATATCTGTCTGTATAAAAGCTTCTGGACTTTATACAAGGATCTGTCCATTCAATTATTATATTGGAATTCTATTACAGAGCTGGGAAGCTTTGATACCAGGCAGGGAGTATGAGTTATATAGCAGCACACGCAGACAGGCGGCTGCATCAGGTTAAAGAATATAAACTAAACTAAAACTAACTAAAAACTACCCTCAAGCCCGACAGCTATTGTCCCGCATGTCATGGAGAAATCGGATGATTCACCTCACTTCAGCAGCCAAAGCGATCGCCTCGAGATATATTTTGCAGATGCGAGAAATTATCGTTTGCTGGGACTCTTTCCACCGCAGCTCTAGCACGGCGCACTTTATCGCAATAACGTTAGCTTATCAAGATTCGAACTAAGCGGATGGATCAAGTAAAAGAAGGGTTCACAATACCACTCCATTGTCATCGTAATTCAGAAAAGTCCATTGATAGGAATTGGTGTAAATGCCATAAATGGCTGCCTTGAAGCGGTTGTTTCTCCGAACCCGATTAATCACCGCTGAATCCAATATTTAGCAAAAGGCGTAAAGAAAATACTGGTTCTAGCCTGAATCTCACAAATGGCCGTGCGAGTCCTCGCATCCGAATGAAGCACCTTATCCCTAAACACCAGAAGATTCGTTTCCAAAGCCGGAATCGATCCATAACACAGCATGTAGTCCACCGTTTCCTGATAAGAATCAGGTACTCCCGCAACCCGACGGTCCACAACGAAAGGAACCTGACTGAAAAAGCTCGGTGTATAATCGGAGGGTTGCAAGGCCGTGGGGTATCTCTTCTTCATTTCGGCTAGCAGTAGAAAGAGGATGGCATCTAGTCTGGGAAACGCCATTTCCGCGCATTCCTGTCCTGTTCCAAGGGCTTGACTGTAATCATCCATGAGGCCACCTAGATGTACGGAATTAGCCTAATTGTGGGTCAGTTCTCGATATGTGTTGAGATGGGTGGAGCCATATTGAAACTCGCAGGTAGTCTTATCTGTGATAATTCTTCGTCAAGTGGCGAATCTTCCCTGTGTCTCTCGCTGGGCACAACGGTGGTCTCGTCGATGTTGTCGAGATAGAGGTCGAATGTGTTGAGGACGGCATTTTCGCCTTTGTCATTGCCTTCGCAAGAGGGACTGGTACCAATATTTTCCATAATGTTGTTATTATAAGTATGATTAAAATGAACGGGGTAATGAGAGCAGTTAGAAACCCTGCTAGAATTAAAGTCTGCGCAGAAAGGTTTGAGATGATGTTGCTTTGAGGATTCAAGCGCCAGAAGACACTGTTCCTGCCTCTTGCTTCTACAAGGCCTCTACTTACAGTCTCTCCTTCCTCCGGAGACCTGAACCTACATACGGATATCTCCAGTCATAAAATAATGCAACGCGGATCTTTTCATTTCTCAGAACACCAGAGCTGGTAAGGTAGAGAGCCATCACAACGCGACATTAGTTAAACTCCGGCGCAGCCCCTTGGATCTTGATATAAGCCTGCTGAACCTCCTTCCGACCAGTCATCACTCGCAACCACTGCGTAATAAGAGGATATTTCTCCAGAGACAATCCGGCAAAATCAAACTCTCGCACCCAAGGCTCAAAGTGGTAGTCAACGGCTGTAATCCGTCCAGGCAAGACACTCTGCCCGCCGGACTTCTTCAGCTGGCCTTCCAGCACCCCATAGCATCGCTCTGTCTGCGCCGCGTACCGTTGCAGAGCGTCCTCATTCTTGGTTCCATTATAGTGCCTAAACCTTGTCAGCAAGGATGTCCAAAATCCCTTCTCACATATCCTGAATGAGTAAAGAAAGAAAACTACATACCTATACCAATTCGTCTGCCCCGTCATCGGCCCGAGCGTCGAAAGCAAAAAGTACTCCCACTTTTCAAAGTCCACTCTATCCTGCTCTGACCCTTTCGGTCCTAGAAGATTGTCCTTGTCATAGATTCGCCGGACATAGTTCATAACAGCGCCCGATTCCCAGGACACCACACCGGTGTTGGGATCTTCAAGGGCTGGTACACGGCCGTTCTCGTTGATCTTGAGGAAGACCTCACCCTTGACACCCTTTTCTCGGTCGTCGCCGAATTCCCACAGTTTGACGTTGTAGGGAATCTGCAGGGCTTCGAGGGCGATGGCGATCTTGATGGGGTTGGGGCCCGTGGCGTGTGCGTGGAGGAGGAGGGGTTGCATTTTGGGTGGTTGATTACTTTCTCATGTAAAGTTGGAGTAATCAGGAAGTTGGATTAAGGTTGGAATAGAAGAAAGGGTATTGCTCTCCTTTATAGTGGGGTTGTTGAAAGGGCATTTGGAGTAACAGTTGCTGTGAACAAAGTGGTGGTGACATCATCTTACTTGAAGACGGACGTCGAGTATGGGTGCCCAAAACTGACGTGTTCACAAGGGTCAAACGACCTTGTCCGATCTGCATACCACATAAAATGATTGATGTGACTTGCATATGAGGTGGGGTAGGTACATGTTGGAGAAGGATCTGGGGTATGTTTTCCGCTTTCGGTGGTGAAGGTGGTCTTGGCAGTTATTTCCGTCGATTCAATATTGGTTAGAAGGGACATCAGGGAGTCAGTTGCCAACGAGGCTAGGGCCATCGTAACTACTGGCAGATATATACTGGCTCGTAGGATGCTCAGGTACATCCTGAAAGAGGCAGTCTCATTATACTTGTAAGACTTGACTGGTTGCAAAGGCATCCCTCGACAACTTTATGGAGTTTAGAAGTCTCCCAGTCTGGAAAGGCGAAATGGCGAAATGGCGAAGAGTGGGAAGAATAGGTGGGATATAATGAGTAAGATCGTATCAAGACTGATGGCATGTATCTTCCTTAAATAGCGCAGTACTTCCCTCTTCATCGTCCTTCTTTTCAAATATACGCCGGACATTTGAAAGCGGCCTCGGATAGGTCAATTAGTCATAGGACGCGGGGGTGAGAACAGACCGAGAGATCAGGAAGTCGTAAGTACGTTAAGAGGGAGAAGTATAGACAGTTTGAAAAGTAGTAGGCTTCAATAGTCTAATATAACAGGTATATGATCACTCGAACAGAAAGCGACGAAAAGTCCTGTAACTTTTATTTACAAGCACCAACCAAGTACGCCAAACATCCAAGTCTAGATAGTAAAATGTACTCACGATCAAGTCAACATGTCATCCAACCGCTCACCCAGAACATCCTCGATCTGCTTCACCCATTTGCGGACTTCTCTCTCCACATTCTCATCCTCGTCCTCCATCAGTTCACTGATGTAGGGCAGCATTTCAGGCAGGAGAGCAAGCCATTCCTCGCCGAGCTGCTCCGTGAGAGACTGCTGGGCCTTGAGCGCAGCGAGGCGCGTGTGCGGGTTCTCGCCGCCTGCGGTCTTGCCGCTGGGTCCGGCAGAGGGGCGGAGCAGACGCATCAGCACCATGTTGAGCTCCTTGTGGTTGTCGGTGGAATCGGCAGCAACGGCGAGTTCCGTGAGGGCGGGCACGGCTTCCGCGATGACGATGGATGCCGTCGACGAGTTCTTGGCGTGGGCGAGCTGAGAGATCAAAGGCTGTGCGATCACCGTAAGGTGAGAGGGGGATTGCCAGAATTCTTAAACAAGTCAGCACACTGCGTCAGAATAATTTAGGCTAAACATACCGTCTTGGTCATGCTCAAAGGAGTTCTTGAGCATGCGCATCGTGGCCAACCACAGGCTCTTGGTGTCCTGGTTCGCGGGGTTCGCCTTGCCCAGGACAGAGACCACATTTTCGAGGATGTAGCTCGAGTAACCGGTAACGATGGACTGCATTGGTTAGCACAAGGCCGAGTCGGGAAATTAAAGGAGAAACATACCTGGAGGGTACCAAAGAAGACTTGGAGGAACCTGTAGAACGTGGTAAGGCGTGCTAGGCTGCCTCGGGCATCCTTCTTCGGAACACCAGTGGTCGCCCACTCCAGCAGCTTGGTGAAAATAGGGCGGAATGTCGTGTCGTTAAGCTTGTAAATCATCTTGATCGTGACTTCGTTGATGATATCCTCGATCTCGTCCACATCAGACAATTCGAAGTTGGCCTGGGTATCCAGAGATACTTGTTCGCGACGCAGGTCGAATGCCTTGAACAGGATGCTGGTGAGAACTGAAATGTTCTTAACAGTCGCAGACTTCTGGTGCTTCTCGATAGCAAGGCTAACGACGCCCAGAGTCTCTCTCGTAGCGTCGGGGCCTGCCTTGACAGCATGCTGCCAGTTGCGATCGATAGCAGCGAATGTAGCAGCCACATCAACTTTGCGTGCCATGAGTTGGAGAGCTTCTTCGCGGCTCTCATCCTCAATACCCTCAGAAACAGCAGACTTGTAAGAGAGAACAAGAATCTTGTCCAGGTGAGAGCCAGACACCATGAAGGGGATATGGATGAAAAGTGCAGAGAAGAAAGAGAAGACGGCGTCGTGCAGGCGTGCATTCTCCTTTTCATCTTCCAGACTCTGCTCGAGCAGGGCAAGGGAACGGCTGAGGGCGTCAGGAAGCGCGGGAATCATGGCCTCTCCAAGGACCTCGGCCATAGATGCGAGACACAAGACACCCATGATGCGAATACGCTCATCATCCTGTCCAATGCAGGCTTCGCTAGCAACCACTTGGGCAGCATGGATGACCTTGGTCGGCTCCTTCCGGCCGTACTTCTCGGCAATGCGATCGATACAGGCCACTGCAGCGTGCTTAAGGAGAATGTCTGGCGATGACTGGACGATGTTAACCAGAGTGGGCAGGAAGTCGAGCATGCGGTGTTGCGAGGCACCGTCGCGTTCAGGATTCTGACGGAGGCGACCTTCCAGAAGTCGGAGAACCTTACGACGCAGTTCGTCGTTGCGACGTTGCAGCAGCACCTCAATCGTGTCGAGGAAGTCCACGAGCGACAGGGTACCAAACAGAGCGCTGAGAACATCGCCGCTGGCCTGGCTGACAGGCTTGACGTTCTGCATGGATTCGCCAATGGCCAGGACCTGCTCCAGAATGCGAGAGAAAAGCGTGCGGATCTGTCCAACAACCTTGTCTTCCTCTGTTGCGAAATCCTTGGCCATCTTCACCTTCAGAGACGAGTGCTTGAACAGATAAGCCAGTGCGCGAAGCAAGTCAACTGCAACCTTCTGGGGCTCGCGGCCATCGTCGCTACCAATGCCGAGAAGAACTTGGGAGATACCGGGCTTGGAGCTGAGTGAATCCTTGACCAGGTCCAAGTATTTGCTGTATGTCTATTGAAGAAGTCAGCAATGAAGTGCAAAGATGCATGCAATATCAAATGACTTACGCTGAGTTCAACCGGTGCACTAGCATCAGATACCAACCCGGTCATCAGGATGAGAACATCCTTATCCAGAGCATACCGATTGGCGAGCATGGCCAGAACCGCGAACAAGAACTCCTGAGTTCCGAGCTTGGTGACCAAAGCATGGAACAAACGCAGGCGGCGGTGAGAAGGAATATGCTCAAAGGCAGCAGTGAAGCTGAGCAACAACTCGGAAGTTCCGGACACAACATCACGCTTCTGGTTGCGCAGGGACTGGATGAGAGCGGGGACAACTTGATCGATTGTCTGATCGATCACGGAGACTGAGTATTCATCGTCCTTGCGCAGGACACTAGAGCCCATGAAGGTGAAGATGGGCATCACGCTGTGGAGAACCAATTCAGGAGCAATGACGGACAAGCCCGCGACGAGCAGAAGAGCTGCGTTCTGTACTTGCGGGCTGTCAGTGGTACGAACACAGTCAACAACGAGGTCGGCCCGGATAACGGAGGTGTCGAATTGAGCCTTTGCAGTTCCCTTGGACCGATTGACGATGGCAAGAAGGCTGCCAAGCGTCAAGCTCAGCAAGTAGCTCAAGCCAGACTGGATCTGGGCCTTGAAATGATGAAGTGCGGCCAAAGTCTGGAACAATCCATCGGCCAACTCAGGATGAGCCTCAGGGGTCGAGCTGTCGACCAGTTCCAGGATGAAAGTCATCTTCTCCATGAGCTGGCTGAGCTTGGCTTCATCCTTGATGGTCATAGCCACCATGTTGTTCTGACTAGTGCGTCTCCGCTTGGGCGCCGGTCCAAGAGACTCCATGTCCGTGATAGACACGGGGATCTTCCGAAGGAATTGGAGAAGCACAGAACCGGTGAGTTCAACACTGCGAAGAACTTCCCTGCAGCCGTGAACCAGTGGAGTCTGGACATCTTCGAGAGAGATCTCGAACAGCTTCTCTGCGGCGTCGACCTGCAGCTCCTCCGGAACAGTCCCCCAAACAGCCTTCATGCGGTTGAAGATGGCTGTGACGAAAGAAGGCCGTAAGGAATCCGAGTAGGGGCTAACATTAGACAACAGCAAAGTAATAGCGTCCTTGTCCTTGGGGGTGACCGTCAAGACAGCCTCTCGGTCGACATCTGCGACAGACACGCGCTCCCGTTCACAGACGTCCTTGGCTGCCTGCTCCTTCATATCCCGCCACGTCTTCAAGAACGGACCAAGTTCCTTGGTACGGGTTGTTCCGCCGGCCTTATCAACGCGGTTAAGAAGCTTGAGCAAAGACAATTTTGGAGCATAGAGGGGCATCTGCACAGTGTGGGAGCAGAGGAAGGTGAAGAGGCTCAAGCGAAGGGGCTTCTTCAGTTCCGTTGCGCCAGAGTCGGAAGTTGAAGATCCGCGCAATGTGGCCTCAAGTACCCGGCCAATGTGGGCTTGATCGAGGACATATTCCTCGAGGCCGGGAAGGAAGGCGCGCTCGACGATCTTCTGCACATCGCGGCCGGCGATCCACTGGACGTTCTTCGATTGTTTGCCGTAAATCGTGTCGCGTGCCCAAACGTTAACGTCACCCTTCTTGCTCTTCTTGTACAAGCTCCCAATTGTGGCCAGAACGCCCGCTGCCTCGCGCCGAACTCTCTCCGAGGAATCTGCCAGAGCAACCAGTAGGAATGGCAGGAGTGCCTGAAGATCGACATCAGGATTAGCGGATGTAAGGAGGGACGAGATTTGGTTTAGTGCGGTGATCCTGGTGCCGATGGGGTACGAGCCGGAGAAAGTGCGGATAAAGAATGACAGGTACTGTGGCGATGTTGAGGCATCTGCCTTCTTGAGACCAGGCAAGTCGACAAAAGCCTGCAATTTATCCTGGGATCCGACAGCAAGTGCAAAGGTCTGCACCAGGCTCTCATAGGCGGGCATCGATTGCGCACTGAGAGCAGACGCTTCCAAATTCTTGCCTGCCACTGACTCAAGGACAGAGGCAAAGTTATCTTCGACTGCTTCTTGCTGGGCATCTTCCATCTCAACGTCTTCAATGGCTGGTGTGGTGGTGGGTACAGATTCGATCACAGTTTGTAGGTTATGTTCGAGTGCCGCGACATCGATGGAGGATTCCTCGATCGTTTTCTGGAAGATGGGTTGGAGTGATTCGGACTGAGTAAAGTGCTGGACAAGTTCTGCGAGGTGAGTCTGAGCGTCCAAGGAAAGCACACCCTCTGTATGAGCACGGCTGACGGATTGGAGAATAATAGCGATGGCCTGGCCCGCTTCCTGCTCGCCCAGAAGATTGGTCTCGAACAACAGCGACAGCAGATCCAAACGTGATGAATCCTTCTGCTTCGAGAGATCATCGACACATCCCGCAACCAAGCCAAGAAGCAAGTGCGATGTCGGATACTGTGCTGAGATTGCAGACAGCTGCTGCACGGGATCTTCCAAGCGAAGCACCGCCTTAAGGGCGCGCTTGGGGATCCGGGCGTCGGGCTTCTTCTGTGCCAGGACTGACAAGCAAATCAGGCCCGATTCCTTAGTCTCGTCCGTCCATGATCCGGCAACGGCCTCCATCAGTCCATCGAGAAGCTTGTCTTGGAGAGAAGATTTCTGTGCAAGAACCACGCAAACCATGTAGCAGCCAATCACCAGCTCGGAGACGTCCTTCAGAGCCAGACCGTCGTTGAGGACCGGCAGAACCTTCATGATAACATCCTCATGCTTTTCCTTCTCAAGTTCCCGTCGGCCAGAACGAGCCGAGTCCAACATCCCCGCAACCGCCTCGGTCAAAGTTCCCGCCCAAAACGACAAAAGCGCATGGTGATGCGCCCGCTGTTTGCTGACTTGGAGGGTGTATTTGTTGACAGCGGCGAGGAAGTGTTTGTTGGTAGTAGCGCTGTGCACGAGAGGATGGCGTGGAGGGTTGATTTGGCTCTTCTTGTACGGGTTGAGGATTTTGAAGGTCGGCGTCAGGTCTTCGGGCAGGATCGAAAGGAGGTTGAGGAAGAGTGGGGTGGTATAGTAAGGGAGGAAAGTGAGGATTGTGAATTCTGTGTTATACTCATGCACCCTATAAGCCTGTTAGCGCGTTGAATGAAGATCGAGTCCCCATGCCAGACATACCGAAAACGCCGGATAAGCCAGTCAACGGCTTTCACGGCCGGACTCAGCAGCAAATGACCTCCAACAAGGGCAAGGAAAGCCTCCAGAACAGTGTCCAGCTCCTTATTCTGAGCAGCGTTCATCTCTGTTCGGTCCTCCGCCTTGCTCTGTTCGCTGAAGATGGTGCGCTCGAACGACGCGAAACGAGGATCGAGCTGACATAACTCCTGGAAACCTTCGAAGCATATTTGGTAGACGGTATCGAAATCCTGTGTAGTGGCGGTCTTCCAGTCAAAGATAAGAGACTGCGAGTGCGCAATGCGCTGCGCTTTGAGGTTCAACTGATTTGTCGACTTTGCCGCGATCTGCGACAGCTGCGCGGCGAGGGACGAGGCCATGTTGACGATGAAAAAATTTGTTTATCGATAACTGCAAATCACATCCATCCCTCAAATATCAACACCGAAAAACTTTTGTCAAGACCCCAAGCGTTGGCGGGCAGTAATTCCCCGAGCAGCGTGGAGATCTCGAATGGCTCGGAGCAACTTTTTTTTGAAGCCGTTGGAACCAAACCGGAAAAAAATGCGGGAAGCGGGAACCTAGTTTTTCCAGCCTGCCATCGCCGCCGCCTTTGGTTGAAGCTCCCCCTCAAAAAGGCAGGCCTCACCTCTCCAGGAGCATGGATTCGTCTGGCTCCCAGGTATGTTTGACTCAAATATTGCGCTCTATCTACTCGTATGATGCTAATTTAAACTTCACATTAGGAAAAGAAATCCATCCCCCGCTTCGCCAGCTTCAAGCCGCGGCCAGCACCTCCGTCCGAAGCTGATCGGCCGCCCGGGCGCCCCAGTCGCGACACCTCCGACCGCGATGTGAAGTCTAGCCACCACTCGAGGCATCGGTCGAGACATAGCAGCCATCATGACCGTTCTAGGTCCCGAGAACGTCATAGGAGCCATAGGGAGCATCGGTCCTCTCGAAAAGAAGCAAGTCATCGCCGCCGAGAGCCCACCCCCGAATATCCAAGAGCATCCACATCGACCCGCACCGTGAAGCACCCGCCCGAGGAAGCCTCGGATTTGTATGTTATAGATAGCAAGGGCGATCGCTACAACCTCATATATGGAACGTTACATCGATATAGCGTTCCACAATATTATCGCGTTGGTCGGGGCAACGTCTTGGGATTGCCTTCCAGCTATAAGATCGACCGGGAAAGCGCTGTCGAGGACGTGTTGATCGTCACGAACGAAAAGAAAGAGGGAAAGTCAAAGAAGAAGACGAAGAATCTGCTCGCAGAACTAGACAAGGGTAGATCCCGACTACTTCGAATACGGCCCGAATCGCTGGTGGATGCAGCCGCAGAAACGTCACGAGACTACATTTCCCTGAGTGTGTCTAGGAATGGGAAGCACCTGGATCTGTTAGAAGTCGACTCGGATGATGACAAACACGCGTATCGGTCAATTCACGGCAAAGCTAAGCCAGAGGATGACTTGCCCAGTGATGTTGAAGCCGTGTCCGATACGGATTCGGATAAAGAGGGCGGCCGGCGTGACCCCGACCATGAGATCAAGGAGCGCAATGCGGAGTTACTGCAGATTGTCGAGAAACACCCTGATGATGTCTCTGCATGGCTAACGCTTATCGACCATCAGGAGTCGCTCCTCCGAGGACCGGAGAGGGAATTTGGCTCTTTGACATACGCAGAAAAGATGGGCTTAGCCGACATCAAGCTATCATTGTACGAGAAAGCACTGAAAAAGGTCGGACCGAGCCCTGCAAAGGATCGCCTCCTGCTCGGCCTTCTCGAAGAAGGGGCAAAACTCTGGGACACTAAGAAGCTATCGGCTGAGTGGCAGACGATACTGAAATCAAATTCCGAGTACATCAACCTTTGGATCCGATATCTCGACTTTCGTCAAACTGAATTTCTGGACTTCACGTATGAGCGGTGCCTTGCAACCTTTCTGGAGTGTCTGAGACTCAATAAGTCTTCTTTCGACAAACCCGAGAAGACCCAGATCCACTTTTATCTGTTCCTTAGGTTGACATTGTTCATCCGGGAAGCTGGGTTTACAGAGCATGCCGCGGCTCTCTGGCAAGGTCTTTTGGAGCTGACTTTCTACCGACCCGGCTCGCTTGATGGAAGCAAAGGCCCAGAAGAGGTAATACCAGCTTTTCTGGAGTACTGGGAGTCGGAGGTCTCCCGCATCGGAGAAGTGGGCGCCAAAGGGTGGAAGAACGAGGGAAATGTGCTGCGAAATGCGAATTCCAGCGAAAAGTTTCAATTTCAACTGAACCCAAAAGCCGTGTTTGCCTCCTGGGCACCGTCCGAACGGGAACGAATCGTCAATGCTCGGTTGCCAGCCCGCAGTATTGATGATTCGGAGGAAGATGACCCCTACAGAGTCATTATTGCACCTGATCTCGAAGAGATTCTGTCGCTGGCATGGCAGCCAACGCTTGTAGGAGTGTTGATTGATAGCTTCTTCTATTTTTCCCATCTTCCACCCGTTTCGTCGGTTGACAATTGGGGTACGACAAGTCGCTGGAACGGGGATGGCTTCGTGCAGAACGAATTTGCAAGCAATTTTTATGCAACGCTTGCGGACTGGCTCCCTGGTGTGGCCGCTGACATGGAGCCCACCGTCGCATCTCCTATTCTTTTCCCTCATCAAAACTATATAATTACGCTGGATACTTTGTTTGCCGATCCTGCTAAATGGTTTTCTGCCCTTAAAACCTGGAGCGACGCCACTTCTAAGTCACAATCCGATGTCGACCCTGTGTGGATTCGCAGAGCCGTCCGCTCGTTGATAGAAGCGCAGCCTGAAGATGATGATCTAGCCGAATACGGTCTTGCTCTTGAACTTGCGTGTAAAAGCAAGGATGCGAGAAAATTCGCGAAATCGCTGCTCAAGAAGCGATCGTCTAGCCTGCGACTTTACAATGCTTACGCTCTGATAGAGCGGCGCTTCGGCAATCAAGCAGCTGCAGATCATGTATGGGCGACTTCCCTCTCTATGAGCAAGTCCTTCCCTGATCGCGACAGGGTGGATAGTATTATTGTGTGGCACACCTGGATTTGGGAGCTTCTCGACGCTGGAAATGCGGCCCAAGCATCTCATCTCCTCCTTTCGATGCCCCAGAATAGCATTGATCTGAAGATCCTTTCCGATGCTTCCAGTCACCCGTCCTTCAGCCCGACAAGTTTGCTGAAGATACATAGTGTATGTTTACCAAATTTACCGGCCCTTCCACCATGCTGACTTTCCATCCAGTACCTTTCAGAAGCACAGGAAATTGGTCTTGCGAACGAGAAGCCTATCGTCTTCACGTCGTGCATAGACTGCCTAGCTATCCTATCGTACCTCTCCAATTCCCTCGATCTAAGAAGGTCCCTGAAATACTATCACAATGCATTCGCCAGGCTAGCTGCCCTACCCGACCAGTCCAAGTCATTCGCAAACTTCACGACCGAACTCCTCCATCAATCCCGGGCCCGACTCCTGTATCACCACATCCGCACAAGTGGCATCTACAAACCCTCACATATTCGTTCCCTCTTATCCGAAAGCATATCAGTATCTCGCCACAACACCATGTTCCTATCCCTGTTTGCCTGGAACGAATCCCGGTTCCGCATTGAAGAGCGCGTTCGCGACACAATACGAGATATCACCAGCATCAATACCAACACAGACAATCTCACAGCCACTCCAGTTCCCATAACGACACATCTCTTTTCAATATACACCGAAGTAAACCGTCCTACTTACGCCGGATCAACCATGCACTCTGTCCGTGCGGCATTCGAGAAAGCCATTGGTGACACCATCTACCAAGGCTCTAATACCTCCACCGGCCACTCCAGCATCACCATCTGGAAACTCTACATTCTCTTCGAACTGTCTCGTAACGATATTCAACGAGCTAAGAATGTCTTTTACCGCGGAATGCGCGCTTGCCCTTGGTCGAAGGAGCTTATCATGCTTGCGTTCACTCATCTCCGGGCAGATGTTGTTCGGGAGCAGTATCCGCAGGAGAGTAGAAAGGGCGACGGTATGGGATTCGACGAACTCAGGCATGTTTATAACGTGCTTGTTGAGAAGGGACTGCGCATTCACCTGGATATTGAGAATGAGCTGGATGAGATTGCGGTGGAGATGGAGCGGAAGAGGATTTCTTCGGGTTCGGGGTTGCCGATCACTATGCCTGAGGACAAGGATAGTGAGGATGAGATGCACAGTTAGAAGAGCTATAGATACCGCTTGATGCGGGTTGTATTCCTTAGTTCGTATGGTGGCTAAGTGCCAACAAAAGAACAATTCGTGAAACTGCCTCTACTTTAATAGAATCTTATTAGTAGCTTGGTGAATTTTCTACTATGCGTGGTGCTGGCTATAGTTCTCAAGACACAACACCTTCGTACCTAATATTCGCTCAACGTGTAGTCGAAATCTGACATAAATCACCGATAGTATGAGTATCTCGAAGTTTAAGTGCCTGCACGGTATCTAAGTACCTATACATTGAGCCGAAGATAGCGACCCCCCAAAGAAATATATATTTACCACTCTCAGCCGCCATCACCGAATATCACCACCACAAGGTATTATATATATTATATCACAAAACTCAACCAATATCCTACCCAGCCACCAGCAAAGGCCCTCATCCCTTCTTGTACTACTATACTCCGTCTAAAAAGCATAACATCCCCCCACCCCTCAAGGATTCCTCTCATCCCCCACAACCCCCCCCAACAACCCTAACCACATCTCCCAACCCGGAGAAAAAAGCACTATCATGCGCCGTATCCACCCCCGCAACCCTAACATCCACGCCCTCCTCCCCCCGACCCTCCCCGGAATCAAATCCTGATACCCCCTCAGGACCGAAAAATCCTTCGTCGTAGTCACATACGTAACAGGGACTCTCCTCCACGCATCCCCCGTCACCGGCGTGGAAACGTACTCAACGGACTCCGTACAAGATGTTTCAGTGGCTCAGACGCCTGCGCCTCATTGCAATCGCCCAGGAAAAGCTGTACTGGATTGACGGAGAACGTCGGGCCATCTTCTGCATTCTCGATGAACTGCGGCCAAAAAGCTGTCATGCTTGCCTCTGACAACATCCCAGATGGAGCGGCTGGGTTGTTGGAGGTAGGCGCACAGATAGAGGAGGGGAAAGCTTTTGGCTGCCCGGGTGAGTTGGTCCAGGTCTTGGATGGCGTCGGTGCCGATTGGCGCCGTCGTAGGAGTGCATGGGCATTAGGATGTGTTCGCTCTGGTCTACCAGGGAGGTGATTAGGGTGTGGACGATGGAGACGTCGTCGGCGTAGTGATCTCCTGGTCATTGAACATAGTAGAATAAGGCACAGCCACACTAAATCGTAGTTCGGAACAACACTCTATTCCCGCTTGGTATGTGTAATGCTGTTCTCTAGAGCGACAGGCAATATTACACATCATATTGCCATAGCCTCGAAAGCCATCCCACATAGTATATACAGTTGTGAAGATGAGATGATCTATCGTAAAGAGAACACCTGAGGTGGGCGTTCTAAGAACCGAGCAGAATCAAATTTACCATCCGAAACCGCGATTTGGGACATCAAGGGAATGTAGGCTCTATCCACTAAACGATAATAGAGCTCGTTGTTTTCCCGATAAGGACGAAGTATAAGCGGCACCGGCACTCCAGAAGCCATCACTGCCACGTCTCCTTGCTGCACATTAGGTCCGCTGATTCCGAAACCTTCAACTATCGGATCATCCACTCCGAAAACAGTATATCCATAATTTGACGTAAGAACATCACAGAGTTCTTTCCACCACGGGTTGTTCGCGCGACGTAGGTCAATCTTATGGAAAAGATCGGATGTCTCAATTGTTTTGTCGCTTAGATTTTGTATAAACTTGGTGTGAAGATGAGTATAAGCCAGGCACGCATGCACGAGACTTAGACGCCTGGATTCCAAGCTCCCCCAGGTATCATAGCGTACATCTGTGATGCTAACAAATTGATCCATGATATCTGGCATTGTAGAGGCCAGTTGTACAACCGGGGAGCAGGAGCCGATGCGACGAGCACAAATTGTCATAGTGGACAGGTCGTTTGTGGTCATAGGTAATGGATCCCAGGCGTCTAAGCACCAGGCATATTCACCGAGGATGGCATCCAGAGGTTCAGCGGCACAACCAAAGTCGAGGATCCAGGATGGATAAGAAGATGAGCAACTAGGTGAACAATTCCCTTCCCAGAGTTTGAAGGAGCTCAGAGCCTCGGGGCCTTCCTGTGTCACGATATATGCTGTTGTTTCGTGCATGACCTGCTCAACTTGTTTATTGTAGTCCGGCGGGTATTTGGTTTGTAGAGAAGGGAGCAGACTGTAAAGTGCGTACACTTTATCTCGAGGATCCTTGCACTGTCGATGCCATGTCTTGCGAAAGTGATATAGGGCATTCTCATTTTTGATTCGCTCGGTTGGCCCACGAAGAAGGGAAAGCTTTCTGAATTCTGCCTCACCATACCTTCGTCTAAATGATTCCTGAAACTATTGATCGTTCCAATATGCCTTCACTAGACTCTCACGGGCGAATGCGAGCATTAAGTAAGCATTGAATGTGAGTGTTCCACTCATGCAAATTGGATCGCAATTGGCCAGCTGGTATTCCTGATATGTCCACGTGCGTGCCCAGTAAGGGTCATCCTTGACGAGTCGGAGCTGTTCGTACACGTTGAGCAGCCGCCTCGCCCTTAGGTCTCGAGCTTTCTGGCAGTATCTGCTCAGTTTGTCCAGGACACGCCATGCAACAATTTCTCGAGTGACCAGGCCTGGTTCGTATGCCTTTGTCCAAGAAATTGCAGTACGAAGATCCATATTATCATTCACCATCATAGCAATAACTGCTGACGCGCCCGCATAAACACGACCAAGTAATGGGACCTGGGTATTTTTCTCAGGGACATCATGCTGGTTGATGTAGACAAAGTCGATCCATACCACTCGTCGCCGATCCTTACGGCGAAGAAGACGGAGCGTTTTATCCACACTCCGTGTCACGTAAAAGAAAGTATCATTGATGATAATATCTGTCTTCTTTGAGGCGTCTCCCCAGACATATGAAATGGCCTCGAACTCAGGGCTATTGTCTAGTGATACTGAAAAGAGAGAGCACCTGATTATTGATTCAGCCTTTGTGCTGGGTAAGATAGTGAGGAGACGAATTTCGTTTCGTTCTGGATGTAAAGGAAAGTTCTCTAGATGTTTGGGCATCTTGGTAATAACATAAAAAGAATCGAAGGGTTCTACCTTTTGCTGAGCTGATGGTGCCCATTTTATTTTCGCGAGGCTGGGTTCGCAATGATGTTGTTGTCCTTAGGCATCCGTGCATAGCCACAGAAGGCGAAGACTGGCCATTTTTATTGGCACTAAACAATACGCTAAAGAGACTGCAAATCTTACCTCATCTAGGATTAGCTCTGTTATGTGCCAACAGCTGAACTTGAAGAGAAGGATTGGCATCAATTGACATGCTATATGCGGGTGCGAAATATGGTCCAATCATGGTCTATAATGTTGGCCATTGGGGGCGTGATGGGGGTTTTGGGATGAAGTCTTAGGAGGACACTTCGGGCACCCTCGGAGAAGAGAAAACTGATAGCTGAAGAATGGCTTGCATCACAGATCCTGAACTCACTAAAGAGGTGGAAATCAGTACCAACTATTGGATAATTTCTAACAAACAATTAATCACCACCATCAAGAAACGACGCCCGGTTCAGGTACCAGGCCATTGTATCCGGATTTCCTCTCTCCGATGAATTCTCCACCTCAGCCCAACCATTTCCGAACCACCCAAACTCATTACTGTCATATGCTGTAGTCTCAAAGTCTTCCCACCTGACATGTTCGAGTGCTTTAATGGCATGGAGGCTGCTTCCGGGCCAAAGAGCAGTAACACGGCCCTTCTTACGCTGCTGCAGAGTCGTTGCACCGGCTGAAGGTGACTTGTACCAACTGTTGCATTCGGAGCTGTAGACTGTTCGTTCGAAATACTTCTCTGCGTAGTTGGTGAAATATAGGACCTGTTTCCGCTTTGGTTCTACGATCCCGACATTGCCATATGCCATTCGTGATAATATCTGCGCGACGTATGCGTGTGTCTGCTCTATCATGATAAGGAGATTCCCTGCACCTTCGAAGGAATTGGGTCCCAAGGATTGGAAGAAATTTGGAAATCCATCGGTGCAAAGTCCCAGGTATGTCTCTGGCCGATCGGCATACTTGTCACAAAGAATGCTGCCATCACGGCCTATTATTGGGAAACTGGCCCCTAGGTTTTTCTCAAAGCCGGTTGCGCAGATGATCGCCTCCACGGGGCGATGTTTTCCATCTGTGGTGATGATACCGGATTCATCGACACGAGCAATTGGTGTGCCGATTACATTGACTTTCGGCGATACTAAAGCCTCCAGATATCCAGGAGCAGGTGTCAACCGGTTACAGAGCGGAGGAAAGTCAGGCAGCAGAAGATCCAGTAGCTCGGGTTTTGCTTTTAGTCTCTCCTGCATGCCCGCTCGGAGTTGTGCTGTCGCAGTCTTCTGAATATCGCTATCCCGTTGGGAAATGGAGAATTGGCTCTGGATCTCTAGCTCTAGTTCCTTGCGATACTTGAGGTACGATGATGGGTTATCCCGCCATTGCCGCTTCTCTTTCTCCGTGTAGCGGAAATTCATAGCTTGATTATTCGTTCGTGCCGCAAGGTGAGGGCTACCATGTTGGTTGGATATCCATGTCCCTCCACGAACGTAGTGGTCCATAGACTTGACTTTGTCGATGATTCCGGGGACGATCTGGACTGCGGTGCTTCCGGAGCCGATTACGGCTACGGTTTTTTCCTGAGAATCAATCAGAATCAGTATGCTGGGTGTATCAATGAAGGGTGACTCACCTCAGGATTGAAGCCTTCGTCCCAGCTAGCGCTATGGAGCAGATGTCCCTTGAAGGATTGTAGACCAGGTATTGAAGGCCACTTCCACTCGTTAAGCAGGCCCGTTCCAGTCATCAGCACGTCGGCCGAGTCTTCGAAAGTATTTCCAGTAAGTACGTCTTGGATCTGAACAGTCCATAAGCTGGTGGTATCGTTCCATCGTCCCTCAATACACCGTTGATTGAAATGTATATGTTTCCGAACATTATATTTCTGGGCCACACGTTTCCAGTACTCGAGAATCTCTTCTGATCCAGAGAAGAAGTGGCTCCATTCAGTCCACGACTCAAAACTAAGCTGGTAAGTGTGAGATGGCACATCTATTTGCACAATCAGTCAGTAGCGGTCGATATGTCATGAGATTTGGTCCTGGAAGGCTCACCACACGCGCAGCCTGGATATCTATTTTCGAACCATGTCCCTCCTAGTTCGGGATTCTTCTCATTAACAGTCAATTTCAAGTGCGGCACAGTCTTCAGAAACTGAATGGCAGCGACAATTCCTGAAATGCCTGCACCGATGTAGATGAGTTTCAGTGGCCGGGGCTGATCAATAGGATGTTCCGAGATCAACGCAGGGCTGGAATTGACATGTTGGCGGTCATTGAAAAAAAGATGAAAGTCCTTTGAACCATGCTGCTCGGTGGCCAAAGGTTTGCCGTCGTCATTGAGATCGATGTCGTATTTGCCTGTGGTGGTTCGGCCGTTGAGAGGACCAAGAGGAAGTATCAATGGATTGCTTTTAGCTGTTTTGACTGAAGACATGATATGAAGATTCCACGTAGACCCTCTTTAAACATTCAATACTAGTGGAATTGAGAAGAATTGATTCTCCGTGGATATGCAGCTGTTGTGTGATCCCGGAAACTATGAGTGAGTACCTTATCCGTGCATCGCTTGAATTTTTCTCTCATCCTGATGCTTTCTATAGCTATAATGAAACCCTGCGTGAGACGAAAGTAACCCGATGTCTGAGATGGACATGTAACATGTTGTATTTGGATTGGCATCGCCTCTCTTGTGTTAATGTTCAGCTCCTATCTATGGATGTTACAGTAGCATACTGGGATGTGCGCCTCATTACTGTGCTTGTCACGGCCATGGCTGCCCATAGGAATTACAGAACCGTATTCTAGTCCGGTACAGTTGCATTTAACTTCAGCATACTATTCCAGATCCCCCCCCCCCCCCCCCTTAGGATCATTGAGCCACCGGAGGCACTGACATGAACAGACTAGCTGTGGGGATCAAGGAGGAATGTTTAGATTCCAATGACACCGCCGGAATGATTCATGGTTCGCATTCTTGAAATTCTCCGCGGACATTTATTATTCGCCAGTGCGATGTGCATGATACCCGCACGCGGTTAGTTCCCGTTTTCAACCACGGATATTATGTATACGGGGTATGACATGTTGAGTTAGATCAAAACAAATCCTCCAACTTGAGCAACGAGCACTTACCTGAGGACACATTGCAGGATACACGGATAATATGAGGCATGGTTGTCTAGGGTAAGGCCGACCTTCATGGAAGAATCATTCTCTTCAACTGCAATTCGGGTGCAATTCCACCATCACCCACCACGTGCATGGTTTCGGACTACAGTGTGCCGCTCGGGCATGAGTGATGTTGAGGGAGATGCTACAGCGGTTTCACTCAGACCAATCTCATGCTCCACTTAGATGACAGGATCATACTGAACATTTATCGCCCTGGGGTTCCCAATGCATGGGGCAATAACCGATGGACCTGGTCAAAACTCCTTACGCTGTCACTTCTTCGATGAATCTCTGATGTTGACTAAACGCGGCCAATGTGGCTACAGCTTCATTGGCGATGTTGCATCGCTAGCTCTCTTTAGCACTATTGAACGCAAAAGGAGACCAAGGGCCACATACAGTCATTTTGTGCACGTGTTCCACTTTGACATGTACGAGTAATGTTGCATAGCGAGGCATTATCTATCCATCTCTTACGAGGAATTCACAGTTACATGACCTCGAGCTTCGATGTGCGAGTAATGTCGCACACATAGCTGCTCTATACCTTTACGATGGGACTTGAATGGAAGATAAAAGGGCCCAATTGTTTTCCCAGCCGTGCTGCTACTTCTTAAGCTCAACAAATATTTGAACCACATTCATCGGGGTCCCTTCAGATATATCTATTTCAAATACATACTATTTTATCACTATGAAGACTGCCGAATTCGAGTTCGACCTCGACTACAAGGTCATGCCCCATGACCCCGTCGAGCTCCGAGGTAAAACTCGCGATAGCGGAAAGATGATTGTCTTGGATCGTGAAAGCTCCAAGATCGATCATGCCATATTCTCCAGCATTGGAGACTACTTCCGCTCCGGAGACCTCCTGGTGCTGAACGACAGCTACATGCTGTCAAACACCCTGTGGTTCGAGTACGGCAACAAAGAAACCCTCCAACTGACTGTCTACGGCCACGAGCCAGACGGCACCACCATCGTGGAGCTCAAGAAGCCCGAAGTCACCTTCAAACGAGGGCAAACCCTCACCTCCCTGGACGAAGAGAAGCTCAAATGCACTCTCCTTGACCAGCAGCCCGATAAGCTGTGGAAGGTCCAGTTCAGTCCCGGTGACCTCCTCCTCCCAACTCTCGACCAATACGGAGCCCGGCTCGACGAAAACATCCATTTGAACCCCACATACTGGAAGGAAAAGCCCGATTCTTACCGCTCTGTGTACGCTAAGAAGCCTGGCTCTTTGGAGATCCCTTCCGCCGGACTGCACTTCTCTCATGAGCTGCTCGCCGAAATCTCCGCTAAGGGTGTGGAAATCGCCTATATCACTCTGCATGTAGGGGCGACTGAGATCCTCTCTGTTCGACATATCAGTGTTGAGGAGATCGAAAAGCACAAGGTGCGATCGGAGTACTACGAGGTCAGTGAAAGGACCTCAGCACAGCTAAATCGAGCACGGGGCGAAGGCCGTCGCGTTATTGCTGTCGGCACGACTGTTATGCGGACGCTGGAGACCATTACCCGTGAGACCGGCCGCAAGGGTACCATCAAGCCCCAGCATGGATGGACCGATCTCTATATCTATCCGGGATTCGAGTTCAATGCTGTTGATGTGCTGCTTACCAATTTGCATCGCCCGCGGTCTAGTCATATTGTACTTACGGCTGCGTTCGCGGGAACGGAGTTTGTTATGAGGAGCTATAAGGAAATTCAGAAGAAGGGCGATTATGAGTTTGATATGTTTGGAGACTGTATGCTTATTACTTAGGCGATGTATCATAATACATGTGGACTGTTCGTTCCTTATAGCTTTCGCAATATGCCAAACTATGTTCTAGAGACAGGGGTCCAGGAGTGCAGTGACTGCTGTTGGAAGCATGCATGACTAAGAGCCCAATATTTCTACTGACAATTCCATTCGCTAGTGGAGTAGGAATCATAGACCGAGTCATTTTGGTATCTATGCCACGCAGAATGGCAAGGGGCTGGGGCTGCCGAGAAGATATCCATTGGTACACCACGACCTATTCATTAAACTTGGCTAGCCTCGCAAGCGCTGCGGGCGTCCTGGCCAACAACACCTTCCGCAAATCCATCCCAAAGACGCCTTTCTCCTTCAATAACCACACAAGTCGGACCGCATCAGACGAAGATCCACCCAGGTCATCAAAAAGCGAAATATCCGAGCTCACATCTCCCAACGTCACACCAAGACATGTCGCGAACGCCTCCCGTATAGTTTCCACATCAGACTCATTATTACAGGGCTCTAAAAATTGACCGTCCACAGGCCCATTCGGGTGTTTTGCAAGTATACGCGCCTCACGGCACACCGTATCCACAATATCGTGGACCGTTTGGTGTTGAGCGATGAGCTGCAAGACCAGCTGGAATGCGGACATCAGGGCCTCACTGTCATCGCCGCTGAGGAGCGCGTCGTCGTGCTCAAATAAGACGGTGATTGTTTCATCCGGGGACTGTTGGAAAAATTCGAACAGGACGGGAAATTTTGCGCCGGACGGACGAAGGTTGAATGGCTGGCCAAAGGAGCGTCGGGTCTCATCGCTGCTGGCAGGGTGAAAGGTGACCATGATCTCTGCCAGGGAATTTGTGAGGGACGGGGGAAGGTGCAGGGCCTTGCACAGCGACGCGTAGGGAACGGCGTGTGCGATCGCCGTCTGCGAGGACTGTTGGACCGCTCGCAGAAGCTCGAGTAACGATTGTTGTCGGTCCCATTTCACGCGAATGGGCACGCGGTCCAGCAGACAGCCGGCGAGCTCCTCGGTGAGAGGCTCAGTGCGGAGGGAGTACGGGGCCATCATAACGATGTCCTGACTGGGTTGGAGGGCTTGCGTGGCAAGCGTAACAGCGGCGAGCATGAGTTGATGCGGGCTCAACGATAGATCGGCGCAGAGGTGTTGGAGGGAGTTGGAGAGGGAGGACGGAAGGGTCCAAGACTTGGCCCCGCCGGTGTAGGATCTTGGTCGATGGGACTGGTTCAAGCCGGTTTGGAGAGGTGGATGGTCGAGGTAGGTCTTCCAGAAAGATAAGGCCTCAGCTGAGAGGTATTGCTGTGTGGCAGACCATGCGGCCCAGTCTATGTAGGTGTGTGTCTGTTGGAGGTCAGCGGAAAGACGGCCTGTGTCGGTGTGGTCTTGTCTGGACAAGGCTTGTAAGCGGGCGGCGAGACTGTTGAGGAACAAATTCATCGTGATGGCGTCGCCGACTAGATGGGACATCAGGATCACGAGAGTGGATTTTGTAGGGGACTGTTGATATAGAAGAGCTTGAACGGGCTGCTCATTGGCCAGATCCAACCGATAGTTTCGGGCAGTTTCCAGGAATTCGTCAATAGACAGCTCAGTGTTTGAAAACTGGCGGAGGGAAGATGGTGTGTAGACGAGGCTTCTGACGAATTTGCCCTGGACTTGTTTATAGCGCGAGAGGAAGACTTCACGCTCCTGAACAGATTCTCTGAAAGCTTGGTCTAGTATGGTAGTATTGATGCTGGTCTGGAACTCGGTCGCGAAGAGGATGTTTAACGCCGGGGAGGACCCTGAGAGGAGGTCGTTGATTAGAAACTCTTCTTCCAGGAACGACACAGGTAGGTCTCCTGTTCGGGAGACAGGCTCCAACAAACGGAAGCTGCTGCGTGAACTGCACACGCTCTGAGCGAGAACTTCCTTGGCAATTGCTTGACTCAATTCCTTCAAGATCGGATGCTGAATGACCAATCGCAAAGGAAATGGAATGTTCAGTGCTTGACTAAGGCGCTGTGCCACACGGATTTGCAGCAGGGAGTGACCACCCATTGTGAGGAAGTGATCAGAAGCACTTATCTGCTCTGTCAATGGGGATTTTCCGAGCAGCTCACGCCAGATCTCTGCGATGAATCTCTCCATTGGCGTCTTCAGGGGCTCAGTCGCGCGTACGAGAGAGATTTCTGTACCTGCCAGCTTTTTCCGGTCAACCTTGTGATTAGGTGACAGTGGTAGTTCAGGAAGGGCCAATATATGTGCGGGAACCATATGGGCCGGAAGAGACTCTTTTATTTTGTCCTGCAAGGTCGTAGTGTTGACGGACATTGGGGTGACAAACGCAATGAGAAAATCGGCCGAAGGGGCCACGACGACCGCAATGTTGTCCAAATCGGGAGCGACGGCCAAAATTGAGGCTTCGATATCTCCCAGGTCAACCCGAAATCCGCGGATTTTGAACAGGTCGTCTTCTCGGCCAATGTACTCAATATTTCCATCACGCATAAGACGGCCCATGTCGCCAGTCTTAAACATCTTCTGTGATTCCCCAACATGCAGATCAGGTAAAAACGCTGATGCGGTTTGAACAGCATTGTTCCGATATCCAGGACTAACTTGAATTCCAGAGATGTAGATCTCACCTTTGACTCCAACTGGCACAGGCCGTTGCTTCTTGTCAAGGATGTAGATGCGGGTCCGGGGCGTAGGCCTGCCAATGCTTACTTGCTCGTGCGCTGCATCGTCGAAGCGCTTGTAAGTGGCAAATAAAGTACATTCAGCCGGGCCATAGCAGTTGTGAACCACTCGACCCGGACGCCATTTGTCAAGCAGGTTTTGGTGGAGTGCCTCTCCCAGGAGAAAGACTACCCGTAGGTTTCTAGATTCTTCGGGCTCTAGCGTTGCAAGAAGAGAAGGCGTTGAAACCATCGAATCAACCTTTTTCAGATGAGTGAGTGGGTCATTGACATCCTTCAATACCAGTGTTCCGCCAAAGCAGATGGCAGAGAGGACCTCCAGCACGCAACAATCGAACCCTAGCGACAGTGTCTGCGCGATGCGCCACCCAGGCTTAGAGTACAGCCGGCCCTCCGGACAGGAAAGCAGGGACATGATGCTCTTATGGGCCAGCTGCACCGCTTTGGGGACGCCCTTGCTTCCTGAAGTGAAGATTATCGCCGCGATGTCGTTATCCTGAACTTTACGATAATCCTGGCTCCGCTGTACGGCCGTGTTAGTAATTAGACTACTCACATCCAACGCCTTGACATCCCCAAGAAAGCCATATCCTGTCTGCATGTTGGCTCGTGGGAACAGAACCACCTTGGCGGAGGCTGATTCGATCATGTAATGCTGCCGCGCCCGAGGAAGCTTCACGTCAACTGGACAGTATGTGCAGCCGGATTGGATAACCGCCAGTATTGCCACGAGCCATTCGATGGTCCCGTCACTGATGACGCAAATAACGTCTCCTCGCTGGGTAACTTCATTGATCCGCGAAGACACGACACCCAAGAAACCGCTCAGTTCTCGGTAGGACAAGGATCTTGAATCGGTGGATACGGCACAGAGATCCGGAAAGCAGCCCATAGACTCTTGAATCGCCATTTGAACTGTACGGGGGCCAGCAAAAGCCACATCCTCAACATTCATCGTACCATTCATGTCCCATGAAGACTCCTGCTGTAGAGCATTTAGCCCAATACATCTGTCGAAAATACGCGAGTGGACCCTGTCAAGTGAGGTCTGGGCTTCGGCGCGAACGATGGCGTGGATGAGGCTGTGGAATTGTAAAACAATATCAGTCGCCTGGTTGGAGTCGTAAACCTGACAGGAATAGAAGAGTTTCGTTTCGACAATACCATTGCTCTCGCCAACCAACATAGTTAAAGGTAACTCGGTCGACTCGCGAAACTCAATCTCTGATGCGACTATCTCGCCCTCGTCCGTGGAACTGAAAGCAGGGAAACCGTATTGGATAGCTAGGACAGTTTCAAACAAGTCACTGCTCTTGATGCCCGTTGCTTCATATATCAATGAGTGGGTAGAGTATTGTACGTCCAATAGTTCACGCAATGTCTGTGAGACGGTCTTCAGTAAATGACCCACAGTGCTCTTGTCGGTGTCGACGCATAGAGGGAGTGTGTTGATCAGTGGCCCCACAATGCTCTCAATACCATCAATAGGTAGGGCTCTTTGGGCAATCACTGCCCCAAGAGCTACTTTGTCTGAGTCACAGTATCGCGAGAGCAGAAGTGCCCAAGCAGCGTACAATATGGTCGAGGATGTAACACCGAAAATCTTCGCCGCGTCCTCCAGCGCAGAGACGGAGATGCCAAGCGACTCGTGTACGTCGGCGTGGGTAGCCACCTTGCTGCTCAAAGCAATGGGAGGAGAAGAAAGCAGAATTTTCTTGAAGGGGAGATAATCTCCGACGATGGACCGCCAGTACCGAGATGCTTGCTTTTCTGATTCGTGAGCCAGCTGTTTCATGAGTCGCGCAGCTTCACCGAATTGAGGATACGTCTGTGGTAGTCGCCTTTTATTGATTAGAGTATTTAAATCTCCCAGTAGCCGTCCTGCTGACCAGCCGTCAATCAGGCTATGATGGACCGTCCATACTAGGCGAGTGCAGTGTCCGGGATGGGTGATAAGACGGAACGATGACAGTGTGTCACGGCACTGATTTATGTCGATCGCCTCAGCGCATACACTACTCCAGAGCTCTCTAGAAACAATGATCTCCTCCCAGTTGAGAGATACATTGTCAGAGATGACATGGACCCCATTTTCGACTGAGAGATTCCAGCTCGTTCGAAGTATCTCATGCTCCCGGTATATAGTTTCCCATGCATGACGCAGAGGTGTGCAAATCGACGACGTGCCCGGATGTTCAAATGTCATTCCGATCTTGATATAATGCAATGTAGGAGACTGTGTAGTGGCCCGCACCATACGTTGCTGAAGGTCCGTCATAGGAGCATTGTTTTGGATCGCAGACGATGCACGAGCGGGGGTACTCGGTGCGATCGAGGCGACAGTTTCCGCGACTGTGCCTACACTATCTTTGGCTAGAAGTTCGTTGACCGATGTCACATACCCCAGTTTGCGCAGTATAGAAACAAAGCGCACTGCACTCAGAGAATGTCCCCCTTTCTGTAGAAAGGAAGTCTTTGGGTGAACAGAATCCTCCGGTAGGCGTAGAACGATGGCGAAAGCCTTTTTGACTGCGTCTATGGGGGTTAGATGACCGTTTGAAGATGACATCGTGGTCTCGGAGATTAATTTTTTTGCCTCTGCTTGATGAAGTGACAGCAGGGATTTGCGATCACACTTGCCGTTGGCAGTTTGGGGGAATTCGTCCAACGCATAAATGGTGTCGGGTACGAGGAATGTCGAAAGGTTCGCGCTGAGGTACTGTCTCACAGTGCTTATATCAACCCTTGGTGTAATAAAGGCAACTAGGGAGTTCTCGATCTTCATCGCCACTGCGCCAGTAGTTTCGGGGATGCTAAGAATTGCGGGTTCTACCTCGGCCTCCAGGTTAATCAGAAAACCACGGTTTTTGACCATACTGTCCATACGTCCCCTAAAGACGTATCCATCGCAGGTCAGACGTGCCAGATCTCCAGTTCGGTAAAATCGTTCTCCATTGTGCATGACGAAGCTTTTGTTTGTTGCTTCGTCATTGCCAAAATATCCGACAGCAAGACCTGCACCTCCCACATACATCTCGCCCTCCTCATCTGTACACTCTCCGTCGAGATTGACCAGGATAATCTTACTGTACCAAATTGGCCAGCCGACGGTAATTGGACCTTCTGGGAACAGTTCACCCAGCAAAGTAGCGCAAGTGGTCTCAGTAGGGCCGTAAGCGTTGAATATGCGACGCCATGGTCGAGACCAGGCTTGGATCAACGAAGGTGAAGGAGATTCGCCGCCCAGATAGATGGATCTAATGTTATCCAGCCCTTCTGGATCTAGAGTGGATAAAATGCTAGGCGTGAGGGGAAGAACGGTGCATTGTTTGGCAGACGCTGCGAAGGTTGCCGGATTGGCCAAAATCAATGTGCCGCCGCTGGTTATAGTACTGAAGATGATCCCAACGCATGCTAGCCCGATGATACAGTAAGTATGGAAGTCGGCCCAATGCATGCTCAATAGAAAGGATCACCCACCATCAAACGCAATCGATACCACGCATAAGACTCGGGAAATGGTGTTAAAACTGAGATTGAAAGGAAGGTCCGGATCACATTCCCTGCAATACGCCGTGATCGATCGCATTGACACCATCACCCCCTTCGGCATGCCTGTTGTGCCGGAGGTAAAGATTATGTACGCCAACCGATCAAGACTTAATACCGGTGGGGCAATAGCTTGCCAGATATTGCTCTGGTGCTTAATGATGAAGCCGGAGGCTAACATTGCCTTCCACGATGACATTTCCAGTACCTTCCAGGGCTTGAGTTGAAAGTTGGATTGCGCTGAATTCGTCGAGATGATAATATGTGGTTGTATTTGTTGTAGTGTTATCTGGATTCGATCATGTGCCCAGGATTCTGCGTCCATAGGTACATAGCAGGCTTCACATTTCAGGATGGCTAAAATGGCGACAATTGCCTCAGGACTGCGTTGGGACAATAAAGGAATGACATCTCCAGGTCGAACCCCATTCTGCTTCAACTCTTGAGCAAAGATGCTCGAGCATTCGTCCAACTCTCCATATGTCATTCTAGGTGGGTCTGTGAGGAAATTCGTACAATCTTCAATAGCAATGGTTTCTGGGTGAAGAGAAGCATAGCCTCTGAAGAGCGATACAAGGTCGATTTCCTCTTTGTTCAACATTGTGCTCGAACAATCTAGGGCACTAGAAGTTCAAAGTTTCACACACGTTCTCGGTGGGGGGGGGCGGGGTTACTGTGTAAGCAACACGACTGAGCCTTTCGCGGAAATAAATACAAACGGGCGAGTATAAGATTTTAGGCGCAGTTATTCTGAGATTCGTATCGGATCGGCGCGAAATCACGGCGGGTTTTTCTCGGAGAGTGTAGCCCAGGCTCTCAGCCCCACAGAGCACCTCAGTGCCATGTGGCCAGGATGCCATGTGGCCAAGCTTCTGAGAAGCTAGGCAAGCTCCGTATGGTTCGTCTCAAGATACGGGTTGTTGTCATCAAGCCCGGGTACGATTTAGCTGGGGGTGGGTAGTCGGGGTGTATTTTCGGAATTCTCACCAGCGTTTACCACCTCCGAGACTAGGGCCCGAATGGCAGTAAGATCTCGGTTTTGGAGCAAAGATCCAAGATGGGGCAAAGGCGCATATATAAGTACAGCAGGGAAACAAACCATATCAGAATCAAGACACAAGCTTTAAATCTACCCATCGATAACAACATCGTATCATCAACCGACCGAAATGCTGTCCGTTACCTCCCAGACGTCCACACCTTTTACTCCGACAAGCATCAGAGCTCCCGATTCCAAGGCCACTATATCAATCGGTGAAATTCACGCCGTACATGACAACACACCATGTCGGATTCTCACGAACGCTCTGCCATTCCCAAATGAAGATCAGCACTTCTGGTGGAATGTGGTGGCTCCCACAATCCAGGAGCTCATGATCAAGTCAAATTACAACCTGGCCCATCAATACCAGCACCTGATCTTCATCTATCGATATATAATCCCTGGGCTGGGTCCCCGTCCCAAGCCAAAAGGTCAGCCCCATTGGCACTCATTCATGACCGACGACTTCACTCCCCTTGAGATCAGTGTGAATTTTCATGACAGCAAAGCAACCGTTCGCTTCGGTTTTGAGCCCATTTGTGACCTCGCCGGTACTGAACTGGATCCTGCTAACCGGCAGGCCAGCGCCAACTTCCTGCACAAACTTAGCCAGGATGCTTCGGTGGGCGTCAACCTGGGCTGGTATAACCACTTTGCGAAAGAGCTCTTGGTGGCCCCGGAGAACATGGCCTCCGTGCTGGCGAAATTCCCCTCCGACGAGCACCAGACCCAAAACATGTTTGCATTTGGCTTCCAAGGCGACCAGGCCCCAATGCAAGCGTACATTATGCCCCTACTCAAGTCCGCTGAAACCGGCATTTCCCCAAGTCGATTGATCTTTGACTCCATTCTCAAACTTGACCGTGTGGAGGCTCCCCTTGCGCCAGCCTTGGGCCTGATTGAGGCGTACATGGCTGAGCACCCGGAGATGCGGGCGGAAGCGGCGGCGTTCGACTGCGTCGACCCGCACCAGTCGCGCATCAAACTCTACCTGCGTGCGTATCACACCTCCCTACACGATGTCGTCGACGTCTATACCTTAGGCGGTCGCCTCAAGGATGACACCACCTTGGCAGGGATTAAGATTCTGCGCGAGCTCTGGCCCCTCTTATTGGACGTTCCCGCCGGCTACAAGGACGAGGACCCCTTACCGAGCAAGAGCCACCGCACCGCCGGCTTCCTCTACAACATCCACATTCGCCCTGGCAAGACCTACCCCGAAACCCAGGTCTACATTCCCGTCCGCCATTACGGTAAAAACGACTTGGCGGTCGCACAAGGTCTCGCCACCTATTTTCGTCGGCAGGGATGGAATGATCTTGCCGATTCGTATGCCAAAGACCTTCAAGCCAGATTGTGAGTTTACCTTATCCGTGAAGAACACCCAACAAAAATCAAGAGTTTCCAATCATCAGATATCACTAATAAATGCTTTTTGCTTCAGCCCCTCGCACAACATCGATACCGAATTAGGGACGCATACGTATGTCTCTTACTCATATAAGAAGGGCAAGGGCCCGTATGTAACGGCTTACTACTGTCCTAAAGTCTACAGTCGACCGGCGTATTAGTTGCGTCTAAGGAGGATGATTCCATCTCCTTCTTCTCAATTCTTTATCTTTTAACTGTTTATATCTTTTTCGTATTTAGCAATCTACTCGATTCAGGATTCATACATATCCTTGAAATGCCTGGAGCTAGCGCCAACCGTCGCGCCGCTGGCGTTGGTCAATTCCTCCCGCTAGAGGCGCGTTGTGGGCCATGTTACTGAATGTAGCTCCGATCAATACACGATGTAACCCTATGTCGTTTTCTAGCTGCAGCACGCGGTCAAAGTCAACTCAACCGTCCTCTTCCTGGTCTTCATTCTAGTGCTTAGCTGTCTTGTTCGGCTATAGATCATTGATAATTGATCGCTCCATTCAGGGCAGTGTTATCGCGCGCCCCCTTCCTTTCTTCCAGTTCCCTAAGCCAAATAGCAATTTGCCCGTTGGACGGGTTTAAAGACTACGATATAAACACTTCAGCATATGCAAATAGTATAGAGTTGTTTCAACATGCATATATATTGTAGTGAAAAGACTGATGTTAACATGATTTTATCAGCTCATCCAAGTGATGTGATCGGCTATCACCCTTCCATATATTATGATGTAACTGTCTGTGATTTCCTATATCCGTAGAAAACCGTTCTGAAATATGTCTTACCTATGTACGCGCCCCCTCGGGTTGCTTCGCACTCTCGGCTTACAGATTTAGACTGTAGAGCAGGGTGTAGATAAAGATATCTTAATTTGCGTTGGTAGAAAATTTACAAGACAGATGCAGTGAGGTTAGCGGTATGCTATGTACAATGTGGAATTGGGCAACGGGGCACGTGGTTTGATTCAGGTATATACATCAGTGATCTAAAGATCCAAACTTCATCCATGGCATAGTGGTTTCGCATTACTTCAATAGGCCAAGATGGCTTCCAAGGTATCTTATAGACAGGAAGTCAGTTTCTCGTTGGCGAATCACTCGTCGACATCAGTGGTCAGCAACTGCCTTCCGACATGCAGAATTCTGAGCATCTCTTCTTCACACTGTGCCAGTACTGCTAGGATATAGGTGACATCCACCGGGTTAAGTGATATCACACTGACCGGCAGGTTGGGCAAAGGTGTTTCCTCCTTCTCCAGTATGCGGCGCAGTCCCCTCAGAAGATCGATCCCCTCTTGGACCGCCATGTGAACCATAAGGCCATGTATCACGTGGACTTGCTGGTGCGGTATCTCATACTCACCGCAACGCATGTCAATTCCATCAAGTAAGGGCTGTGAGAATAATAGTGACGCTTCGTGTTGGTGTTTCAGGGATGCTTGCGACTGGAACCAGCCACATGCTATTCGGATACACCAGGACATCAGGAAAAATAGTTGGGGATGGTGCTCGTGGCTCTCGCATTGCATGATGTCCCGAATCGAGGCCCAGATCCTGTTAACGGCTTGCATCCCAAGATCAAAGCGACCCCGCTCGACGGGGTCCAATGTCAAGCTGCAAAGCCGAGACTTGCTGTCGAGGAGATAGCTTACACACGTGCATGAATGAGAAGCACTGTTCGATGTGTTGAGAGGGGGTGTCCCGGAGGATATAGGTTCTGTTAATGTTGTGTAGAGCGGTGACAGAGAGTCGGAGATGAACGGGATTGCTGCGCTGTTGGGAGGAGTGAGTTGGAGAGCCTCTTCCTCGTTTGGTCTCCACAGACCCGTTACTTCGTGTTGCAGATAGGCTTCGCTCGGATGTTGAGCCACATCGCCTTCGGAGAGCGTCATCCAATTGCTGTACCAATTTAATGGCAGCAGTATCTCATCACCAGGACTCATCTCCCTTCTATTCATTTCTCCGTCGCCTGTGGCACGGCTCGTGCTAGAGCTGCAACTGCCACTGCTACTTGAATTCTGGCCTTTTGATGCAGAGCAAAGATGCTTGGTGCTCATCGTCGCTTCTTGTCTCAATCTCTCTGCCTTCTCCAAGGTCTTCCGATTGCGGGACCCTTTGGGCTTACCCGTTCGAATGACAAACCCATATCGGCAGGGGATATCCAGCTCTATACATCGCACACATGGACTATCGCCAGTACATTTGACCTAGAGAGAGGTAATACTGTCAGTGATGCCCACATCAATACACTATCCACAGTAAACTCACCTTTGACTGGTGACAGAAGTCACAAGCCTCGCGCAAGCGATTTCTTGGACGTGGGGAATCAGGACTGGTATGAAGGGGAGACGTCATCATCAATAGAACTATAATATTAAACAGAAGATAGATATAGAAGTATGTGAATGCCTCTTTTTTCTTATATGTCCTGGACCTTGTGCAGTGATGATATTGTTCTACGTACAATGTGGAAGACCCAATGTTATATCCGATCTGTTTTCGTAACTCTAGAGTACCCCAACATTTATTCCCTAGATCCCTTGAACGTTTCGCTAGCAGCAAAGGTGTCTACCTTACTAAGAACATCGGCCGAGCGTGGTGTATTGATCTCGGACGCCATCTGAACCGCTTCGCACGAGAGTACGAAATGTGTTATGTTGGGACACATATCTCTCCGTCGCCTGGCTAGAACCACGCGATATATCGTTTTTGGTCTAGCGGTTAGTGCTTCGACATGTTATTTGTATTGAAATCAATTGGCCTCATAGCTAGGAGGAAGTCAGCTTAGTGCTTACAGGAAGATGAGGCTTTGGCCCCAGGTTATGTGATCCGAGCGTCGTATGACCCAAGTTCGGCCGCCTAGGAGCACTCCTACAGTGGAGCAAGAAATGACGCGTCCACATGCCTAACATATTTTCTAACTTTTAGTAATGTTTAGCATGCTTCAATTTACCACGGTGATTAGCTAGAATTGTAAGGAAATGGATGGATTCGAATCCTTGAATCAATGAGTCCCAACCGATGGGGCGCCGCTGTGGAAAAGCGGCTCGCTACCAAATACGCTACTATGAAAGGCGCTAGTAGGGAACGCTCACGGGTCCAAAGCTGAGTGGTGGCTCATTGACCAGCGGAGGAATCCAGCCCTCTAAGCCGTTGCATAACAATCTGAAAACTCCTTATTACCTATCTTCCCGAACCATTATCACATAAATCTCATGGTTCGTTAATACTTCAATAGCAGACAACTCTACATGACCCCATCCAGAATTCATAGTGTAAGATGAAGCTGCCTTCAAGAAATAAAGATTCTGAATCACCTGAATATGATATTCCAATCACAGTCGAGGTAGCATAAATATATTGATTTCAGCGGGGTAGACTCGGGGCTCGGATGACTCCCGATTCAGATACATTCATGCGATCCGAGTGATTCCTGGGCTGCGATAGGGGTGCGTGGCTAAATTTTTTAATCCGGCTTACGGTCCAGATCCTATCACTGACCATAATAAGACCACAATGGTTGAATTTGTCAGGGGTTAAACTCTCTGAGCAACTAAGTGATATACTGGCATGATCTAGCCAGTCGCAGCTCGCACGAACGGCTGTGCGTAGAAGGTTGAGACTCACTGCTATAAGGATTTGAATCCCTGCACCTAAGTACCCCCCCGCCATGCCAACAAAATCACCGAGGTCAACCGGATTACATCTAAGGTGGAAGTGGGGCCATGTGCTGCCTCAGAGTCCTCTGGAATGGCCAATCATTGAGTTTCAAATAAGCCGAGCTAATCTTCCGCAAAGAACAGTCAGGGAAATCGGGAGATCGGCTCGAATCAAACAGCATTAGGATCGCTTGGGGATAAGCAAGTGGGCGCTATGGCTTCTGACTGGATGCATCGGCCACCATACATAGCATGAACAGTAATCGAATTACTCCATCCCCAGCCCTTTAAAACATACCAAAGTTCATCCGATAAGATCGACCGGTTCCTGGCGGGTCGAGCCGTTAAGCGGCCAGCAATTGCAGTCACGGTATCGTGCGCGGTAGGTGATCTCTAATTTAACTCTTGAGTTTTGAATCACCTGGCGGGAGTACTAGCATGAACTAGATCATTGATGAGATTCGTTTTCGTGGAAAATGTGGGTTTCGTAGAGTGTCCGAGTATTGCTGAACTGATGGGATACTATGAGAGAGAGCGATTGGGTTTTTTTCCGCCCGAACTAATCCGTACCTCCATCTACTTGGACTCCACCTATTTGGCCTCAATCTAGACATGTACAATTTTTTAACCAAGATTAGCGCTGTGAATTCAGGTGTGCCCACTGCCCAGGCAATATTCGTCAATACAGTAAAGTTTATACTAAGAACCATACGAGGACTACCAGCCAGGCCATGAAGACCATTACGAATATAACCAAAGTGACGTCTAAGCACGCGAAGCTATTCCCATCAAGGAAGTTGTAGGGTCAAGTTACCCATACACGGCGGTTAAAGAGTACCACCTGAGTTCGCCTTCCGCAGGTAGGTTTTCTATGCTGCACTGTACCTTGTATAACTGCGGTCCTTGCGGCAGCCCCGGTGGGAGAACTTGAATCCGTTAGAGCTAAGTAGCGTGTTTGCGTTTGTTACTAGTACTGTTGAACCTTCTCATCTCTCAACACACCATTCGTGTCAAACAAGGACACCTCCCCAACTACCAATTCCATGACCTTCGCTATGAACAGCGATACTCCCTCCTTTCATCACCCCTCAGACACGCACTCATCTCCAAACGAATCCATCCCGTCTCCATCCCCGAGTGGTTTAAATCGCCCTATTACCTCATGCTTACCCTGCCGTCATCGCAAAGTCAAATGCGACCGTCGCCAACCACAATGTTCAGTGTGTGAGCGAGGCGGCCATGTCTGCTCGTATGTATCGAAGCCGCAGTCACCGGCTTCGCCCCTAGAGTCGAACCGCATAACCAAACCCAGCAACAATAGTGGCTCTAAGCTGTCTTCGTCAACGCTGGCTAGAATCAACCCTGGTCTGCAGCGACTGGCAAACTTCATGGCGCAAGCGAAGGCATATGAGGCATCCTCATCACACAGTCCCTCCTCGTCGTCTCCGGACTCATTCACACCTACAGCGACAACACAACCGACACCAGCAGCCAACACTTCCGCCCCTCCCCACAACCCGCGATCGGAGGAAGATGCCCTCATCCTCGATAATGGAGTTCCCCACTTTGTTTCCGGCAAACACTGGGCTTGGATGGCAGCAGAGGTGCGCTCCACAACATGCGATTCGCGTAAATAGCAGGACAGGGAAAACCCAAAAAATGCTAACACGGCCTTGCCATTCGCTTTGCCTTCTTTTTAGCTTCAAGACATCCAATCAGTTCTTACAGAATCTCAAAAATCTTCTCCACCCGACGGAACACTTGACGATGTCATTTGGGATGCAGATTCGCCTGCAAGGGCATCATTGAGCAGCACCGGCAACAACTTCTGGCCTGATACCCGGGAAGATTGTTACCTGCTGCTGAATGTGTACCTGGCAAATGTTGACCCGATAGTTCGCATTATACACCGGCCGAGTTTGGCCCGTCGCTTTGACGCCTTTGTTCGTTCTCAATATCCCGACAGTCGAGACTATACACCAACACAAGGGGGTGGCAGCAACGGCGGTACGAGTTGTACTCTGAAAAAGATCGATGCCTTCAAGCCACTGGTCATGTCTATCTTCTACGCGGCTGTCAACAGTATAAAGGATACAGACGTAGCCACCATGTTCGGCATGGACAAAGCCACTCTCCTCAATCGATATCGGATGGGAACAGAGTTGCTTCTAAAGCGCCAGATATTTATGACTTCAAGGGTCTTTGAGGTTCTGCAGGCATTTGTGATATTACTAGTATGAGATCCAACGAGTATGTTGAGGGCGAATTCCTAACCTTGATTCATGGCTATAGACTGCGCAATACAGAGAAGACGACATGGGGAAAGTGTGGCCATTGACAGGCCTGGCCATTCGGATTGCAATGCTTCAAGGACTCCACAGGGATCCCTTAGCCCTACCGCTTGGAACGATCGACTTCGTACAGGTGGAGCTGCGCCGTCGTCTGTGGGCGCAGATCTGCTATCTGGATTTCAGGACGGCAGAAGATCATGGATTCGCGCCATCGATCCACGCATCGGACTTCGATACACGTCGACCCGTCAGTCTGGACGATGTGGATCTGATCGAAGGCGTGGCCCCCTTGTCCGGGCTCTCTGATGCCCCTAAATTCACCGATATGACTATCTACCTTCTGCGCATTACAGCCGCCGGTTACTACGGGCGTATCATCCAGATAACGCATGCATCACGCAAGCGTCTGCGTAACGGGCTGCATAGTTCGGTTGTTGATGAGTCCCAGGCCTTGATGGAGCTACAGGGACTGTTGCAGACCGCCACTGGGCTTGCAGGTGATTTAGAAAGGGGCCTCGACGAGCTTATTCGCTACTGCGATAAGAGGGTGATCATGCAGTCGATGGCCTTGGATCTCAGTCAGCATCTCAAGACTAAGTTTTGGGTCATGTTCTGGACGCAAATATCCAGACAGGATCGCGAGAAGATTATCAGTCCTGCTATGAGACGAAAGTGAGCCTCTCCTTTTTCGCCTCCCGTCACTTTCCCACAGCCCTAAGCTTACGCTTAGCTGTCTCCTCCAGGAGCACGGGGAGGGGAGAATGGTTCTAACAAGATTTACTGACCGAATATTTCTCGACAGCATATTCGTCGACGCTGCGACCGCCGTAGAGACTTGGTGCGCCATCTCCTCGAGCCCGGCCTGCGAGCCATATCAGTGGCACATAACCTCTCACGCAGGCTTCTACCTCATTCTCTACGTGCTCTCCGAGCTCTGCAGTCCGGCATTCCAGGCGCCTGAATGGGCGGACCTTCGTCAGCGTGGGCTTCAACTCGCCAATGCCATTTACGAGCTCCGCGGTCAGCATACTACGGGCGCCTGGCCTGCAATCATTTGGTTGGCGAACCGTATTCGGTTCCAGCAGGATCTGGCTGTGGGGTCTGGGCCTGGGTTATCTGCTGGCCATATTGCTGCTGGGAATGGTGCTGCTGGGCCCGGTGGTCCGTCGGACAACCAGTCCGTAATTATGAGATCGGCTGGGAATGTTGATGGTCCGCCCACGATGGGAGCGGTGGGTCTGGAATTCGATACAGGAGATCTCATGGGGCTGATCAACCTGGACGAAATTAATTTTTCGGACTTTATCATGATGGATGGGATAGGGGTTCCGGGGTTTACGCGGTGAAAGAGAGATTAGATAACCTGTTGCCAGTGTCGGTTGCGCTGTATTGGTGCTGTATTCCTAGGAATTATCTTGGTTTCGCTCACTTTGAGCTCCGGTACGTCGCTGGGGCGGTCCTGATCTACCTTCTGTGGCTTGGATCGTAGGAGGGGTGACTAAGTATATCATTAAGAAAAGATAGGGTCCTACGTATACCGATTACCCCAATGTATTGGTCATGATGTGTTTACGGTACTGGACTACATATTCTATAACTGTTGTATTGACATCGGTCCATAGCGTACGTAAATAAAGCAGTATATCAGCACTACATTAAACGGTATCATACCAATGAATGACAACCTCCCCCTCTGGAGGAAATAGAAAAAGTTGACTATTTTCGGAGAATAAGCTCGGCGACGACAGCAACCACCACCCCCACAAAGCAGCCATGTGGCAGCTGTGCCATGAACCGCGATCTCACAGCCGATGAACTGCTCTTTAGTGTACAGATGAAATTGTATTTAAGAAGGTCGGCGATCTTTGTCCTCCGCATTCAAAACATTTCGAACAGTTCGAATACTCTTACTCCTGCTTTATAAAATCGTCTTTTCGTTCACTGGAAGATGGCTATCCTCGCCGATATTCCACTAGCAATCTCCGCAACGCGATCGGTTCTCATCGGGAGTACTTTACTGCTGGCAATTGCATGTTTCTTCGGCAACCGTATCTTGACATGGTACCTCAATGTGAGATGCTCGTTACCCGTGAAAGAACAAGATTGCAGACTGACATTAACCTTTGGTGGCAGTCAATCTACATTAGAATGTCCGCCGTTCGACCCGTGAACGGCGACAAAATGCAGATGCCCGGTCCCGAATATCTCCTACCGCAAGGCCAGGCCAGAGACAAAATTATTGCACCCTCGCAAATGAGCGCCAAATGGCATGCAGAATACGGTTCAATCTACCGAATTTGGAACGGCGTTTGGCCTGAAATGTGTGTTGTATTACATCTTATGCTCCAGATTGAGTTGCAGTGACTGACCCCACCATGGTACAATCCAGTGTCATCACCGACCCTAAAGACGTCGAGGCTTGGTTCTCTGGGAAAGGCGAGCACAGCAAATTTTCCTTCACACCCTCTGGTGCGCTCTTCAACTACGCAATGGGCCATGCGGTCGGACTGATCAACGGCCACGAGTGGAAGGTCTTGCGCAAGCTGCTGGACCCCTACGTCAACTTCTCGAGTTCGGCTAAGCTCACGCCGTTAATTTTTCAGCGCGCCGTGGACCACGTGCAGCATGTTCCTGCGCAGACCCTCGCCCCCAGTAAGGAGAATATCATTGTCAACGCTTACCGCGCTGTGCAGTCGTACCCATTTTTCACGCAGATGGAGACCTTCTATGGGCCACTCACCCAAGTTCAGAAGGAGGAAGTCTGGGCGATCGGCCAAATTTTCCTGGTGTTATCGACCTGGGTAGTGGAGCAGGGACTCACTCGCAGCCGACTGCTGAAGTACTTCTACTCGATCAAAGCATGGGTCTTGATCCGTCAGTTCGACCAGCGATGGCGCACCTTCAACCGCGAGGTCGTGGATCAGAAGCGCACCCAGACCGAGTTGCCCATCATCCGTCTGTGGACGAATGTCGAAAATGGAGACATAACCGAAGACCAACTCATCCACACCTTCACCGAGTCTATCTTCGCGAACCTGGACGTCACCACTTCAGTGATTACGGGCTGTGTCCTGCACATCGCGGAGAACAAGCGCATCCAGAAGAAGCTCCAGATGGAGATCGACGAGCACCAGGATAATCTGGCCGAGTATATTAAGCGTCAGGATACATTCTTGCACTGGTGCTTCCTAGAGTCTATTCGTCTGGAGCCAATCCCTGGTACGTTTTCTTGCCTTTTGCTAGCTCCGCCACCCCCATATGACCTCCTTGCAAATTTAGACTAACCGAGCGATAGCCTTCTCCCTCGCAGGCCGTTGCACTGAAGACAAAATCTTAGGTGGCTACCACATTCCCGCCAACGTAAGGCCACCTCTAGCCCTCTGATTCTAATGGCTCTTTTGATGACCAAAAGTCTAACTTCATGCAATAGACGAGCGTCGTCATTGACGCCTACTCTATCAACATCAATAATCCTTACTGGGGACCGGATACTAAAGATTACCGCCCTGAGCGCTTCGAGGGCCTCAATCCCCGCGAGCTGAAGTATAACTTGTCGACCTTCGGGTATGGCTCGCGCAAATGTCTGGGAGTTCACCTCGGCGGCAAGATGGTGCGCAGCATTGTGGCAGCATTGCTCAGCCAGTATGATGTTGACCTTGAGGGTCAAGCCAAGGATGGCGACCGGTATAGAACGGATGAATCAAGTTTTTTCGCCAAGTACTTGGCAAACATTCAGCTAACACCGAGAACACTCTGACTAGAGGGAAAGCCTCTAATGGCTTGTGTGTAATGAAGGGACTTATTTGACAGTTGGTTCTACGCTAAGTATGTATATACAAAGATGTGATCAAGAACGACAGGTAGAAGCTACTAGACTGTGATCATGACTTTTCTATCTTATCCTTCATACATTTCTATTTGACCCTCTCGTCAATACCACCTTACTTATGTAGTTTGTCTGATTGTACTTACCTCAATCAAGAGTATGACCTTAAGGATGCCATTCAGGTCGGCACGAAAAAACTCGAAGAGGCAACCTCAAGTCGATGGAATCAAGTCAAAGAGGCTCTCTCGACTCACCGCACAGCACAGCAAGTGACTGTGTAGGATAATCAGAAGATGTTCCAATGAAGCATTGCTTTGACTCATCCTCAATAATTGGCATGAATGTTCGGAGTGTATCGTGTCCGCAACTTGTGACTTATCACCCCATAGTCCCTGTTTACTTCCAATCATTTAGATAATGGATATATCCTCGTACGAGGCACTTGTTGATGTTATGTCCAGTGGCCTACTCCTCCTGATGACATGGACCCACATCTCGTACGAGGACAGCGTGCGGCTGCCCCACACCTCGGCCGAGGTGGATCCTAGGAGTATGAAGGACTCGGTCTCATTGTTCATAGAAAAGGAAGCATCCCCTTCGTCTATCTTGGAATACAAGTGATACAAACTCACGGAATAAAGCAATTTAGAACATTGTTTAATATGCCTGACGAGCTTAACACCATCTCCGAAGTACCAGCAACCATGAACATGGAAACCAAGACAAACCACGAGCGAATGGACTCTGCCGACACACTTGCCCAACCTAACATCGAGACAGAGCTCGGAGCTGAGCGTGAAAAGATTGATCCTAATGCCACCAGGCGGGTGCGCATAGGGTTTCTTCCATGGTTATGTTTGGTCCCATCTGTACAGGATCCCCGGTCCTACAGCTCCGGAGTAAAGTGGTTTTTGACCTTCATCGTTGCTGCCGGTGGTTTAGTCGTTCCGTTGAGCAGCGGTGTCTTGTTCCGTATGTACCTTCTTTCTATTACTCTCTTCAGATAGCCTTCAGACTTACATGTTGGTTGTTAAACAGCCTGCTTGCTTGAAATCGCTGCCGACCTTCATACCACCGAATCTGTTGTCAACCTGTCCATCGCCTTCGGTTCCCTTGCCGTCGCCATCACCCCCCTCTGGTGGTCTTACTTCGCTGAACTCTATGGTCGCCGTCTCGTATATCTGCTGTCTTTCTTCTTTCTCGGCCTTTTCTGTATCCTAGCAGCCATCAGCCCCAATATCGGCATGTTCATCGCTATGCGCCTTCTCGGCAGCGCCTCAAGCGCGTCCCTCCAATCCGTCAGCGCAGGCACTATCTCCGACATGTTTGAGCCGCACGAGCGTGGAAAGGCCATGGGGGCCTTCATGCTAGGGCCCATGCTAGGTCCCATGTTTGCCCCCATTATCGGGGGAGCGCTCACGATGCGTTGGGGCTGGCGAAGCACGCAGTGGTTCATGGTGATTTATGGATGGGCCGTATTCATGGTGATGGTCTTCTGTCTACCAGAAACAGCCACAAACCTAGCAGAAAATCAGCGCGAGCACCGCGCTAACGCTAGCAGCCCCGCTAAAGAGGCCGTCCATTTTCTCCTTAAGCCCATAGAGGCCGCCAATCTCCTCCAGTACCCGCCTATTCTAATCACGGTCTACTATACAGCGATAGTGTTTGCTACTTATTACCTCATTTGCGTCTCAATTGAGGATACCTTTGCCGTGTCCCCATACTCCTGGAGTCCTGTGATTGTCGGAGTTGCCTACATCCCTGGGGGTCTGGGATTGTTGTTCGGGGCAATCATCGGTGGTCGCTGGCAGGATGCAATCATGGCACGCACTGCCCGGAAGGAGGGCCGGTATAACGAGGCAGGAGAGTTGATTTTGCATCCGGTAGATAGGCTAGGGGAAAATTGCCTGATGGCGGGCATCCTGTTTCCCGGGGCGCTCTTATGGTGGGGATGGACGGCCGAGAAGCAAGTCTTCTGGCTTGTGCCGGTGAGTTCGGCATTGAACCCTGGTCATAATTTCGTGCCAAGAATAACTTTGACTGACAATAATACCATATAGCTGATCGGAAATTTCTTCTATGGCTTCGGTGGAATGATTCTTACCAACGTGACCATGACCATGCTGACAGAGTTCACCCCAAAGAAGTCGACCGTCGGCGTTGCGGTGAACAATCTGCTGCGGAACAGCCTGTCGTGTGTTAGTGCGGTCATCGCTCAACCGCTTTTCGATGCGATTGGAACCGGATGGTCTTTCACAGCCGCTTGTATCTTCTGCCTGTTGAGTGGCATTCCTTTGATCCTCCTACGGATAAAGCGGGAGGAATGGAGTCGGAAGATGAAGGTTACTTTGGGAAGTGAATAATTGATTAAGCGGTATGCAGGACAGGAGGGAACTGAAAATATAATGAAGTCTGGTGAATATGCAAGGGCCTTAGGTTCACCCCAAAACGTTCTTCTGACATATATCTGTCAATCAGTATGATGTCTGGTCTCAATTGTGGTCCTTTCGCACTTCCAGGTACGGAACTGCCTGGTGTCGCTCTTAAAATTCTTTAAAGGAAATAGTTCCACTATCCTGAAAGATTTCAGGTATACCTCCAATCGCTCGAGTTGCAAGCGCCTTCTTCACATCATCGGATGCTCTTGCAGCGTCTGGTCAATGTAGTATCCCACGTTATTAGTCGGTAAGAGGGAAACCCCTCAAGAGCCGCTGAGTGTAGCCTTAAACATATCGCTCGAGTAGTATAGCCCACGTCATGAGCAGGTAGATATCTGCATGTTCAGTACACATGGTAAAAGATGAGCCTAATAGGAATTATAAATCGAGGTTGAATGAAAGCTACGGAAGAGAAAAACACGAATAAAGTCTTCCCTACAAAGCGGGTCTTATCCACCCACATTTGAAGGCAAATGGTGATTTTGAGACACGATGTCCATCACAGATTTGCCCCTTCTAGTGCCGACCCTCTCCGGACGGAAGACTGAAACAATCCCAAGCTATCAGAATTTGACACTATAGCAAGCTAACAATGCGATTCTGCGGGAGCTCTGCGATGAAACTAAGATAAACGCTGTCCGTTCGAGCATAACGACCTAGCCAACGACGCATCATATTAGTCTCTCCGTAATTGTCATCGAATACACTTCTCCATTCCCGCTTCAAATCAGGTTTTCCTTAGGGTAAGTCGTCACCTCGTTGCCGATACCAGACTCTTTCTTCTCTCGAAGGCAACCGCTATACCAGCCCGTTCATTGGCAAATCCTCAGCAGTTATAAGTAGCAGCCAAAAATTAACCCTTGGTGTAAGTACAACAGTTGGTTTGGATAGGTGCGAGCCTAGATAGACAGATTTTAGTAACTTGGAATATTTGTGTCTCACTTTGTGCGGTGGCATGCATCAAGCCCAATGGCAGCGCGAAGTATTATTGACATGATCCCGATAAACATTGACATGATTAACAAGTGCAATAACTCTCTATCGTGATGGTCCATCGTGATGCTGATGCTTTCGGAAGAAGTTTCAGTTAAGATAAATGGCAGCGCTTTGCAGTCGAAACTGCTGTGCTCTGTATCATAAGATTATGTGTAGGAAATCTCTGCGCGATGACCTACTTTTATCACAGCCCCAAGCCCTTTTATGTCAGTATGACCGGTGCGGATGCAATACTATTCCAAGAGCTTCACGAGTACGTCACCTTTGCATAGTGCGACTTAACATGCAGCAGTAATTCCACTTAAAGCCTTGACACGGCTGCTGTTGCCTCTATGAGAAATTTGCATCCAGCCTGCTCCTTCCTCAAGAAAATAGAAGATGCACTATACTATGCAAATTGGCGTGAGCGTCCCCGATTGAAAACATCAACTTGCACAGGAATCTAATTTTTGAAATCACGCCGCAACGCAAGGCCCTAGAGGCCTCAAATCTCGATAAACTTTTCCTAACTCCCTTCGCTACTTTTTGATACCAATGTGATCGGGATATCACTACGATGGCGTTGAATGCGACCTACTGGCCCAGTCAGGCCACATCTGTGAGAAAAGCTGAACACCCTCAAGAACGCGCTCTAAACCTCCAACACGACGCAAATGCGATACTTAGGCACCTGGATGCGAGCAAGGGTACTCGGGTGCCTAATCCAGTCATCGATCATGTCAAGAACGTACAGAATCCACTATTAGTTCAACATCTCATCCTGCCTTCGTATTCAAGATCGAGAAATGGATTTGAACTTCGTTGATGCGCGTGCTGTGACCCGCCCCTCCAATCGCCTCCCCTCAGCTGCCCATCTCGGGCCCTCACCTGTCCTTCGCCGCCGCCATGCCCCTCCTCCTTCTTGCCCGATTATAATATTGGGTGTGTCTGGGGCCTGTGCATCCCGATATGGTCTTTTTAGGGGGTGTCTTGTGACACTCCTCATCGCTTCTTACTACTTCCGTCATCGGTAGGTACATCATATATCTCCTTCCCAACTAGACTCATTGAGATGGAATTCGAGGCTTACAATTCTGTCAAGGAAAAGGGTCAAGGGTTTGTATATGATTCTATCTAATCTCCAGAGTTCGGTTGTTGGTCAGACCACGCAGGAACAAGAGGCGGCAAATTATCAGCTGACTGTGGTGCGAACAATGTTAGATGCACAATGCCCTTCCCCATTCGTCTAAATAGGACGCGGAATGTATCTTCATGACTCAGCCTGTCTCCATCGAGCAATTCTAGAAACCGAACATTTAACCTTTACAGCGTATAAAGGACGTTCGAGGCAACCATCATATGAAACAGAGACATAAATAGACACTGTGAAGGAACGGCAGAGTGCGGTTTACCCCTTCAGTGCAGAGCTTTTAAAGATTAAATACAATACAGGGGTTATTTCTATATCAACGCTCGACGTGGTACTGGTGGAATCTGGATGAATGTTCATGTCATTGCTTTCTACGAAGTCGGAGTCGAACCTAGGACGAGACGATGATATCCCAAGTTTACCTGTCGTGAAATATGAATTCCTACGGTTACATCCCTTCCGGCCTCGGCCATTCCATATCAATCTTCGAAGTTGGTTGTGCTTCTACATTGCATCCCATCACACGAAATGTCAACTGGGCGATCACACGACATGAGTGTATCAATCATCATCGCCTCCAAGCGATTAATTGTTCACCAACAACCTTTTCTGTTTCTATCAACATTACTCACGCCACGCCGCCTTCAACCCCGGGCTAGTACTGAATATGGATGATGTCAGAGAAGTAGATGATATCCCAGTCTCCCCAACGCGCAGAAGAAAAGCCCGGGTATGTCCTCACTGCAAGCGATCCTTTCGTCGCCACGAGCATCTCCAACGACATCTCCGAATTCGTTAGTATAGCCGCTCAGAAAGCATGCGCTAGGCCATTGGACTAAGGAGTAAAACCCAGACACTAACGAGAAACCGTAAAAATGCGATTGTGGAGCCAACTTTAGCCGACGAGATCTTCTGAAGCGTCATCAAAGTATTGGCCATGCTCCGAACACCCCATCATCGCAGCATCTCTCGTCCTTACCTGCGCTTGACGATCCAAATAATGTCCAATCCAGTACAGATGGGCCCTGTATGGGTATGGTACCTCCATTAACGGCACCGACGGAGTCCCTCAATATATCAGCTGGTACAAGCGGTCGTATTGGCCAAGGCCAAGAAGAACGGCTCGAAGGTACGTAAGTCCCTATTGTCAGATGAAGTATAGATCTTGACCACAGAGCTTTTGAGAACCCTTTTAAATTACTGAAACTATACAGGCGACCTACTGTTTCATACCCAGGATCTTTCTATTTTCCAAGACCTAGACATATTCAATAACAACCTGGGACTCAACGACGACTGGTATTTCCCATCTGAGCCCAGCATCCAAATATATACTGGAGACCTTGGGTTCAATAATATGCCAACAGCATCATCCATCACCAACCTACCCAATGGTGATCCTTCAGGCGTAGAGCAAACGTTAAGCAAGCTTCCCACTGACAGAGAAGCCGTCGGTATGATTCTTGTGCGAGATATTTGACACATCACTTGCAAGTACTAAGCACGGCTTACAGCGGAGTTCGGAGTCCTTACCTTCCCAATTCTCGTGGTTACGAATCAACAGAGAGAACGCCTCTCTCGAGCATTGATGGTGTGCCATTCGGTTGACGCAGCTAATATTCTACCATCATGTCACTCGCTATCACGATTCATCAATGGGTTTTTTGATGGTTTTTATCCTCACCTACCGATGGTGCACATTCCAACATTCAGGATAGACGAATGTGAGCCGGAGATGTTACTAGCTATGTGTGCTCTGGGCGCTGAATCTCGGCAGGAGAATCGCAAAGCAGCATTCTTATTCCATGCGGCTAAGGAAATACTGCACCAAAGAGCGAGCAGGAAAGAATGGAAAGATACGGAAGGTCCTATCGATGCCTCGGGAAGAAGCGCATCGTCACCAAGCCAGCAAACCTCCACTCGTGACTCGCTGCGGTATCGTAGAACAATGCGTGAAGCCCGGTGTGCCTTTCTACTTATTGCGTTCGCTACCTGGCAACGCGAGGAAAGCATACATCGTGAGGCTTTCAATCTCCAGAGCCTCTTGGCCAGATGCGTTCGAGAGTGTCAATTAAAAGAGACTGAACAGTCTTTATTTGCCGATGCCGGCGGCTGGCATCTGTGGATCCAGCAAGAAATTGACAGGAGGGTAAAATTACTTTCTTTCGCTTTTCTAAACCTGCAGTCCATTGCATTTGGCACTCCACCAGACATCCTGGCCGATGAAATTAATGTTCGTCTCCCATGTAGCAGCCTGGAGTGGATTGCTCCGAACGAACAGAAATGGAGGCTTGCTCGAAGGCCTGGCCATCGGGAGCAGATGTCATTCCAAGATGCTCTTTGTCACGTTATAAAGAACACACCAGAGACCAATTCGACAAATACACTGCCGATACCTTCTCCGTTGTCAAACTACATCATCTTACACGCCATTATACAGCGGATCTTACTCGCATATCATACACTTGGTCCATATAACGATGCGAATAATATCATACTCAATGGGCAAAAGAATGTCATGCGGTATGTGATCCACTATCTGTTCAAAAGATACCTCGGCCGATACGCTGACTTATTTCCCTTTCTGCCAGTAATTCTCTTCATGCATGGACATCTCTATGGCAACGAGCACCTGAATCGAGCTTGGACCCCCGAAATCCGAATGGCCCTGTGACATACACTTCAACTGCTCTGCTGGGTGTTGCGTATATTCGGCTTGGCCCAGATCTGGGCTAATATAGAATTCTCCAGTCCCACGACGCTACAGACATAGCAAAGCGACTTCTACTAATACCCCGTTTGCCACCCGGCCCCCATCTTCTCCCGGCAATTTTACATGCGACGCATGCCCTCAGCATCCCTGTCAAATTAGGGGTAAACTTTGTCGCTCGAAGCCATGCGTTCGTCTGGAGCGTACAACACTCACTTTGTGGACTGGAATTTGCGATCTTTCTCAGTAAATGGCTCTTTTGTATCGCCGACAGCCAGACCAGAAGACCACTAAATGGTAGGTTTTTTATCCTAAGGGGTCCCAGCCCTTGGTTTATCCAATACTCTTTATGGAATTCTTGGTTTGCTCACACGTATCCTCAGCACACGAAGCGCGTCTCGTGAATTGGATCAGCGATATTGTCGAAGAAGGACGAACATCAGCAGACGATGATTTGTGGTCCAGGCCTTCAAATCTCTCAGATTGTTCTTACCTAGGAATTGCCGTTGTAAAGTTATGGGCCCGACTGATCAGGGGAAACGGACATTGGTCATTATTTGAGGTTGTTAGTGATGGACTGGACCTCTATGCCAACACTTGTGAGCAGAGCTTTCTCCGTTTCGAGACAGCTGCGCCCGAACGGATATAGAGCTTACTGAGCTTGTCTATATGCTCTTAGAACCCAAGCGAATTCTACATATTTAAGTGTCTATCATCAACACTCGCGACTGAACTTCGCCCCTCGCCTCAACACCTCCACATAGAGATACAGGGCATGGGTCCCGACCACGCAACCGACAGTCAGCCCAGCCAGGAGACTATACCCGGGCATTAAGCCCAAGTTCTCGTAAAGTGGTCGCGAGAACAAGACAGTGCCACACGCAACAGCGCTCCGAATAAAGCCAGCAAAGTCACTCCCCGCATAGTGCGGATGACAAGCGGGTATGTACAGGAACACGCACTGCATTATAATCAACGCACATCCATGGTAGATGATAATCCCAATTGCAGGGACAATCCAATGGAAACCGGTCCTTCTCTGAGGGTTCCATCCATCATCAGCAAAATACCATCCCACGCACATGATATTTTGGTTGTGGAGCGGTACGGTACTAATATTGACTGTATCTCCCCACCCCTCTTGCTTTTCGGCGTGCGCCAGCCAGCATGGTCTACAAATCAGACGCAAAGTCTGGTCGAGGAAGCTGTTGCGTATCCATGAGATAGGCATTTGGTCGGGCCGACTACCATATGGAGCGAATAGAAAACGGCACGATCCGACCTACTTGCGAGCATGGGTCGTCAGTTTGGGGTGAACTACCTCCAAACTAGGATTAGATGCTTGATACGGTTTCAACTGAGGAATATGTTCTCACCTTACAGAGCTTGCTTGATTTGTCATTAGAATTTTATAAATATGAAGCTGCTATCTCTCTGTGGAGGTGTTATTGGAGGTGCTATTGGAGATGGTTGGAGATAGAGGAAGTTTTGATGTGGATCCGCCTGTTAGCTTCCATCTGTCGTCGTATCCACCGGGGCAAGTCCTTAATTTCTACAATATCATCATAGGAACGTCTGTTCTCAACTTGTAAAATGGAGTATCCAGCGCAAATTGACTGCGATTGTGGGCAGTAAGGCCGGTGATGGGGGGAGACTAGCCATCTTAGATACCATTTTGAGGGCATAGTCCCAACTCCAAATACAATATTGCTAGGAATACCTAGTGTGTCTGGGCACCAGACAGAGCTTTGATGGCCTACTTTCCATCTCTGTGAGCACCTCATAGCTGCGGGTTTAGCCAAATCTATAATCACCTCCAAGAGGGCCGGAGTACCTCCAAAGATGTGGGCCCGAAAGAAGTGGGTCTCTCTATCTAATGGTTCGCCAACCCTGATGCAGTCTTTTTTGGGCACTTAAAGGCCACCAAGAATTTGGCAACGCTCTATGTTAGTCGAGGCAAAGAATGCTTGATTTTAGACAAATCAGTTTGCTAAGTTGTGAGAGAATATCTGTAAAGAAACATCTCGAAAATCTTGCGGCACATGGTCTTATGGTGCCAGTAGATGATTTTTCGGAATTGGATTCGATATCGGTTGGAATAGCTTCGGAGTTGTAATCATAACTACATCGGCGTTTATAAGAACCCTCTCCGACCGATTCCATAGAGACGATACTATGAAAAAGACTGTTGATTCAGAGTAAATATGGCAGCTCCATATAATCATTGGACCTTGATTTATCAGCTACGATTACTGAGTCAAATATATTCGCGTGGAGGTGTTGTTGGAGACAGAGGCGTTTTCTCCACCATCCCCAATTGCAATTTCTACATATATAGTGAAAATCAACACAAGTCTACAGAAATGCCATCTCCAGTTGAAAACACATCCCAATTATTCCCAACTATCTAACGAATTCACTCGCCTCACGATTGGGACATCACGACGGATTTACGTCCAAGACGGCCAACATGTCCTCCAAACTTTTCGAGCCCCTTCAGGTCGGCACGATCAATCTCGATCATCGAGTCATAATGGCACCACTCACCCGTTTTCGCGCGGATTCGCAACATGTCCCACTTTCTATGGCCACAACCTATTATGTGCAACGTGCTTCAGTCCCAGGCACCATGATCATAGCCGAAGCAACAATAATCTCACCATCAGCCGGCGGACTTCCTCATGCGCCCGGGATATGGAGCGAAGGACAAATTAAGGGCTGGAAGAAGATTACCGATGCAGTACATAAAAAACGAAGCTTCATTTTTTTGTCAGCTAATTGCTGTCGGCAGAGCCGCTGACCCGGCACAATTGCAAGCAGACGGTGGCTATGTTCTGCATGCTCCTAGTCCTATTCCCATTGAGCCCGGCATGCCCGTTCCCAAAGAGCTGGACGAATATGAGGTGCAACAGATCATTGGTGACTTTGCAACAGCCGCGAAAAACGCTATTCGTGCTGGTTTTGATGGCGTTGAGATCCACGGGGCTAATGGATATTTGGTCGACCAGTTTCTCCAAGACGTTTCGAATAAGAGAAACGACCAGTGGGGTGGTAGTATCCCAAATAGAGCGCGATTCGGCTTGGAGGTCGCCAAAGCAGTAGCCGATGCTATCGGCGCTGAGCGTGTTGGCTTTCGCGTTAGTCCTTGGAACACATGGCAGAGCATGAAGATGGTCGACCCGGTGCCTCAATTCGCCTACTTTGTGGAGCGCCTGCAACAGCTCAAACTGGCTTATCTCCATGTCATTGAGTCTCGTGTCATCAATAACATAGACTGTGAAAAGGAGGGCAGTATCAAGTTTCTACTCGATATTTGGGGAAATTCGGCGCCTGTCATTGTTGCCGGTGGATATAAACCACAGAACGTTGAAACTGCCATGGAAGAAGAATACAAGGATCACCAGATCGCAATCGCCTTTGGGCGGCACTTTATCGCCAATCATGACTTGCCTTTTCGCATTCGTCAAAGTATCCCTCTAAATCCCTACCACCGAGAGAGTTTCTATACGCCCATGCAAGAGGATGGCTACACGAACTACCCCTTCAATGCAGAATTTATAGAGAACAGGATACAATGCTGATATTCATAGCTAAAATAATGCCCCAGGTAGTGTTGGTAGAAACTGGATGAGTGCTCATGTCGTTGTGTATCAAGAGGAATGAGTGGGAAGACATTTCGGAGACGGAGATATGACCGAAATATCCAAGCTAGATAGAACCATTATGTATGTTAGACTTCATAATTGTATCTTCTGTCTTATAATTCGGAATTTTGCGATTATGTCTCTTGCGGGTCAAGTATTTAATCTATCATCGAAGCCGGCTATCCTTCTCAGCTGCCAATCGGGTCACCCGCGTTTGTATAGAACCAGAGAGATGTGAAGGCTGATTCGTGCGATTGATCCAACCACATCCCCCAGACAAACCAAGAACTTCAATGATGCTTATAGCTCGTTAAAAGTGCTACACAAAGAGGAACGATTAAGCGAGAAAAAGAAAACCAAAAAAAGAAAAAACATACAACAGAAGGGATTCGCTGGTGGTCACCCACCCAACTACTAACCTCCCGGCGTGTGGCTTAAGTACGGCTGAGCGGACGGGAAGCCCTGTTTTCCACACCCTGTGGTCGTATGTACTAGACATCTTAATGCAACAGGTTATATTGTACTCTAGCATATGTTAACTTCCACTAAATTGCCGCCTTCTCGTCTGTGGGTTGGAAACCACGACGATTTCCAGAAGAGGTGTTGGGGGTCCTATGGGGCGGGTTGGTGTTAGTGAATGAGATAGGGTGTATATAGAATTTTCTTATCTAATAGACAGTTATTATTCGTTCAGGACTACTTGTCTAAATACTGATAGTTGAGATCACTATGGTTTATCCTCGGTATCATCTACTCATTATATATAAACGGGTAGGGCTCTTGTTTGTTGGAAACTATAGTGCTAGTAAGTTAACAATGGGAAGAATGATACCCCCGAACTATATGTATACAAAAGCACAAATACAATGAAAACACCAGTCTCAACCCCAATTGTCTGCTCATAGCAGAGAAATAAATGAAAGGTGGTAGTCGAGCTGTGGCGTTTTCAGGCTGTCCCAGGCATTAACAGGGACACCGCCTGCGGCAATAGTCGCCCACCCAGCTACAGCAGCCGAATCACACCGAGTACTTGAACCCATTGTACAAACAAAATGTGCGCTACGGAGAAAGCTCGGCTTTGGGCCGGGAATCATGAACCAGCCCATCGCTATCGTGCAGAGATCTCTAGAGACCGGAGTCTCAGCGGACTAGAGAGATCCCTAAGCTGAATGGTGGTGAAACAAACCAATGAAGCCACTGCACGGTGCTATTACGAGAATGTTGACCATGTGGCCTTGTCAAAACTACAAAATATTATCGAATAACAATCTGTGATACGACAACTTCTATGAGGAATTTGAGGGCCAAGCATGCAAATGCCTGGATGATAAAGGAGCTCGGGTGAATTGTCATGCAGTGACACCTGCCCCCATGAAGCATTACTCCAATTCCCACCCCCTCTCCTCCTGCTTCGTGGCATACCACTGCTTCACATACTCCAGGCCCATGTGTGGTCCATATGGCTCAGTTTCCCACAGTGGAGTCGGGGCTTGCTGCTCCGTCTCTTGTAAACATGACTTCTGCAGCTCGTCCAGACTGCCTCCGCGGTCATAGATGATGCCATCTGTCAAAAATCTCCGCATATTTGCCCTCAATTCTTCTGTTTCCAGAGTACAAACCATCCCATCATTATCGAGCAAAACACCATACCCGTTGCGTGCACCCTCCACCGTCACCAATTTCCGACGGACATCCATTGCAACTCGCTCAGCGGGTCTAGAAAGAGGATCACCCAACCCACCACCTCCCCACGTCACCCATTCTAACAAATCCCCTGGATCAACACGTACATGGTCGCATTTTGACGGCAGGGTCTCCGTAACTGGACTATCGGCACTGCGAGAGTACCGATATAAGATCTTCCGCGAACGTTGTCCCGGTTTTCCCCCTTTGAGACCCCATGGCTTCGTGAACCACCGATCATCATGCAAACTGATCTCCCCTCTCGCTAGGAATCGATAGAGGGTTCGTTGTGCATTGCCTCCTCGGAAGTATCCCGGGCCACCACTGTCCGCGACGCTCTCGTTTGCCTCAATCCGAAGGGGGTAATTCAGCTCGATGCTCTCCGTTGGAATTGACTTGATGGCGGGGAACAAGCAGTGACAGTCCAGTCCATCGCCTGCTGCTCGAGCTGGAACCCCGCCAAAGCCAATCTGATACAGTTGATACCATTCTCCAGTGGGATAGTATCCGGAGTAGAAGAAATGGGGCGAGTCGCTGAACCCAGCTGCCGCTACATAGGCATCGTTCTTCTGCCCGATTAGCGCTTGGATCACGTCCATGGTCCGGCCTAGGAAATGAGTGCGACAAGAAATTGGGGCAGGCCGGACTGGCTTTAGAACGGTGCCTTCGGGGATATGCACTTCAATGAGGTCGTGAAACCCGTCGTTGATGACTGTTCCCGGTGCGGCAGCGGCAATGAGGTAGTACCCCACTAGCATCTTGAACATGGTCTCCGAGAGATAAAAGTTGATGCTGTGCTCGCTCTGCGGAGAAGTACCACTCCAGTCGAACCTTAACCCCCCAGCGCTGGTTTTCTGCATCGAACATGTTACGGCCCAGGGTCCGACGCCATGGCCGTCGTCGTCGACGAAGTCGGTAAATGTGCTGAGTTTATCGTCGAATTGACGCTCAACAATCTTGGCTAGACCAGTTCGATTCCGATGTAGAAGCTCCTGACAGGCAGCTAGATACACCTCGGTTCCGAAGCGGGTGGCCAGCTCGGAGATGCGCGTTGCTGCCATGCGACATGCCGTCACCAGAGCCGTCAGATCCGATCGATACCACGCCGGTTGGCGGGAGTTTCGACATAACAGATCAATCAGGTCGCTGTTCATCACCCCTTGGGAGTAGAGCTTGATGCATGGAACCTGGACTCCATCATCATAGATGGAGGTGGCGTTGATGGACATGCTCCCCGGAACCATGCCGCCAACATCGGTCAAGTGTCCGAATTGAGAAGCCCAGCCGATCAACCGATGTTCATGGAAGATGGGAAGGATGATGATCACATCGTTCAAGTGACTGACAGCCCCCTTGACCATGTATGTGTCATTGGTAATGAAAACATCGCCTTCTTCGATACTTCCCGTCCACACCCCAAGGAACTCTTTGATGAAACTGCCGAATTGGCCCACGAGCATCTTGCCCTCTGCTGTTGTGATGACGTTGAATTCATCTTGCTGCTCGCGGATAGCAGGCGACATGCTGCAGCGGAGCATCAATTTGTCCATTTCGCCACGGATGCATGCCAGTGAAGAGGATACCAGAGTAGCGATTAGCGGATTACTGCGCATCAATTCTGCTGCTGATTCCGAGGTATGTTGCGTCGTCGGGGGTGGTTGCTCTGCAACTGGCAGGATGAGAATATTACCCAGGCGATCGATCTCACCTGAATAACCGGGAAGAATCAGTGTGTTACTGTCCATCTCTGTGATGATACAGGGTCCTGTAACCCGGATACCTTCGAGCGTGATTTTCTCTCGCTCCCACACTATCGCTAGCTGTTCTCGGCCCTCGATAATAATAACCTGCGTGCCAATGACGCCCGAGGATGGAGGCTCGCTAGATTCTGCTTTAGGGACTACTGTCAGCTCCACATCTGATGAGCCGTCCTCGAGTATTACGCCGATACGCATCAGCTCGAGTTCAAAGTCAGGAAGACAGTAGCCAAACTGCTGCTGATGCTTTTTATTGAAAACTTCTTGTAACACACGGCGCCAAGCCTGGTCGTCAAGTTGACTTTCGTCGTGCGAGAGATTAATGGTGATGGTCAGGGCCTGCCCTTTGTATCGGACATCAACCTCGTACGTGGCAACCAATGGCATAGGCCAGTCTGAACCACAAGAGTCTCGCATTATCTGTTCGCAGTGCTTTTCCAGTTCTTCCACCTGATGTCGCAGTTCCTCCGACGAGGTATCTCTCACCATCCGAGTGAAGGTGACGGACTGTTCATGACTCAACTTGGTTGTCAGATCGCCCTGTGCACACAGGATGCCTGGAGACGGAGGTATGATGACTGGCCATGCACCTAGAAGCTTTCCTACTGCATTGGCATGCAGTGGCCCAGCACCGCCAAACGCAACGAGTGCAAAGTCTCTTGGATCATATCCCTGTTCGACAGAGACCAATCGAACAGCACCATACATTGTTTCATTGACAATGTTGATTATGTCCTCTGCCGTCTGTCTCAGAGGTAGTCCCATTGTGGTGGCAAGTTTCTGAACCGCGGTCTTTGCTGCCTCTGTATCCAAGCAAAATTCACCACCCAAAAGGGTATGGGGTAAGTATCCCAGAACGAGATTTGCATCAGTCACCGTCGCTTCGGTCCCTCCCTTTCCATAACACGCTGGACCTGGCGCTGCCCCAGAACTCTCTGGCCCGACCCGCAAGGTCTCAGTGACCTCCATATATGTTGCGATTGAGCCACCTCCAGCCCCAACGGTATGAATATCCACGGCCGGTGCACGAACCGTTAAGGTATCGACCACAGTATCCCGACGGATACGCGGCTTTCCCTCCAGAATGAGCGCACAGTCCGTCGAAGTCCCTCCCATGTCGAGAGTGATAAGGTTTTTGTACGGGGTGCTTCGAGTGACCGCATCAGCCACGCCTTTGGCTCCTCCAGCCGGCCCAGACATCAAGATATTCACAGGGAGCTCCCCGGCCAGGCCGACACTCGTCAAGCCACCATCACTCTTCAACACCCGAATCGCCTCTGTCTCCGACGCCAACTGTTCGGACAGCTCGCACAAGTAATTCTGCATCACCGGCTTAACCAAAGCATTGGTACAAGTCGTGACCGTCCGCTCATACTCGCCCATTTCCCGCAACAATTCATTCGAGCAATTGACCGCCACCCCCGGACCACATACCTCTCGAATTATCTTTGCAACAGCCTCCTCATGAGCAGGATTCCTATACGAACTCAGCAACGAAACCGCCACCGCCTCCGGCCTCTCTCTCTCCACCAACTCCAGCAAATCCCCTCTCAGCCTCTCTTCATCAACCTCCACCACCGTCTCCCCACCAACCGACATCCTCTCCACACACTGAACCACCCTCTCCAGCGGCACCGGCGGCTCAGGAGGGGTATAGTAAAGCCACGCCCCAAGGCCCCCAGGAATTTGCGACCGCCTCACAGCCAGAATATCTTTATGCCCAGCCGTGATCACCAAGGCAGTCCGCGCCCCTTTGCCTTCCAACACGGCATTCGTCGCCGTCGTGGTACCATGATGAATGAACCTGAATGTCCCATTCCAGTCATACCGTTCCTTGAGAATGCGTCGCACCTTCGCGATCCCGTGTCTGATTCCGATCGTTTGGTTAGGCGTGGTGGGGACTTTGGCGCGGACCGTCTCCCCATTCGGAGTGAAGACGCACACGTCAGTAAAGGTGCCGCCGACGTCGACTCCGAGGCGGAATTCGCTGGATGATACCATTATTGTAACCAATTCGACAGTGGTTGTCTATGTAGAAGAAGTCGGAAATCATAGCCCAGAGAGTTGAATTAGGATTGAAAATGGGCATAAGCATAGGCAACTTATCTCATACGACTGAGGGGTATAGTCGCGATCGGCGGACTGATAATATTTTAGCTGCAGATGCGTGCCGTGTATGATGCACCTAGGACCATGGTGGGTTCCCTCCGGACGGGCCGATTGACTGTACAATATACCTTTTTGGCGAATAGGGTTGATGACCGGCATGTATGCATAAGTCTCGGAAACAAGCTACTGTGTATGGTAAGGTGCCGCGATTGTAGATCGTTTCCGCTGCTAGGGACTTTTGTAAGACCATGCGGCTTAGTTAGAGGGCGGGGGGTTCTACTACCTCGTATTGGAGAAAGTACTCTATGGTTTTGCATTCCGTCTCTTATCTGTGAAGGGGATGGCACTTTCCTCGATTGAAGTATGTATTGGGAAGGGGACGGGATGATAGATCCTTGCTAACTCGAGGACATCATCAAAACCTTATTGCAATTAGCTTTCACATTTGTATAATACCCAAGTAGATAACAAAATTGAAATAAGGGATTGGAACATACGATCACAGAGCATGGAGGCCATCATCGGGATCCATCCAGTCTCTGGTGCCCGTGCGTCCCTATACGCCTACCTATTTGAATGTTCAGTAAAATTTCACTCAATTGTACCAGCCGTCCGTAAATCATCAACTGTCGTTCCTCGTTCGCCTTCGTGCATTTCCCCCGGTAGTTAGATTGACTTCCTAGGTTACCCTACGCCCCGAGTCAGTTGTTCGTCCGAAATGTGTTGCTTGAGATTTAGCATACGCAGTTTGATACCCGCTTATGTTCGTGTAAGATCAGGGGTTTTGAGGTACTGCTATGCTAGCATCCGTGCCAAATTTCCGCATTCCTTCCTTGACTGATGGGGCTTCACCCCCACGCAAATAAAAGACAGTGGATGGTGGTTGTAACTTCTCATTGTGCTCTTCTTGTGTAGCATCGAATTGCACTATATAAACCTTTCCAATGAAAGAGAGAGTACATACGACCACAGGGTGTGGAAAACAGGGCTTCCCGTCCGCTCAGCCGTACTTAAGCCACACGCCGGGAGGTTAGTAGTTGGGTGGGTGACCACCAGCGAATCCCTTCTGTTGTATGTTTTTCTATCTTTTTTTTGTGATTTGTTGGGTTTAACGCCCTGGCTGCTTTCTCTTCACCCTGTTCAGTTCTCTTCACCTGAATATTTACTTTTGCCCTTTGAACCCCAATATATCATACTCAAATACTCTGCTTTGAATTATGAAGCTGACATGGCATTTCCTCCGAATATATCACGTAAGTTAACAGGAAGGACTACGCCTTGGATGTATAAGTTGCGGGT